>NW_012100320.1:9149544-9229003 GCF_000951045.1 Mandrillus leucophaeus | reverse complement strand
GATGCCTTTTTAAGCCAGGCATAGTGGCTCATGCCTGTAATCTCAGCACTTTGAGAGGCTGAGGCAAGAGGATCCCTTGAGCCCAGGAGTTCCACTACCAGCCTGGGCAGCATAGGGAGACCCTGTCTCTATAAAAAAAATAACACAGAAAAATTAGCCAGGCATGGTGGTGCACACCCATAGTCCCAGCTGAGGCAGGCTGAGGTTGGGAGGATTGCTTGAGCCTGGGAGGAGGTCGAAGCTGCAGTGAGCCATGATTGCACCACTGCACTCCAGCCTGGGCAACAGAATGAGCCTTTGCCTCAAAAACAAACAAACAAACAAACAAACAAACAAAACATGTATATGCCTTTTCAAAAGTGATGAAATTGGCACACGCATGCAAAGGAAGATCCCTCAGAATTCTGGCCTGCAGAAAGGTAGCAAAGCAATGACACAGGGTCCTGTGATGTGGCCAAGCACTGGCTGCCCCGTGACCCTGGGACAGTCACTTACCTTCTCTTGAGCAGGTTTCTCCACTCTCCAGCCTTACCCCAGCTGTGGCTGCGCCTGCTCCAAGCGTTTGATCTCCCACCCGGGGCCTCAGCCAGAGACGCTGTGCACCCGCAGCTTGCATCCCCTTTCACCTCACAGAGCACCTGTGCCCAGAAGGCGGAGCTTCAGGGAAACGTTCTCCTGTTCTGGGAACTCACCGGCAGGCCCAGTTTCCTGACCTGACCTAAGGAGCCGGTTCCTGGTGGGTGACACAGTGGTGCCAAGTGTCCCACAGGTGATGTTGATTTGGTCAGGAGGTGTGGTTGATGAAACAGTCTCTGAGGGTTCCTGCGCTGGCAACCCCTCCACCTGGCTCTTTCAGGGGCCTGGAGGCCAAGGAACTTGTGGCTCCAGAACAAAAGAGGAGAGCCTTGTGCTTGTGATTGGTATGGAATAAAAATAACGAAAGAACCGCTGAGCGCTTACTCCATGCCGGTTGCTGTGTTAAATGCTATGCTGGCCCCTCATACAGTCCTCCTACTGGCCCTCGGATGTGGGACTGTCACTGAGTCTCGTCACCAAGAGGAGGTGGAGGGCCAGGCAGGCTGAGTTAGTCGCTAAAGGCACACAAAGCTGGTCAGCGGCGGGGCTGGATTCAAACCTGGATGTCTGACCCCAGAGCCTGAGTTGTCCATGAGGGAGACCCTGAATCCGCACACAGACAAAGAGATCTGTGACCTGTTGAACCCTTTCCTGCAGCGTACCCTCTAAGTTCAGGATTAAACTACTTACTGCTTACCCGGAGCCATACAGCAGGCATTCTGGTATCACCTCTATTTACAGGATAGGGACCGGGGGCTCAGAGGAGTTCATTTGCCAGACATCACTCAGTGGGGACCCAAGCCAGCTCTGCCTGCAGCCCCATGGCTGACCTGTCTTTATAGGGGGCCTCCCCTGTCATTTGCTTCTCTGAGGAGCATTTCTCTCCATTTTCTACAATGAGAAGAGCAGGAAGGCCTGTTTCTGTTGGCTCGGGTGGGCCGTGGGGCGGAGGCCTGGCTGTGTCTTTGCAGTGTGGCTTTGATGCTCCCTGGAGGAAGCAGTGTGCGTGGTGGAGATGGAAGCTTCCAGAAGGGAGGACACCTGAAGCAGTCTGACTGCCCATAAGCCAGGGACACAAATAGTTCTCTGAGGGAGGCCAAGGAAAGAACACAGATGTGGACAGAATTCTGGGGTGGGGACAGTCACCAGAGCTCCCTGGTGCTCTGAGGTCCCTCGAGGCAGGGGGCTGGGCACAGGAAGTCTTGGCCTTGTTTTTGAGTGTCTCTTGTGTCTGTGTTGGGCTGTGTCCCTTGAGGAGCCATGGAGTGGGGGCTGGCTCTGTTTGTATCTTCAGCAATGGATCCAGCAGAGAAGATGCCCAGGCTTCCAGACACCCTTGGCCACTCCAGGTTCCCAGGTATGAATCCCTTCCTTCCTCCAGTGCTCAGAACCAGACAGAACCAAGCTGGCTAGCTCTGGCTTACACCTGTTCCTGTCAGCCTTGTGCACCTCCTGGCCCCTGCCCATCTACTCTGGCTCATGGCTGGCGTTGCTCTGGTCGGCTGATGCCTGCACGTCTGATGTGAATAATCTTCCTGGGGTTGGGCACTGATGTCATCCCAGTCCTGGGCAGGAAGGGCTTTTAGTGGGGAGATGGAGGGCCTGGAGGATTCCCAGGGAGCACTGACTGAGGCCTGCATGGGGAGTTGTTGCTGGAGCTGACCTGCGGGCAGTTGTCCCACCTTCCATCTCCGGATAGAGCAGGCAGGGCTTGCCAAGGGGAACAGTCTGTAACCTTCTGGTGTATTTCTGAGAAGAAAGTTGGGCTCCCATGACCCCCTGTAGGTATGGGGTCCAACCCACTTCACAGGGATCAGGTACTAACCAGAGATCCAAGGAATGAGATTACAAAGGTGGACAAGGAGAGGACCTTGGCCAGGGCCTCTGATGTCAGAGACAAAGCAGAGGCTTTATGACAGATGGGGGGAACTCAGGCCTCCAGCATTGGAGATAGTACAGGTCCTCAGACTACGCCTGAGGGGGTGTGGGGGTTTGGTGGGATTATGAAGATGTTTACCTGCTTATATCCTTCCTTCATCCCTCCATCCCTCTATTCACCCATCCCTCAATCTCTCCATCCTTCCATCCCTCTATCCCTCCATCCCTATCCATCCACCCATCCCTTCCTCCATCCCTCTGTCCACTTACCCTTCCATCCCTTTGTCCACTCATCCCTCTATCTCTCCATCCATTCATCCATCCCTCCCTCCTTTCACTCTTCTTCCATCCACCCATCTCTCCCTCCATCCTTCTATCCACTCATCCTTTCATTCCACTATTCACTCATCCCCCCCGTTCCTCTGTCTACCCATTCCTCCATCCACCCATCACTCCATCCACCCACCCCTCCCTCCATCCCTCTATCCACTCATCCTTTCATCTCCCCATCCATCCCTTCCTCCATCCATCCCTCCTTTTCTCCATCCCTCTATCCATCCACTCATCCCTCCATCCACCCATCCCTCTATCCCTCTGCCTATGCCTCCCTCCATCCCTTCATCCCTCCATCCCTCCACCCAAACATCCCTCCATCCCTCCATCCACCCATCCTTCCCTCCATCCCTCTATCCACCCATCCCTCCATCCCTTTATTCACCCATCCTTCCATCTCCCTATCCATCCATCCATCCATCCATCCATCCATCCATCCATCCATCCATCCATTCTTCCATCCCTCCACCCAAACATCCCTCCATCCCTCCATCCACCCATCTCTCCCTCCATCCCTCTAACCACCCATCCTTCCATCTCCCTATCCATCCACCCATTCATCCAATCCTCCATCCACCTCTCCCTCTCTCCATCCCTCTATCCATCCATCCATTCCTTCCTCCTTCCTTCCCTCCATCCACCCATCCTTCTGTCCCTCTATCCACCCATCCCTCCATCTCTCCATCCATCCATCCCTACATCCTTCCATCTATTCATCCATCCCTCCCTCCTTCCACCCCTCTATCCATTCACACATCCCTCCATCCATCCCTCCCTCTTTCCATCCCTCTATACATCCCTCCCTCTCTCATCCCTCTATACATCCACTCACCCCTCCATCCATCCCCCATCCCTCCATTCATTCATCCATCCTTCCCTCCCTCCTTCCTTCTATCCATCCACGCAGCCCTCCATCCATCTCTCCATTCCTTCCTCCCTCCATTCCTCCCTCCATTCCTCCATCTCTCCCTCCCTCCATCCCTCCACCCCTCCATCCCTCTCTTCATCCATTCACCCTCCATCCCTCCATCCATTCATCCCTCAATTCCTCCCTCCCTCCATCCTTCTCTCCCTCCCTCCCTCTCTCTCTCCCTCCCTCCCTCCCTCCCTGCCTCATCATTTCATCATTGAGTGCCTGCTACATTCCAGACTCTGAGCTAGACTTTGGGAACAAGAGGTAAACAAAGACATAACCCTTTTTCTCAGCACCTGGAAGGGAGTCAGACAGGAAAACAAATGGTTTTGCTGGAAGGGTGTGTAAAGTAGATGGCTGCTGGGGGCGTGTTCTGCAGTTGTTATAAAGCAGTTCAAGCAGTTGTTATAAAGCAGTCCCCATGACAGTCACCAAGAATCAGGAGATCAGAGGAGGAGGAGAAGAAAAATCTGAACTAATTGTTTCATTTCCCTCTCACATAAATTCTTCTCTGTGTGTGTCACACTGGGTTTCTGTCTCTCCCTGGCACACACATTTGCCAGGGGTCAAGGGAAACTTTACAGAAGAGCAACATTTGAGCAGGGTCCGGAAGGACAGGCAGGCAGGAAGGAAAGGGACGAGCGTTACGGCAGAGGAAGCAGTGGTGCAAACACACTGTGGCATCAGAGCCAGCGTGGGGAGAGGGTGTTGAGAGGGCAGGCTGGCACCAGGGTGGGCAGGACTTGGGTGCATACTAAGGAGTGAAGGCGTCATCCCCTAACCCTGGGTTATCGGCGGCTCCCAGCCTCCCTGAGTGTGCCTGAAACCACCCACCTGGGCCCCTGTCAGGCTCTCCCTCCCGGGCATCATCCTTGTGCTGTCCACCCTGGCCTGCTACCCTGGAGGCCGGGGTCACGTCCATCCTGCGATAGCGAGGAGGAGGTGAGGGGACAGCTGCTGGGACGGTCTGGAGCTGACTGTCACTGCAGGCAGCAGGCACATGTGGAATCCCAGGGAGGGCCTGGCCGGGGCTCATCTCTATTCCTGTCACACTCTCACCCCAACCACGCACAAGTGAGTTCTTCCAAGTGGGTTCATGGTCTCTGCTCGAAAGCTGGGGAGGCTTCCTCTGTGTGTGCTCCCTTGCTAGAGGGGGAGCGGCTGGCTCCCCACCTCGGCCAAGCCCTTCTTGTCACTACTGCTGACTTCTTGGCACGGCGGCTCGGCCTTGTTATCATGGGCTTTGTGCTGTCACCTTTTATTACAGAGCCTTCAGAAATTCTCCGAATCGCCTTGCGGCTCGCCGGTAATCGCGCTCACCACAGCACGCTCGCTCGCGTGAACCTCTGGGCCTAAACCGCAAGGCAACTCGGGCGCATCAGCGACTTCTGCTCCATCCTGGGGCCCCTTCCCCTCTCCTCCCACAGCCCAGCTGGGCCCACCAAGCTTCTCTTTCCGTCTTTGCTTCTAAATCTTAGAAATGGAAGTGAAGCAGAGCCAGGCGTGGGCGGGCAGGGAGGGCCTGAGGGTCAGAGGAGGCCTGGGGAGCTCTGTCTGGAAGAAAGCTGGGTGTGGGGAGGGGACTGGGGGTGTGACAGGGTTGGGGTGCCTTCCTGAGGCACAGTGGACCTATTTTTCCAACTGGGTTTCCACTCGCTCCAGCCTGTCCAGAAAGCAGGCCTCGGCCTCAGCCAGAGGGCCTCTCAAGAGAGCAAATGTGTGTGGCAGGGAGAGACAGAAACCCAGTATGACACAGACAGAGAAGAATTTATGTGAGAGGGAAATGAGACAATTAGTTCAGATTTTTCTTATCCTCCTCCTCTGATCTCCCGATTCTTGGTGACTGTCATGGGGACTGCTTTGTAACAACTACTTAGAAAGTATTTATTGAACAAATAAAGAACTCAGCATTTGACATCCTACTACCTGGAGATCTAGTAGGTTCAGCATGGGTGCCAGGGATTCAAGGCCCTGCACTGCTTCCTCCCTGTACGGTCTGACACGTGAAGCTTCCACACACAGCGAGCACAGTTCAGAGGAGGCAAAGCCTGTATGTTAAAGGCCGGTGGGCACCCGACATCCTTGGAAAAAGAGCACGGCCTCCACGCGAGTGCAGGAAGTGAAAGACGTGTCTCCCCACCCTGAACTGGGCCAGGTCTGGTGGGCTCACAGCTCAGATTAGCAGCTTATCCAGGCGCTCAGTCCCAGCTCATTTCTAAAGCGGGCAGGGGACACCCATACTCTATGAGCAGGGATGCAGCCTGGGGAGAGGAGGAGGAGGCGCCCTCGTCCATGACTGCATCTTTAGAAACACAAGTGCTTCTCCAATCGAGAGACTTTGGGTATTTTAAGAGAGATGAATACAGTCAGCCAGGTGTGTGCTTATCACTTAATAATAATAATTATGATGATCATGATAAAAGTATGACTGTTTGCAGTTTACAAATCACTTTCACACCCACCACCATGTCTGAGCCTCCCATCAACCCCGTGGAGTAGGTGTGCCCATCCTCATTTTACAGATGAGGAAATGGAGGGGACTTGCTTAAGGTCACAGAGTATGGTGAGACTGGGATCGGGTCTTGCTAGGCTCAAACTCCACCTATGGGATGAGCTGGACTAATGAGCCCCTGAACTGAGAGAAGGAAAAGGGGCAAGAAGGTTTCGAGCTGGGATCGTGATGTAGGAGTGTGGGCTGAGGGGAGTCACAGCCTGCGCGAGTGGGGTTCTGGTTCTCACTGTTTTCTGTGTCCCCAGAAAAAAGTATGCGTGGGTTTACAGGCAATTTCAGAGGCTCGAATGTGCTCATCCATTGGGAGGGAGAGAGCCTCAGAAAGTGAAGGAGGACAGTACCAAAGCTGATGGGTGGCTCAGCACTTCCTGACTTCCAGGTGAATTTTTATTTTTCACTTTTTTGAGACAAGGCCTGGCTCTGTTGCCCAGGCTGGAGTGCAGTGACGTGATCATGGCTCACTGCATCCTCCACCTCCAAGGGGCTTGAACCATCCTCCCACCTCAGTCTCCTGAGTAGCCGGGACTACAGGTATCCGCCATCATGCCTGGCTAATTTTTGTGGTTTTTGTAGAGATGGGGTTTTGCCATGTTTCCCAGGCTGGTCTTGAACTCCTGAGCTACAGTGACCTGCCGGCCTCGACCCCCCAAAGTGCTGGGATTACAGGCGTGAGCCACCGCACCCGGCCCCAGGTGAAATTTTTGACCCCACTTATAGTTAAAGCAATTTCTGAGAAAATGTGATTTTCCCCCTCAAGCTCAACACAAAACATGTGTAATTCAGAAATACCTTGATTCCCTTAACAGTTTGTTCTTAGAAAGTAAGTGGAAGACACTTCTCCAAAAGAGCCATGCAGTGACTGGGGATGATGTTGCCAACAAACGTCCCAATGGTAACTAAATCAAAGCAGTGAGCGATAGTTGTGTCATAATGGAGATGGCAGTTGTAGACGTCTATCGTCACGTAAAATATAAAACTGTGCTTCAACTCCTATAGAATGGACGTAAATGTTTACTTCACACTATGATTCTATGATTACAAGAGGGTCCCCGATGCGCAATAAAATCTAAAGATAGACAATAAAATGGACCTCTGCTGTATCGTAATTTCAATCTGAACTAATGTACTATCTTTCATAAGGATTAATTAAAATTTTATTTAAGGAGCTTTTTTTTTTTTTTTTTAACAATTCTGGAAGCACTCTTGAAGGCATGATTGCCAATATTTGAGAAACAAAAACCACGAAAAAATAGTTGCAGCAGGTGCCTCCTTTTTATTTTAGACGTGTTCCCACAGCGAACGTGCCCTTTCTGTTGTACTTTGCTGCCTTTGGGGCTGGGTCCCAGGGGCAAGTGGGGGAAAGAGTGATACCAATGGCAGTGATGGCACGGGGCAGACCTGCTCCAGGAGGTGGCTGACCTTTAAGTCCTGCCTGCTCCGCCTGACCACCTTGGTAGGGACCGTTACCATCTCTGTTTTTCAGGCAGGAACCCAGGGTGCCCAGAGGCACCTGCCCAAGTCCTCCAGGTTTCAAATGCAGGCCTGTGTCACTCCACAGCCAACACTTTCTACTAAGCCAAGGCCTTTCAGATACTGGCAGAAATCATGGACGGAACAGCAAAAGACAGAGAGAAATGGGATATTGGCATGAATTAATTGCAGTGAAAATGGAAGTTGTTGGAAAAAGGAACAACTGTGTTTTTGACCCTTTGAAAGGCAGAAAGGTCAAGGTAGGACAGAGGCAGATGCTCAGGTCCTGGAGTGGGCTCCAGCTTGAGAGGCAGCCATGGGGTGGTGCCGATGCCAGCCATCCTGGAGCTGGGCACCTATTCCCCAGGGACTCCTGCTCAGCTGCTCATCTCTGTCCTTCTGTCCCATATTGGCTCTGGGAAGGCCTGGGGCCTAGGAAAGGGAACACTTTTTTTGAGAGCCCAATTGAGTGCAAGGTGCCCTGTGGCCCTCTTTGATCCTCACACAGTTCTGCAAGTTCAGTGTTACCAGGTCTGTGTGACAGGTGGGGAATTTGCTAAGTGAGAGGCAACAGGGGCTGTCATTCAGGGCATGGCCTCTGGCCGGAGCAGCTAGAATCCCGAATTTTCTGCTCACTACACCGGAGGCAAGGGGACTTCACCTCTCTGCACTGCGGTTCTTTCTCCAACGTCTTATGAAGTCTTTTTCAAGCATCTGGATCTCGGAGCTCCACCCAGTCCCAGGGGTCCGGTATCTTCTCTCTTTCTCCTTTCACCCCTCAAATCAAGTCCCCTACCCCACATTTCCTTTCCTTTCTCCCTTAAGAAACAACAAACATCTAGGCACATCAAGGGATATCAAAGGGCCTGGTAAATGTAGGTGGGGCCATGCTCTGTCCTAACAGCATCTGGCCTCTGTCTCAGCAATGTTTAGATGCCATGTTACACCCCTACAAAAATGCTGTGAGACAGGCGTTATTAACATACTTTACAGAGGAAGAGACTGAGGCTCTGAGGGGACAAGCTTGGGCCAAAGTCACTCAACCAGTTAGTGGCCAAGTTGGGATTCAGACCCAGGGCTGTTTGGTACCACCCTTTTTCCAGAAGCCAGGCAAGTGTCAGGCAGGGCTGCTGGCAGGGGTCAGCAGGCTCTGGGTCCCTTCCCCAAAGCCACGCAGGCATTATTTGATGCTCTCAGACCTACTTTCCAAGTGCATCTGATGGGCATCTCAACCTCAGGTTTAATTATGCCTGCCCCTTGAGGAAGTCAGGCAACAACCCCCTTTACAGAAATGTGAGCTCTGCCAGTCTTCAGGTTCACTTCAAACTGCGGGAGCCCTGAGGTGACTTCGTGTTCTTGTTTCTCAGTAATTAAAGTTGCCTGAGTCTGCGTCTGAAGAAGAACTTTCTCCCACCCTTTCTTTCTACTCGTTCCTCTTTCTTATGTTTTTGAGATTTTAAATGCAAAATGCCCAAGATAGCATACATTCTGTCTCCCTTTTCTTCCCTGCCCTTTGTATCTCCGAATCCTTAAATCATATGCTACACCAGCCCGTTTAGCATAAAAAATTAAATTAATTTTCATGCTCCAACTCCAGATGTAAATGCCTTTATTAATAATTTAAAGCACATTTATTTATGCAGTTTGATATTTTTTCAGGTTCAGGGAAGCAATTAAGTTTTGCTCAAGTTGCTGATCAGCACACAGTGTCACCGATGACTCTTTTTCCCTGTCTGCCCCTCTGAGGTGCTGGGGGAGGGGAAGAGTGCAGGCAGAGACTGACAGGGACGCCTCTCCTCACCCTCCAGTCTGCCTCCACCCCGCTTCTGGGAGACAGGTGCTTGCAAAATTGAAAGAGAGCAAATGTATTTGCTCCAGTCCATCTCAAGAAAGGCCAATTTCTTTCTCCAAATTGCCTTGGAAGATTAAACTGGACCTTCAGAGGTCCTGGCCACTTAAAGTTCTTCCTTAGCTAGATCCTTGGGAGACTGTTGTCATCAGTAAGTCACTTTTAACTTTTAACTCTGCAAGCGATTTCTCATCTATTAAGGGCTTGGCTACCTGTGGGTGAGAAGAGCTGGCTCGACTGCTTAGGAGCTGGTGAGCTGGAGAAATTTGCTGCAGTGCTGTTCATCTCCGTTTCCTTATCTGAGAAATGAAAGAGTGATTTTACCTGAACAGGGCTGTTGTGAAGGTCGAACCGCAGGATAATATACACAAAAATCCCTTGTGATCTACCTGCCACCTCCCTGCAGTGGCCTCGCGCTTTCCCTGCCTCATGCCTTTGCTTGGACTGCACCTGCCCCTGTCATGCTGATCCTTCTCAGCTTCCTAGGCAGCTCCTCCCTGTGCTGTGCAATGAAAATGTTTTACATTCCCCCATGGTTTGGTACTACTTGGAGGGCTTTTGCATAACCTGGTACAATTTTCTTCTCAGAAACAATATTTTAAAGAGAGGATTCCCAAGAGGTGTGACTCCCTGGGGACAGATTAGAACTCAGACATGTTCTCTGGATCCCTGGTCAACCATACTAACCCAACACATGCACCACTGGGCCCCTGTGCACCAGGACTGTGTGTGATGCCATGGGGCAACAGGAGTGGGGGCCCACCTGGATGACCAGGGCCATCTGTCTGCCAGGGCCTCTTGGTCTAGGGGGAAAAAGAGACAGTGGTTCCCTGCTCTTCTCTGCATGGGCTGTGTGTTGAGAAAGACACTGAGAAACAGAGCTGGAGTCCAGAATGCAGGATCAAGCCTGGCAGTGAGACCTCAAGCAAGTCTCATCCATGCGGGCTGCAGTTCCCACCTATGTTCGCTGACGGACTAGAACTCGGACTATGCTTAGTCTCCCTCTTCCTCGTCCCCACCTCTCAATTTCACCTCCTGGATTTCACGTCTCTGGAACCAATCGCTTGTCCCTCTCTGACTGTTATCTCCTTGCTCTAAGGCACCATCGTCTCTCCTGGTAACCACTCATAGACCCTGACAGATGTCCTGGGAGATATGCACCCACGTGGCTGCCGGGTCATCTTGTAAAAGCTCAAGCACGTCGAAGAGCTCCAAGGTCTCCTTATAGCCTCAGGATCGAGGCCCAATGCTTTCCCATGTCTTACAGCCCACCGCCTATGTAGTGGGGCCCTTGCTGACAGCCCCAGTTCCAAGTTCTTCCATCACTCCTCACTGCTTCTGCTTCTAAACCCACCCAGCCTTTCCTCAGTTTCTAGAACACACCATGTACCTTCTGACAGGCTGTTCCTTCTGTTGTGTCTCCTCCTCCCTCTAACCCTCCCCTTGCCTGTTCAATGCCAGATCATTGTTCCTTCCTCAGGGACCCTCTGGAATCCAACAGTTCTCCTTTCAAATGCTCTTGTGCCACCCTGTCTTGTCTTCCACAGCCCACAGTGTATGCCCAGTCTGGGGTTCCATACTGACTTCTGTGATGGTGGACTGGTCATGGCAACCTCCACCTCCCCAGGCTCAGGTGATCCTCCCACCTCGGCCTCCTGAGTAGCTGGGACTACAGGCATGTACCACCATGCCCAGCTAATATGTTTGTATTTTCTCTAGAGAAGGGGTTTCATCATGTCGTCCAGGCTGGTCTCAAATTCCTGGGTTCAAGTGGTCCTCCTGCCTCGGCCTCCCAAAGTGCTGGGATTACAAGCATGAGCTGTTGTACCCAGTTATGGAATGCCAGGCTTCTGCCTGCCTCGTCATATGCCCAGCACCTCACCAAACGAGTGGCACATAGCAGGTGCCGAATGTGTATACACAGCTGGATGGAGAGCACTGCCCACGAAGAAATGACAACGCTGAATGCCTTCCTGTGAGATGGCTCCGTCGGCTGGACTCTCTGGCGCACCTCGGTGAGTGCTTTCGGTCATGGCTGCACATCATGGCCATTTATAGCAGGGGTAGGAGCAGGGAGGCTGTTGCAGGTTAGAGGCTATGCGGGCTGGGAGCAGAAGAAATGGCTATAGCCTCATCTTGAGCATGGGAGGCAGCTTGTGCTTTGGAAACAGCATTGGACCGGATGCGAGTCGGGAGAGCTGGAGTTTGCTTTGGCTTCTACGCCTTTGAGCGGCCTCTCTTACTCTGTTTTGTCTTGTCGCACTGGGGAGAATCTCTACTTTCCACAGTCAGTATGGAAGTTCCATATAACATCACACTCCAAAGGGCTTGTCCTGGCGTTTTTTTCCTTCCCTGTCTTCCCGGCCCCCTCCTCTTCCCCTGCCATGATTGCTACCCAGGTGAAGTGAGGGGACCTGTGAGGCCCTATGCAGGGCAACAGCCGGGGACAGGCTGGAAAGCTCACTTTGCTTTTGTCACCTTCTTGACACTCAATGCTATGAGAGATTATCTTACTGATTTATTCATTTACTTGCCTCCCCCAAGTAGTGTATCAACTCTGAGAGCAGGGAGCTTGCTCGGCTTAGTTACCTCTATCTCTGGCACTAGCGGAGTCTCTAGCTTGCCCTCAATACTTGCTTTGAAGATGGAAGTGAGAGAGAGGCAACAAGGAGCCCTGGACACAGGGAGGGTGAGGGATAAAGAAAGAAGAGTATGGGAGTTGGAGCTGCCCCAGGCTGAGAAGGGTCCCAGGGCCATGCCCAAGGCAGGCCTGATATTTACTGTGGAGAAGATGGGGGTCCCCAGAGGCTGGGAGAAGACATAACTCACAGAGCTGCTCCATGCAACTGGAGTCTAGACAATGGCGGCAGAGCATGCAGGGTCTGGTGAAAGTAGGGACTTCGGAGCAGGCAGGCCCGGCTGACCTGGATTCCAGCTCTTGCTGTCGCCCTCTGGGTGCCTTTAGGTGAGCCGGCCAGCCTCTTTGAGCTTGAGTTTCCTCCTAGGAGGCATAAGAGAACTAAAGTTGGGTTGGTTTGTCTGTGATCCCTGTCCCCCTCCCTTCTAGAAAAGCCCTCTGAGGGAAGAGCCATGTGCAGGGTTGGGTGGCCTGGTTTCTAAGGCAGGCAAACCTGTTTTTACTGCGCCAATTTTGGGGTGGTCGCCTAATGGGTCTTAAAGCAATTTCGGATGGACCTTTAAAGCTTCCTGGGAGGAAACGAGACGGAGGGCTTTTTCCTGTGGGAGAGATGAGATGGGCGACAGTGGGGGCCTGGAGAGGCTTGGTGGGAGGAGCGTGGAGAAGGCATGCGAGGTACGGGGCAGGGGGAGCCACAGCCCCCTAACCTGTCCCTCGAGCTCGGTCCCCAGTGGGGCTGTGTCCCTGGGGAAGGCTGGCCCAAAATCTGAGTCCCAGGTTGGCTCCCCACCAGGGGATGGTCACATCAGCCTGCCTGCCCCCAACCACCCTGAACCTCATATGAATGGGAACTCCACACAGGCTTCCCAAACTAAACTCTGCTGTCCCAAGTGGACATCCCCACAAGATACTCTAGACACTGGGGAGCCTGGGGAACACCGGGGCCCAGGGCACCTCCAGCTGGGCTAGGAGTGGATGGACCCCGCCATTAACAGGTGAAATGTGGGGTGTTGAGCAAGTGGATGGATGACACCTGCTTTCTAGGTGTCTCAGTCAGTTCAGGCTGCTGTAAGGGAATAACACAAACCGGAAATAAGGTGCTTAGATGACACCTTATTTCTCGCAGCTCTGGAGGCTGGAGATGAGGGTGCCAGCATGGCTGGGCTCTGGTGAGGCCCTCTTCCTGCCCATGTCCTCACGTGGCTTTCCCTGGTCTGTGCAGGCAGAGAGTGCACCCTTATCTCTTTTTCTTCTTCTAAGGACACTGATCCTATCATGTGGGCTCTACCCTCATGACCTCATCTGAACCCAGCTACTTCCTGGAGTCCTCGCCACCTAACGCCATCCCTTTGGGGGTTAGGGTTTCAACGTAAGAATCTGGGGAAGACACGAACACGCAGTCCAGAACACTGGGTTTATTGAGAGTGTGGTGTTCAGTAGCTTGCAGTTGTCATCCAGAAAGTTCTGTGCCCTTGAGGACTGAGTGACCTTGGGCAGGACACAGCACCTCACTGAGCTTCTTCTGAAAAATGGGGGCAATGGTATAGTATCTACCTTGTACAGTTATCATAAGAATGAAATGAGCCAAATTGTAAAGTATTTAATAGGCAGAAAACACAGGAAGAAATAGTTCTCTGCTCCCCCACTTTCTCCCCAGCCCCCTAAAGGCTGCGGGGTGAGGGGCAGGGCAGCTTGAGCCCCTTCTGTGTCTTGGCTCCTTTCCCCCGAGGGCTGGCTCTGCAGACTCAGGCGCCCACAGGCCCTCTGCCTGCCTCGCCCGCCTGGAATAGCAGCCGCCAAAGTGTTGACGTGCCTCTGACATCCCTCCACTCAAGGAACCGCCAACTGATGGTGGCTGGGGACATGTGCTGAGCTTCCCTCTCATCGCATGACTGTCACACAGTGGCAGGCACGCAGAGAGCTCCCAGCCAGCTGGGTGGGCTCCAGGGAGCAGTCCCTCCCTCTGACAGGGCGAGAGACTGGTTTGCACAGGGCCTGAGCCAGGGAGGCTGGGGCTCCCCAAGCTTTGGCCTGTACAGACCAGCTGGGTGAGTTAAACCCCTGCAAGCGCCCAGTCTTGCCCTACATTCTTATGTGGGGCACACAGCTAGAAATACCTAGGAACATAAGGTGACAGGGCTGAAGTGGGGAGAGGGTATCACTAAGCCCATAAAGTTTAATAAGTGCCTCATCGTCCATATGGAGAAACCGAGGCCCACAGAGAAAGGCTTTGTCCAAGGTTGCACAGTGCAAAGGCCAGGCCAGAACTCAGATTTATTTCTTCAACAAATGTGATTCAGAATGACCTGCAGGCTGGGCATTTTCTGGGACTAGGGATGTCAGAACCCTGGTTTCTGGGGTCTGTCTCTGAAGGATGCTGTTCCGGATCTCTCATACAGCTTTAGGGTCACATGTAGATACGGGTTCCGAGGGCCACATGATTTTGTGATGTGAGTGACTTGGACGCATGGTTGTCTGTATCAGTTCTCTGAAGGGCTCCTAGCCCCCTAATTCCACCCTGGCCACGCACAGTCCGGGCCTGCTCCAGGTCGCAGCTGTAAATCTGCGGACTCAGGGATCCAGTCTGAGCTTTGCCAGGGCCTGCCTCTTGTGCTCCTCTGTCACTTGCAATCTCTCTTGAAAAGCACAGACAGTGCTTGAGGGAACTGGATGGGCCCCTCTGACACCACCAGTAAGCTGATGATCAATGCTGCTTGGGATGGTTTAGCAAACCACTTCGCATTTTCCAAGACCTGAACTCCTTGGCTCATTTACTGAGTCACTTAAGCCTCCCTATTGTGTAAGATTTAGGGATTTGGGATGGCCTGGGGCCATTTTACATCTCCATCATTCCTGTTAAGCCCTGCTTGTTCCCTTTCCAAAAGGTGGGGCCCGACAGCCCGATGTCTCCAGGAAGCCTGCAGGAAACCTGCACCATGGCAGCTCTTATAGCGCCAGCCCAGGGCCACGGGCTGGCTGGCTCCTACAGTGGGGCAATGACAGTGGGGTCCTGGATTGCCCTTTTGCTTGAAGAAGCTAATTGTCTAGAACTGAGCACAGCACTGTGCTAGGAGCGTGGGGGATGGAGTTTGGAGCTAAATAAGACTGGCCTCCCTGAATTAATTCTGAGTTAATTTCTGAGATGGACCCCTCCCCAAACTGGAGGTGTGCTGGCAAACGTTTAACAACTAACTTTCCCTAAGGAAAAAAAAAAATGTAGTATTTGTCAATTCCCATAGTATAAATATTCTCACCGTGGCTGATTCCAAGACACCAATATGACATCTTGGGAAGGGATGCATAGACTCAGGTCTCAAGAGTGGATAAAAGCCACTGGCTCCAGCATACCACTGACCCAAACTCACCACACTGCAAAATGCACAAAAATCTGGCCTCTAGATAGGAGAGCAATATCTCCTGACTGAGCTTCCTGGAGAGGCTGCAAGGAGCAAGGTGTTTTTGGTTTGGTCCTTGAGGAAGGCACAGTGTTTCCACTGATGGAGCAGTGGAGGGAGGTTCTTCAGCAGGAAAGAGCGCCAGAACCAAGGCAGGAAGCACAGAAACATCTGCATGTCTGAGGACCAGAGTCCTCTGGCAAGAACAGAGAGGCCACATGACAAAAGGGCCTTATAAACTGCCATGGAGTTTGTCCTTTATCCGGCCTGTGGTGGGGAAGCCAATGATGCATCTTACGCAGGTGAATGACACTGTGAGATTAGTTTCATTTCTTTAATACTGACTTTATCATTTTTTAAAGATTTTTTTTCTAAAAAGTTCTGTATGTTCATTATAAAAACAAATCAAGCTATGCATCAAAGTACACAAAGATGCCTTTTCAACAGGTAAACATCTTCCCAACCTTTCTCTATATATACACACAGACAAAAAGTTAGATGGATATAGTAGAAATAAAATAAATAAAGATTTAAAAAGAGGAAAAAAGACAGAGAAACAAGAATTAACTAGTCTATTGTCTTTCACTGGGTATAGTCAAGGCTGTGTGCAATGCTTGGAGCTCTGGGAGCTGTCTTGTAACCATGAGGAAAACTAGTCTAAGGCAGCCGACAGACTGAGGGTAGCAGAGCAGAAAGATGGAGATAATCTGAGTTTTGGTGATGGCCTTCACATACAGACCACCGTGTGATAACTTTGGTTGTCACATGTATGCTTTTCCTACCTACCTAGACTCTAAATTCTCAAGACTCAAAACTGAGTAATAATGAAACCAGTCAGTGGGATATAAGGGCAAGGGCTTGGGCTTTGGAGTTGAACAAAGCTGCCTTTGCATTACAGCTCTGTGAGGGGGAGTTACTTAATCCTTTGATGCCTCATTTTTTAAAATCTCTGAAATGGCAACAATAAACCTGCTTCCAGAGACGTGGTGAGCATTGCATTAGATTGCATATGTAAGGTTTCTACCACAATGCCTACGACAGGAGGGACTCAGAAAATGACATATACATGATTACATATGGATGGATCTGAGAAAATACGAAGTATGCCACTGAGCGAAAACACGACATGGTACTTTTATTTCTTCAGTCTTTTTAGCACAAACTAGACAGACTATGAGAATTAGAGTTCTAGCTCTGAAACTTATGGGCAGATTAATTTGGGGCAAGTTCTTTTACTTCTCTAAGTTTCAGTTTCTTCAGCTGTTACACTGAGACAAGAATATTTAAAGATCAAATAAGGCCATGCCCAAAGCACTTGCAACACGGTAGGCTCTCAATAGACACTAGTTTCCTTCTTCATGCTGTGCTCCTTCACAACACACAAGACATAAACACATGTTCCATGAACACATGCTCTCTCTCTCTCACACATACACATACCTAGAACACACCCACACAAATGGACATGCACAGACACATGGACCCACACATGTGCAGACACACAGATACACAACTTTCCAGCCCCAGAACCTGCCAGGAGGTTTTAGAAGTAGCTGTTGTTGTGTCTGTCTGCAAGACCTGTTTACAGGGCCATCATGAACTCTTTTCCCCAAATGCAGGATCTTCAAACAATGAGCACTGTTGCTTAAAGGAAAACTACTCCTGGGGGAAAATACTTTAAATGTAATTATGTCTTAAACGCACATCTAGTAAATAACTAGACATGCACTGCTTTGAATATAAAATGTCACATTTTTGCAGATGGGACAGACAAATTTTGGCAGTCAGAGGAAGTCAGGAGAGAGAAACGAAAGAAGAAACCACATACTTCCTTTTTATTTACCTGGTGTAATTGGGCCTGGCCCCGGGGCATGCGGTTGGGAGGGCCCTGAGGGCTGGCTTTGGCTGAGACACAGGTGCAGGGAAGGTGAGAAGCAGGCTGAGGGGCACAGAGAGGGAGTCTGTGTCTCGATTTCCTTTCATGTTTATGTCTTTTGTGTCCTTTCCCACCGTCGTCATCCTGGCCTCAGTCTTTGTTGAGTCTTCCTTGGGCCGCATCCTCACTAGTTTCCCCCAATTGCATTCTTTCCTCCTCTGACCTGTTCTGTGTAATGTCACTAATCATTTGTTCCCTGAAACGTCACTTTCTCTTGCCACTCTTGCTCAAAAACCTCCCTACTTCTCCCATTTGTGTCTTTGCTTCCTTGGCTTCTCGGTGGAACGAAACAGTCTTTTCACCAGAACTCCCCAGCACGCAATTGGGCAGTGCAGTTTCCATGGTCTCCAGAGAAGCCTGGTCCTAGAAACCATGAAGTCCAGCCTTAAGCCACAAAGCTACAGTCATGTCTCTTTCAAAGCCCAGAAGACCTTGTTCATTGCACAACCTGGACCACTCTCCTGACCTACCTTGCACTCTTCTTCCCAACCTGTCTCTTCTCTCCTGATTTTTCTTTCTGTTTCACCTACCTTGGCTACTGGGACTGGTTCCTCTCCTCTATTTACCCAGCTTTGACCTTTGGCTTTCCTCCTAACAGGAGGTTTGGATTTTCCCTCTGGCCAGGCTTTCATTCCTTTATCTACTAAGTACTTATACAGGACTTACTGGTGCCAGCCTATATTCATGGAGGCACGAAGAGTGTCTCCTATCTGGAAGAAGAAGTCATTAGACAATTCACTGAGAACTCACTCTGTGTGTGTGTGTGTGTGTGTGTGTGTGTGCGCGCGTGTGTCTGTGTGTGTTGAAGGGAAGTGTGTTGGGTTGGTTGGGGGTAGTAAGCTGCACAGAGGAATAAATTGTTGTCCTTGAACTCTGGCAACTAACCAGAGGTCAGCCAATAGTACTTTATACTTAATTGATTTATCAGATTAAGCTTTAATGGAGCAGGGAGGAAGTAGGAGCAAGCCAGGAAGCCATTACAATGGAAGAGATTGTACTCAAGAATTCCATTTGATCTTCAAACAACCCCAAGAAGGAGGGGTTTTCCCCGTTTTCCACCCAGGGAAGCAGGCTCAGAGAGGCCAGCTGACTTTCCTAAGGTCACTCAGTTGGCAGTAGAGGGTCCTGGCAGCCTGATGGCATTGTTGGGTGCACTCCTGAGGCCACACTGATCCCAGGGCAGGGAAGAATGCCAGGCACCCCTGGTCAATGTCGCTTCCTGATCAGCCTTCCAAAGATCATCCAGAGCTGCAAGTCCCTTCCACAGGTTGATTAAAGCTGCCTCTTTGCTCTGGAAACCATCCACATTCTCTCACTGGCACATCTTCCTGGCTTCTCTTCACCTTGGCCCTGGGGGCGGAAGGGGAGCAGCTGAGTTGTCATCTGAGCTTGCATATTCCAGGGCAGCAGAGGAAAAGGACATTGATTTATCATCAAAAAGGCGAAGGAGGATGCCGTGGGGAGGAAGCTGGTCGGCAGGGGTGGGTGGGCGATAAGAGAGAACTAGAAAGAATAAAAAGAATCCCTAAGCCTTAAAAACAGAGCCTGCCCTCTGATTCCTGGGTAGGCGTGGGCTGAAAATCTTTCATGTAAAACTGAAGTGGAATCACGAATGAGGAGAAATCATCTTGGGGCTTGGGTGTGCCTTACAGGACTGAATTAAATTTAAAATGTATTGATTTCCCCCGCTGATTAACAGGCCTGGCACGCGAGAAGGGCGGCAGCCCAGTAAGCAGCTGGCACCGCTGCCCCAGCCCACCAGCGTCCCCTGCTGCATCCCACGTCACCTCGAGTGCTGGCAATTTTCTAATTAGCCCGATGGGTTATGATTCGAAGCCGGAAGAGCCAATTAACAGGAGTCTCCTTTGACCTCCAGTTTGGGGTGATATGAGACGAGGTAATGACTTCAGACAGAGGGAGGGAAAAAACAAAACTAAAAATAAAAATAGAAAATATCAAGAGCAAAGACCTAAATCTTTTTGGTTCCCTGATTAATAACCCTGTCATGCCGATCACAAGCTCTAAACAGCAATGCTGGTTGCAGCTGAATTTTTTATACTTTCTATTAATCTTTAATGATAGCTTGGTCACCTAGTCTCTTTTATCTTGTCAGATAAATGTATGGTTAACAGGATAATGAGATTTCTAAAGCCCCATTCCAGCTCCCAGCTATCGAGTGCAGGCGGTGACCTCTGACCCCTGGCAGACAGCGGCACCAGGGCGCTCGTAATTGGTAGGTGTGCTGGGAATGCATTGGAAGCTGACTGATGGTTTAAACTTTGATTTGAGGTCAGCAGGGTCACCGAGCTCTGGAAGACCAGCCTGGTTTTATTACCAGCTGCCTCTGATGGGGATATAATTAGATTTAGCTATCGCTTTATTAATAAGTAATCGCTTCCCCCACCGCTGTGGGTGGGCAAATGTATTCCTTGGATAATTTGAGGACACTAGTCTGGCTTTATTAATAAGAATATATCATGCGTATTTGGCCAAGGGCAGACACCCATCTGGATTTCTGGACTTTGCAGGAACTTTATTATTTTTACTCATTTGCAGTATTGAATACATCAATACATCGGAAGGCTGTGCCTTCCGAAATCTATCCTTGCCTCAGGGACCTCTAACTTTCTGATGTCATAGGGGACCTTTGTTTTGGTCTGTTTCCAATGACTTAAGAGTAAAAAGTATAAAAATAATTTCATCCAGCCATCTACTCATCCATTCACTCATCCGTCTATCCACTCGTCTGTCATCCCTTTATCTACTCAATCATGAGAGCACAGACAGTCCCCAACTAACAATGGTTCGACTTACACGATTTTTCAACTTGAGGATGGTGCAAAAGTGATATGTATTCAGTAGAAACTGTACTTTGAGTACCCATACAGCCATTCTATTTTTCACTTTTAGTACAAAATTCAGGAAATTACAT
The DNA here is from genome assembly GCF_000951045.1 of Mandrillus leucophaeus. NCBI lineage: Eukaryota > Metazoa > Chordata > Mammalia > Primates > Cercopithecidae > Mandrillus > Mandrillus leucophaeus. The sequence goes on along the minus strand of NW_012100320.1, from coordinate 9,208,571 downwards.
AAGATATTCAACACTTTATTTTGAAATCTGCTTTCTATTAGGTCATTTTGCCCAACTGTAGGCTAATGTAGGTGTTCTGAGCATGTTTTGGATAGGGTAGGCTAAGTTCTGATGTTTGGTAGGTCAGGTGTGTTAAATGCATTTTCAACTTATGACATTTTCAGCGTACATTGGGTTTATCAGGACATAACCCCATTGTAAGTTGAGGAGCATCTGTACTTGCTAAATGCTAGTTACAACCTTAGATGAAGGGGTTTAACATTCTTAAACCCCTTAGGAGACCCAAAGACCTAACTCCTGCCTTAAGAGATTTACAAGCAGAGAAGTAGCTAAAATTCAAGGCAGGGTGAGTTAAGAGCCATAAAAAGAGGATTCACAAAATTCTAGACTATGCATGGGAAGTGTTGAGCATTGGACCTGATGTTGCCAGTGACTGCTGCTATCACACAGGGTGCAGCAAGGAGGCACGGCTGGGGCTGTACACTCCATGGAGCTGGTGGGAGTCCCGCCCTTTCTGAGTTGCAGTGGGAGCTCCCTGGGTGTAGCTGTGGCCACCCTCCCAGGCGTGGGACCCAGCATCCCTGCAGCCTACACCCTCAGGGACCCACGAAGGCCCTTCCCTGTCCCTGCAGGCTCAGGGGTATCTGCTTCCACTGCTTGGACTCTCTCCTCTCCTGGTGCCTGCTCTGATCTCGGAGTGGGGCCAAGCCCTGGTACCATGAACGGCCATGGGAAGCAGACAGATTCCTGGGTGGAAGGAGGCAGGTCCCCAGTCAGGCCCTTCCTTCAGGCCAGGGAGGGCCTGAAGGCTGGGGGCTAGGCTGTCAGTCACATTGGAGAGGGGACCTGTGATGCCTCCTGCAGGCCCATCCATGGCTGCCCATGGACCAATTGGCATGCACTTCCTCCCCTCTGAGGTTCGTAAAAGCCCCGGACTCAGCCAGAGCAGGGCAGAGGATGGAGAGATGGGATGACCAGCTGCAGATAGGAGCTACCCTCTCTGCTGAGAGCTTCAGAGACCTGCAGAGATGTCTGAATGACCTGTCTGCAGAGAGGAGCCAACCCCTCCAGGGCCTCCTCTCTGCTGAAAACTGAACACACCATGAAATGACCTACCTACGGAGAGGAGCTACCCACTGCAGGTCTCCTCTGAGCTGTTCTAACACTAAATAAAGCTCCTCTTCATCTTCACCCTTCACTTGTCTGCATACCTCATTCTTCCTGGACACAGGATGAGAACTTGGACAAAGGCACCACTGGCCACAGAGGTTTCCAGGAAGAAAATTGACAACTCAAAGAGCCTGTAACTCTGACACATTGAAAATGTTCATATTTTGGCAATAGTTACGAGCTTCAGTAAAGGGCTGGGAAACAGGAAAGTGGACCTGAAGGCTGAGAAGGTTCCTGAAATATTTAAAAATTTGACAGTTTTCCCCAAGCATCCCATGATAGAAAATTAAGAAAGTGCAGTGGGGAAGGAAGGGAAACAAAATTTAAGAGGAAGAGAATTAAAGAAAGATTAGTCATTAGACCTAGACTCTAAAAATAATTAAACAACTATTTATTGAATGTCTACTACATGAAAGGCATGTCCTACCCATTTTCCCATTTACCTAAAGATAGTCCCTATATAAAAACTGCAGTTCCAATGTTCACTACTCCAATATCACATGTATGCTGTGAAATACTGCAACCTTATTTTTTTTTATTAAATACCACCATCTATGTATTTTTCATAAATTTGAAAATTGCTATGCCTGGCCACTCTTCTCCAAGTGGTGACTCAGGGATTTAGCTCCTGCTATTGTAATATGTGCCTAGAGACTTAAACGCCCCATTACAATTTCTACTTGAATACAGCAATGCTCTTTTTAAAAATGATTCTGGTTGGGTGCAGTGGTTCATGCCTGTAATCCCAGCACTTTAGGAGGCCAAGGTGGGTGGATCACCTGAGGTCAGGAGTTCGCGACCAGCCTGGCCAACATGGTGAAACCCCGTCTCTACTAAAAATACAAAAATTAGCTAGGCATGGTGGTGCGCACCTGTAGTCCCAGCTACTTGGGAAGCTGAGGCAGAAGAATCACTCCACCTGGGAGGTAGAGGCTGCAGTGAGCTGAGATCGTACCATTGCAGTCCAGCCTGGGCAACAAGAGTGAAACTCTGCCTCAAAAAAAAAAAAAAAAAAAAGATTCCGACCACATTTCTACCACATTTTTGTCTAATCTAAGACACTATTATTGTATGTTCCACGAAAAATAAAAAGCACTGCTAATGACACTGTGACATGCTATTGGCTGTAATATACATTCTGATTTCACAATGTCAGATTGTGAAATGTGTCTTACAGTTGATAAGATACAGGAGGTTAAACCTTCCCTGGATATGTTGTAATTCCTATTTCTCAGGATTCCTTGGGAGATGATTCATAAGAACATGTTTTTTTATGTCTATTGGCCATTTGTCCTCCAGAGTCTACTAAGCTTAGATCCACTTCCCAAAGTCTCTGATGGCATCTCCTTCAAAATGAGGATAGAGAGGGTGGTGATGCAGAGATGCGGGACAGAGGAAAGGAAGGTCCCAGGACTGATCCCCTACTCTTGCCTACATGGACCCTGCCCCCTTCTCTTGCTCCCCTCCCCTTTCTTCCTCCAGGGCCACACCCATTCTCCTAGGGCCTGACCCTCTCTCCAGGAATAACTTGTCTTTATGACCTCTCTCAGATGGGATGATGTGTAAGGGGAAACAGTAGAAGAAGGTTTGGTTAAGTTAACAAGCCATTTTTTTTTTTGGTTGTTGTAACCACTCTTGGCTATTAATTCTCAGTCCTTTGGTGAATGTCCAGGTGAAGCTGGAAAGGTGTGTATAGACATATACCACAGATCCTATCTGATATGCACCCACAGAAGTGGTTCCATTTTAAGGGCCCTTCTAGTAATTCCATTTATGGAGTACCTGAGAGGCATTGAGTACTATCTTGCCATCTTTGTCAGTCAAGACAGGCTGAGTTGTGCTGCAGTAACAAGCCCCAAATTCCCAGTGACTTAACCTAATGATAGTTCATTTATCACTACTGCAAGGTCCAATGTGGGTACTGCTGTCGGATAGCTCTCCTGGGCACCTCTCCTCCAAGTGGTGACTCAGGGATCTAGTTTCTTTTTACATAGCTTAGGCTCTGCTAACCCTTAGCAGGGCCTCAGTATTTCTAGGGCCTCAGTATTTCCAAATCCTCCTCGAGGTCTTCAGCTGCCCAGTCAATGGGCAAGGTGCATCTAAAAAGGGGAGTTTATTGAGGTTTTAGGGGCAAGGCCTGGAAGTAGCAAATCTCCCTTCCACCACACCACATTTTTTGACCAGAGTTAGTCAAATAATCCCACGTAGAGGCACATGAAATGTTTGGGTGAACATTTAGTGTTACCTCATTCTCATCAAAAAAGCCCTAAACCGGGAAGTGGAATAATGTTGCTAACTCAGAATAATGTTCTTTTACTTATACCATAGGCCTATAATCTGCTGTGGGGACAAAAACAAACAAACAAACAAACAAACAAAATAATGCTGAGAGAAACACACACACACACACACACTCACACAAATAAATAGCTCTGAGATCCCACAATTATTTTTTCTTTGTAACTTTTTAAGAGTTATTGATTGCCTTAAAATGTAGATAAAAGATTCATATGGAAGCAAGAGGCACTGGGTTTGAGTCCCATCTTCATCACTGCTAACTTAGGATGGATTTTAGGCAGTCACTTCTCCTCTCTGAACTTCAGGATTCTCCTCAGTGGAACACTACGTAAATAGAGATAGGATTTCCTGACTCTATACTGGGACAGCGACAAATTCAGGTGTATCTATTGAGTCCACGGGACACTTGTTTTGGCATCAGGACCACACTGGAAGATTGGGCTGAATAGCGCTGTATGAGTTTCCTATTGCTGCTATAACAAATTACCACCAGTTTCGTGGCTTAAAGCAACACACATTTATTCTCTTAAGTGCTGGAAGTCAGATGTTCAAAATGAGTCTCACAGGGCTAATATCAAGGTGTCAACAGAGGTGCTTCCCTCTGAGGGCTCCAGAGGAGAACCTGTTCCTTGGCTCTTCTACCATCGAAGGTGGCCGGCAGCTTTCCTTGGCTCCTGGCCACATCTCTCCACTGTCTTCTTTTGATGTCACATTGCCATCCTCTGTTCTGCAGTCAAGTCTCTCTCTTTGAAGGATATCTGTGATTACAGGTAGAGTCTTCCTGGATAATTCAGGACAATCACCTGTTCTTGAAATTCTTAATTTGATCACATCTGCAAAGTCCCTTTTGCCATATAAGGCGACACTCGTGAATTCTGGAGATTAGGATGTGGATATCCTTGGGGGCCATTATTCAACCTACCTCAGGGACAGACTGAGACAGTGAGAGGAAATTTAGACACCTTTTTTGGAGTAGAGGGTAAAGGGCAGGAAACCCAGCACAATCTGTCTAATCTGGCCTCACTCTTGAAGCCTTTGAGAGGAGACACAGTAGCGAAAGCCCAAGGGCCTGGGAGAGGATAGGCCTGGATTTGCATTTCTTCTCTGTTAGCTACCAGCTGTGTGGCCTTAGGCAAGTTAGTTTACCTTCCTGAGTCTGTTTTTTAAATCAAGGAAAGTCATACCTAACTTTCATGGCTACTGTAAAGATGAACAATAACCCGTGAAAACTGTTTGGCACAGTGCCTGGCACCTAGCAACACCCGGTGGCTACAAGTATTACCATAAACTCCCTATCCGGTACCTTTGTGAGTGAACGAGAGCATCGATGGGGGAGGTGCTGGCAGAGTGGAGATGCCAGCAGGGACCCTCATCAGCAAGGCGTGGAGGCAGGTCACATCCAGCAGTGAGGATGGTTCCATCATTTCTGAGCAGGGAATCCTGTGAAGGGCCTGACTGTAACTGTCCAGAGCTACAGAGGCAGAACCTGTGAATGGGAGGCATTATCTGCAAAAAACAGGGACAGGAGGAGCCTGAAAGAGGGAGTCTTCTGGAGCAAAGTCTCAGCACCCACTCCCCCACTGGCTCTGGCTCCATTTTTAGGAAACTGCGATCAGGACTGCAGAGCAATGCTAGGGCAAAGACCTAGTGCTGGGCTCAACGTTCATAAACTGTAAAAGTCTCTCATTCAACTCCTGCTGGTGTATTCCTGCCATGCTCTAGACTTCTCTTAGGCTGAGAACAAATCTCCAGCAAAATATTTAAGAGAGTGGGCTCTGGAGCCTGTCTGCTTCCTTTTTTTTTTTGGCTGTTTGTTTCTTTGAGATAGATCTCACTCTGTCACCCAGGCTGGAGTGCAGTGGTGCAATCTCGGCTCAGTGCAACTTCCACCTCCTGGGTTCAAGCAATTCTGCCTCAGCCTTCCAAGTAGCTGGGATTACAGGCACCCGCCACTATGCCTAGCTAATTTTTGTATTTTTAGTAGAGATGGGGTTTCACCATGTTGGCAGGGCTGGTCTCGAACTCCTGACCTCAAGTGATCCTCCCACTTTGGCCTCCCAAAGTGCTGGGATTACAGGCATGAGTCACCGTGCTCAGCCTATCTGATTACATTTAATTCACAGCTCTGCCATTTACTAGACCTATGACTTGAGAAAGCTACTTAGCCTCTCCATGCCTCAGTTCCCCACCTGTGAATTGTAATGACAGCCATCTCCTAGGATCATTGTGAAGACTCTGAGTATGAACACAGAAAATAGGAGGGGTGTTTCAGGGCCCTGTGACCCCCTAGCTCACAGGCTCCGTACACTCCCCACCCACACCAACTCCCGAGGAGATGAGTGAGTCACATCCAAGTCATCACCTAAATGAACCAACTTCCAGATCAGTTTATTATCAAAACACAGTATAAATGTTGTTTTTATGCTCAATAAACAGTTCCTCAGCTCTGCAAAATGAAATATTCCTTTCATTATGAAACGGAGAAGCCATTTATCCCGTGTCTTAAGTGGTATAGATAGACTGCACAGCAGCCAGCGGAGGGATAATGACACTGTTTATTTTCACTAGCTCAGGAAGGGCTGACACAGTATGTACGCCGGGGAAGCGAGCGCGGCTCCTGGAAGGGGACTCGAAAATCCGTCATTCTCGCCAAGAACAAGGTGCTAGGCATCTGTTTTTGGGCTCCACTTGCCAGGCCTGGGGAATGCAGAAGAAATGTCGGGATTCCACCTGGCACCTCGAGGAGCCAACGCTGAGCCGAAGCTGGAGACGGAGCCACCTCCGGGGAGTGAGTCGATGGACCCCCGAGGCGGCATGACACTGGCCATGGTGCTGCTGGAGATGGCCAACATGCCACTTGGGCACAAACCTTCACAAAACTTTAGAGCTTAAAAGCTGCTCCTCCCCATGTCAGTGTGAGAGGACTCGGTGGAGAGCCTGAGAATCTGGTCCAAGGTCAGGCTCCAGTCCTCTGGAGCTGTGAGATGCTGGGCAAGTCCTCAATACCCTGGTCCTTGGTTGGCTCCTTTTTGTAATGGGGAGAATGGGGCCTGCCTTGCCCACTATGTGATTGAGTGAGAAAGCGTGTGCATATATATTTTAAGGTATTCAGTTCTGCACAGATATATTTTGCAGAGCTCTGATTTTTTGGGAGAGGAAACAGAATTCCAGAAAGAGTCAATGGCTCATGTGAGATCCCAGGTCAGGCCTGGGTCTCTTAAGTCCCTGTCATGAGCTCTTTCTAGCAATGTATTCCTTTGGATTCAACATTGTGTCTGGAAAGGCAGGGCACCGTCTAAATGTGCATTGTACAACTCTAGGTGGATGAGGAGGGCTATTCACGTGGCCCATGCCATGGATGAGACCCACTGGGGTGGTGCAGTGCACAGCCTGCACAGCTGGAGAGAGAGGCCCTGCTGAAGGCCTCAGCTAAGAAACAAATGTGTTTCTAAGGAAGAGAGGACACACTGACCCATGATACTTCAGTATGAATTAGTTTTACACTTCCTTGGTGGAAAATAGCAATTGACAGAGATAGAATCCAGGACATTGTGTTGTGTTGGGATTCAAGATTGGAAAACTCCAAAATTTGGGACTCAGCCTGAGTTGAGGGCTGTGTGTTGCTGAGGGGCATGTCAACCCTAAGAACACCGGAAATAGGGCAGAGAAGTTGTCAAGAACTGACAGGAGGAAGCGGTGAGTGCTGATGGCAGATGGGAGCTTTTCCCAGAAGACAGCCATGAGCAAATCACTTTGGGGCTCATTTGATGTGGTTAGGACCTGTGTCCCCTCCAAATCTCATGGTAAAATGTGGTCCCCAAGGTTGGAGGTGGGGCCTGGTGGGAGGTGATTCGGTCATGGGGGCGGGTCCCTCATCAATGTCTTGGTGCCATCCTTGTGGTAATGAGTGAGTTCTCATGGTGAGTCCACATGAAATATGGTTGTTTAAAAGAGCCTGGCACCTCCTCCCTCTCTCTCCTGCTCCCTGTCTCACCCTGTGACACACTGGCTTCCCCTTTGCCTTCTGCCATGATTGGGAGAAGCTTCCTGAAACTTCACCACAAACAGATGCCAGCACTATGCTTCCTGGACAGCCTGCAGGACCATGAGCTAAATAAACCTCTTTTCTTCATGAATTATCCAGTCTCAGGTATTCCTGTATAGCAATGCAAATGGACTAACACAGCATTGTTTTTATCTGAACAATGGGCTTAATAATATCTTGCCATTCTGATGAGCAAAAGCTGGACTAGAAGAACTCTGCAGGGCTGATCCAGTCCCAGAGTAACCTCTGAGTTGTGCTGGGCACCCTTCCTCATAGCACAGCCGTTCTCTTTACTGCTTTGTCAAAGGGGTTGGCAGGAAGCTGTATGCATTCTAGGATTCTGTCCTACCAGAGTGGCTGGGAGCACCTGACAGGGGTGGGGAATGAGTGAGCTGAGGATTGCCGGGGCAAAGGCTGGGGCTGGTGGGAGAAAGTGCAGTCACGTGTCACTTAACAACAAGGATATATTCTGAGAAATGCATCAATTTCATCATTGTGTGACCATCATAGAGTGTACTTACTCTAACCTAAGTGGTGTAGCCTACTACACACCTAGGCTGATGGTATAGCTTATTACTCCTAGTCTACAAACCTGTACAGCATGTTGTTCTACCAAATACCACAGAAAACTGGAACACATTGTGTGTTTGTGTATCTAAACATAGCTAAACATGGAAAAGGTACAGTAACAATTTGGCATTATAGTCTTACGGTACCACTATTGTATATGTGGTCCATGGTTGACTGAGATGTTGTTGTGTGGTACCTGACTAATGACTAATTAGAACAGAAAGGCTGGGTCCTCTTGTGGAGAGGAGGGCCAAGGTCTTGAGTCATTGATCCCAGAAATAAGGTAAACTGAGGCTTGAGTTTGGGTCTGCTCTGAGTGTCAGTCGTGTGGGGGTGCCTAGGTGGCTCTGGCACTTTGGAGGGCCTGAGCTATGGTTCAGTGGAGGATGCATAGGGTAAGTGAGAAATCCTCCAGACATGGGCATCCGTTGTCCATGGCATCTATCTATGCCCAGACAGGAAGACAAGAGCTGCTCTAGATGTTTCAAGCAGATTTAATGAGGAGAATTGGTTACAAGGGGGCTAAAAGAGTCAGTGGGGCAAAAGGAAGAAGAGGGTTCTTACCCCTAGACCAGGAGGAAGCTGCTCCTGTTCTGGGCAATGGGGCCTACAAGCCCCAGCTGCTGGGAGCTCCCTCCTCCTCCCCACTGGGGAGCCTGCAATGGTGACAAAGGGTCTCTGCTGGGAGCAGACAAATGCCTTCTCTCTCCTTCCTGCCTTCTAATTTCCCACCAGTGTCTCCTGTTGGCTGAACCTAACAGGAAGCCAGCAGGCAAGGGATCCTGGGAAATGTAGTTCCCAGGGATAGCCTGGGGGTAGAGAGTGAAGACCAGAGAGTGCGGATGCTGACGCTAACACGCATTATTGGGCACAGGTACCCCCTACTTTCCAGAATGATCGGCGATGATACATTTTCTTGTTAGAAGGTTAATTTTGAATCTCTCCGACTACCTTGTGAGTAGGGTAGTATCATGATGGTTTTACATATGAGGCTCAGAGAGGTTAACTAAAGTGCCCAGGATCACACAGCTAGCAAGTAACAGAACTGGAATTTGAGCACTGACCATTTGCTCCTTCACTCTCAGGGGCACTGCTGATCACAAGGTTCGGCTTGGCCAGGTGTTTTGACCAGGGATGTGGGCAGAAGCCAGGAAAGCAGATGAGCCCCACTAAGTGGTAGTTAGGGTAGGGAGTGTAGCCCCCAGGAGTTGAGTTCAGCAGGCTACTGGGCAGAGGAGCAGCAGATGTGCCCACTCCCCTCCTGGGGATGAGAAAGCAGGGCTATGCCCTCTTGGTCTGGTGTCTCATGCCCAGAGCTGGATTTGGGGAGACGGGGACTGATCGCCTCCCACTTTGGGAGGAAAGCTGTGTGGCCATGGGAGCATGCAGTGATGCAGTCATTCCTCAGTGAAGTGGGGTGTCCCTTGGCTGTCTGCCCCTTTGATGTGGAGGAGCTATGGAGATCCAGGGCCCAATCCCAACTGGATGGAGGGGTGACCTGGTACACCACAGACATCCTGGAGCTCTGGGGCCACAGGGGTCCTATACCAACCATCACTCTGGCTCCTGGGGGCAAGACAATTAGAGTGGTAGGGAATGCAGTAGAGCAAAATCCAGAGATACAATGAAGGTGAGCTTTGTCATCTCTTCGCTGAGTGGCCTTAGGCAGAACAAAGTCACTTTTTGTTTTGGGTCTCTGTGATTCTGCTAGGAAAAGATAAGGGGCGGTGACAAATATCACCTTTAAGGAGCACAAAAGACCCCCAGAGGAAGGCAGTGCTGGAGGCTGCATTGAGCCCTCTTTCTTCCTTCTGTCTCCAGCAAATGTTCCTTTGACTGCTCAGGGATCACTGTTGGATTTCCAGCGCTGCATTGCCATGTCTCATCTCTCTGAGTCCCAGCTTGGTCTTCTTTGCTTCCATGTCAGTTGACTTGGTCTTACTGCGTAACCTCCGAAGTCCACACCATGGCTGGCCATGAGGACTGGAGAGGGGCTGGAACTTGCTTCAGGTCCCACCATAGCTGTGGACTGTTGAGTTTTGGAGCCTGAGACTCCTGAATCCCTCTTACAGGGCTTTTTTAACTGGAAGAATTTTGACTCTGAGGAAGACACTCTCATTTTGGAATCAGTGCATTAAACAAGCATCAGTGGGGTTACTTGGGAGAAACAATCTTGACATCAGCCTCCTAAGGATTTTCCTCTCCACTCACAACCCCAGACACTTCCAATGTGTCCTCACCTGTAGCCTTACCAGTTATCTATTGCTGGGTGAGAACCCATACCCAAACTCAGTGACTTAAACAGCAGTAGATTCAGCTCACAAGTCTGATGGTTAGTTCTGCTCATTTGCACCTTTTGGCAGGTTGGCTGGGGGCTGGCTGGTCCTAGATAGCCTTGCTCACATACCTGGTGGTTGTCTAGCTATCAACTGGAGTGCCTTGATCTTTCATCCTGTGCTTCCTCACCCTCCAGCCGGCTTGCTCAGGCCTGTGTATATGGCAACAGTGTTCAACAAGCAGCAACAGTGGAAGCTGCAAGGCCCCTTGAGGCCTAGCCTCACTGTCACTTTTGCTACATGCTATTAGTCAAAGCAAGTCACAGGCCAGCCCAGATAAAGGGGTGGGGAAATATACTCTACTTTTGGGAGAGGAACAACAATGCACTGTGGCCTTCTTTTTTTTCTTCTTTTCTTTCTTTTCTTTTCTTTTCTTTTTTTTTTTTTTTTTACTATACTTTAAGTTCTAGGGTATGTGTGCAGGTTTGTTACATATGTATACATGTGCCATGTTGGTGTGCTGCACCCATTAACTTATCATTTACATTAGGTATATATCCTAATGCTATCCCTCCCCCCTCCTGCAACCCCACAACAGGCCCCGGTGTGTGATGTTCCCCACCCTGTGTCCAAGTGTTATCATTGTTCAATTCCCACCTATGAGTGAGAACATGCGGTGTTTGGTGTTCTGTCCTTGTGATAGTTTGCTCGGAATGATGGTTTCCAGCTTCATCCATGTCCCTACAAAGGACATGAACTCATCCTTTTTTATGGCTGCATAGTATTCCATGTTGTATATGTGCCACATTTTCTTAATCCAGTCTATTATTGATGGACATTTGAGTTGGTTCCAAGTCTTTGATATTGTGAATAGTGGCATTGTGGCCTTCTTTGCAATCTGCCACACCTCCACAAATGGAATTAGTTCCCTGTCCCAGGGTAGATACTATAGTGGCTTACCCCAGTATCTACTCTGCCCTGCTTCCTTAATAATAGAGCCTTGACATTTATCTGGGCTCAGAATCGTGACTATATTTCCCAGCCTCCTCTCAAACTAGAAGAGACTATATAATAGGTTCTGCCCAATGAAATGTTAAAAAAACTTAGCATAAGTTCTTTGTTACCTTCTTTCTTCTTGGTGTGTGGATTCTGAAGGTAGTGGCTGGAGCATAAGCAACCATATTAAACCATGAGGCAATGCACTAAAGATGGTGGAGAAGCAAGACAGAAATAACCTAGGTCCCTAGCAACTTAATTTCTTTTATATGAGAGTAAAACAAACTTGTGTCTTCTTTAAGCCATTGTTATTTTGGCACGTCTGTTACTCACAGATGAACTCAATTGTAGTTAATAGACTTTCTTCTGTACGCTGATTGCTTTTCACCCTTTTATTTAGTACAATTGTCCCCATCCTTCAAAGCTTTCCCTGATGACTCTCCCCTCCCTTTTTCTGGAGTCTCAGGACATTTCATGTTTGTATAAGTCCTTGATATCCACCCACCAATCTGGCCTTGGTTTCTAAGTTCTGTTTGTTTTGTTCATCTTGGTATCTTATATGCATTATTGCTTTTATTTTATTATAGAGCTGAGATCTGTAGTCTCCTTTATTGTAGAGCTGGGAGCTATAGTCTCCTTTGTATTTCTCTCAAATTCATTCATTTATTCACTCATTCAGAAATGTTTATGGAGCACTTTCCATGTGTCAGGTACTATGGTAGACTCAGGGGACCTTAAAGTTAACAAAACAGAATTGCAATCTTTGCCCTCATAGTACAGAGGATTTAGTGGAAGTAAACAGGCTTTGAACAAATAAGCCACTTACCAAGTGGGATAAGTGCCAAGATGAAAAGTGCCAGGGACGTCTAGTTTAGATCAGGTGCTCAGGGAAAGCCTCTTTAAAGAGACAGCACTTAAGGTGAAATTGAAAGAGGAGGAGAAAGCAGGCATGTTGTAGAGGAAAGAGTGCTCCTACCGGAAAGATAGCTTGTGCAAAGACCCTGGGGCAAAAAAGGAGCTATTTAAGGAGTATTTAAGGAGCTATTTAAGGAGATGAAAGAAGGTCCATGTGAGTGGATAGCAAGTGGGGGAATGGAAGGAGAAGAATCAGAAAAGAAGCCAGGAACCAAATCACACAGGACTATATGAGCCGCAGCAAAGAATTTGGATTTTATTCTGCATGCCATGGGAAGGTTTTATGCACCAAATTGGTTAACTGTTGGGATTAAGTTCTCCTGCCTATAACCAACAATATAAGTAACAGTGGCTTAAGCAAGCCTGGAGGAAGGCAGTCCAGGACTCATGTGGAGGCTCCAGGATGCCACTGGGGTCCAGGCTCTGTTAGCTTTCTGTTCCACATTATTGCATGGCCCTATTCTCAAGTCTTTTCATGACCCAAGATGGCTGTTGGAGCTCCAATCACACTCATATACCAGGCATAAAAAGGAGGAGGCAGAGAGGCCTCCCAGCCCACTCAATCCCCTGCAGAGTTTTCCAGGAGCCCTGCTGAGGGGGTTCCATGGACATCTCATTGGCTACCCTTGGCTGCAGGGAAGCTTGGGAAATGTAGTCCTTTAGCTGCACATTTTACTACCTCCTATAAATTGGGATTCTGTTAGCAGGAAGGAAGGGTAAACTGGGTGTTGCTAGAATTGGGTTCACAGGAGGCATTTATTAAAAGCCCATTTGTTCCAAAAGCCACACACAACATGGATGAGTCTCACAGAAAAGATTGAGCAAAAGAAACCTTATGGGAAAGATTACTGTGATTCCAGTCAAAACTAATCTATGGTGCCAACAGTCAAAGGAGTTACTTGTGGTGGAGTGGTGTCAGTGACTAGGAGGAGGAGCTTTCTGGAGTGACTAGGGAGCTAGAAAAAGAAATTGTCTTGGGCAGATCAAATCCCAAGAGGCTTCCTGGAGGAGCTGGCACTCTGAACCGGATGTTGAAAGTGAATGGGAATTTGCTACTGGCTGAACATGGTTGGAGAAAGAAGAGGCAGTGGAGAGAAGGGTGGTGTGTGCATGCGCGTCTGAGGGCCGAGTGACTTTGCCTAGGACCGGCGCACAGGCAGTAGCAAGCCCAAGCCATAACATATCTTCCCTCAACATTGGTGTCTGTGTGCCAGGGAGAGAGGGACTGCGCGGGGCTGGGCAGGCTGGCCCACCGGGAAGCCTGCTTCCTCCCCTCTCTCTCCCCTCCTCTCTGCTTCTCACAAAGTGGTCCTGAAATGACACCGAGAGCAGCTGCTTAAGCAATTTTGCCAATTAATGGGTCTCTGAAATTAAACCGCCTACACAGTCTGGATGAGCCTTCTCCAGGAGGGATTGCAGCAATTGTCTTCATGATAATCAGGCTTGACTTGCCTTCACACACATTAATAAAAAAGCAAAGGCGTCGAGAGAGATGCCCTTTCGCGGGGAATATCGACAATATCGTAATGAGGCTCAGGGAGAAGAATGCTGGGGCATGGCGCTGCATGCTCAAAACCATTTCCCTCTGGTGGCAAGAGCCAGCTCTGGCTGGAAGCAGCTGGGCTTACAGTGAAGGAATATCAATGCCCGGTAGCCAGGCGGCTGGACCAGCCTGGAGAAAGCAAAGCACAGGCCAGGACATGCTTAGGAAGAGCAATCAGGAGGGCCTCCTGGAGGAATGATCAGGGTGGGAGGTACAAGCCAGTGAGTGCTGAGCACAGGGAACCTCAGCACAGGAGGGCGAGAACCAAAGCCCCCAGGCCGCGGCTCTTCAGCCCTCTGCCCCCAGACCCTACAAGAGCCAAGGACTTCCCTGCCCTGTTCACACATACCACCTGTTGATCACACATGCCTTCTCCCCAAGCTGGATGTGACCGTGGAATCCTCCTCAACACAATATCCTCAATACAACACCCCCAGTAGCCTCCACCAATTGATTGACATGAGAAGTCAGGGTGAATCTACTTGCCATCCAGCCTGAGAGTAGTTATGAGTTTGCTTTTGATGTCCCCCAGTCTTCCTTACTCTGCACTCTTCACCATGCACAGCCTGCCAGATTTTCTCCTAACGGACATTGTATTTTCACAAGGATCAAAGACCAAAGATATGAAGTTCCAATGGTGGAGAATCAAGTGGAGCACAGAAGTGGGGCTGCAGAGCTGCCCAGATCCCAGGAAAAACTACACGTGAGAAAAGGGGACTGACAGTTATTTAATATCTACAAAATCACTACATGGTGCTTCCATCTGTAGTCCCTTCGTTCTCCTGATAGGTATTTCCCCCACTTTGCTCACGGTGAGCCTAAGGCTTAGAGAGGTTACGTAACTCTTCCAAAGCTATGATGAGTAAGTGGTAGAGTTGAGATTGGAATCCAGGTCCATGTGAATCCTAAAATTGTATGCTTCCCACCCTATTAGGAGGAGACACATCCCATTCTGGCTCCCACTGGGTCGGTGCCTTCAGGTTAGTGCAGGAGAATTCAGTAGAGCAAAGGATGTTCTCCATATGTGGGGTGTCTCAACTGCCTGGATGCTGGGAGTGGAATGAAGAGGTGAAGGAGGAGGGAGAGAAGAGGGAAGGACGAGGGAGGCAGGGAGAGAACTGGCCTGCAGCATCACTGATCCAATTCAACCATGCATTAAGCCTTTACTGTGTGCCCAGCAGTCTCTAGAATATGTAGGCAATTCCCAAGAGCTTAACAGAACATTCCATTCCCTTCGCATCAAGTGGGAACTTCATGCAGCTTGTGGAAGGTCGACCAGGTGTCAGGCCCTTGAATGTACTCTTTACACAGATTGACTCTGATTCTCACAACTGTTGAGGTCATGCAGTTCTCAAATGACCCAGAGAGGATCAGAAAGCCAGCTCGCATGACACTAAGCCAGGCTCATTTCATGGTGCCATCACCTCCTCATCCCAAGCCCATCATCAAGCAAAGGGGCCATCCAGGATGGTGACTTTGTCACCTGGTAAAGGAATCAGTGCTTTGTTGGATCATGGCAGAATCCCTTGCTCTCCCCTGGAGCTGTCCCAGCTGTGGTGCCAGCGTTGATTCCAGGGACAGGGCTTTTATTTAAATGGCCCGCATAGGCTGCCTTCTCCATCCACGCTGTCGGCTCTTTGGGAGCTGGACAACACATCTCTTATTTTTGTCTCTCTCAAAACTCTTAGCAGGGTAATTATTTTTGGAATTGAAATACTTGCTTAAACCCTCAAATAATGTAAGGCAGTATATGATTGTGCCAAACCTACACTAAATATAGTACATAAGCATCTATGGCTAAAACTGCATCATTTTTTCTGGAAAAAAAAAGTCTATTTATTTGTTTCTCTCTTCTCTCTGTGTGATTGTGTGTACATATTCACTGTCTGAGGGAAGGTGTTTGGTATCAGTTTGTTTTTGCTTGTGTGATTTGAAACCAAGCACACATACACACACAGCTCTACCTTACTAGGCTATGGCTGGGCTCAGATATGAGAACCACAGGCTGGGATTTAAGGATGTCTGCTAGGACAGAGGTCAGACTGCCTCCCTTCCACGTTCATGTTAACTGCCTCTTTCCCGGCTTCACTGGCTCTAAGGCAGACTCCCCCGCCCCAGCCCTCCCCACCTTCCTTAATTAACTTTCACTGTGCAGGTACCACGTGTGGGGGGTGCTAACACGCACCATCTCATTTAAACTGTTTATCAGCCTGAGGGAGTAGGTACTCTCAGTCACTCCATTTTCCAGTTGAAGAAACTGAGGCAGCAAAGGGCATCTTTGTGGCGTCACCATCGTTCTTCCCTGGCAGGTGACAATGGTGCCCTCTCATGGGGCAGATGCCAGGACATGTGGAGGTGGTGGCTACAGCCCACAGCAAAGAGGACCAGCTGTCCACCAGAAATTTACACCTCCCTTAGCCCATATGTGAGGCTACTGCTCAATCATGGGCTACATCTCCCAGGCTCCCCTTCAACATCACGGGTCGTGTCTCCAATACCCACCAATGGGGTGAGCCAGTCAGGATTCTCAGAAGCCTCTGTACCTTTGGTTGGTCTTCCTCCCTTATCTGCCAGTGGATGCAGAGGACTGGGAAGCCTTAGAGGAGGGCAGATCCACAAGACCAGTGGACCCTGGATCCCAGAATCACTCTGTGGAGGAGAGCAGCCCATCAACCAGAAACATCCTCAGGGAGCAAGACATAAACTTACTTTATGTTAAGCTCTTGATGATTTCAAGTTTATCTGATACAGCATCTAGCATTGGCCTGACAACAACACAACCTATGGCCAATAAAGAGCCCAAAATTCCTGAAGAATTTGTCCTCACCTGCATTTGCCCAGGGTACACCTGGCCGAGGGGAACCTGTCCTCAGCATCTTAGAATCCACTCACGGACTCATAAAACTTCAATGCCTCAAGGGCCTATGTAATCTCCACCTGGTCCCTCATTTTATAGATGCTGAGCTTGAGGCCCAGAGAGAGCAGCAGCTTGTCTGTCATCAAGATTCCCCGTCAGGTGCTTGCAAGATAAAAGTAGGACCCTCACCCACACGAGCAAGAACAGAAGGGAGAAGATGGCACTTCTATGTATGCATCTGGAGGTCTGTGTCTATTTCCCCCATACAAAAAAAGTCTCCCTTCAAGGATCCCCTGCTGTGCCATTCTCTCCTGACACCTTTGAAGGGAGCCAGGAGGGCCTGAGCTGGGGCTGATGGGAGAAGGGGTCGCCAGGGAATCCAGTTACCAGGCCCTGCCCTATACACCTAGGGCCAACCCGGCTCCAGCAGACAAGGTGCTAGGAGAAACCGGGGCTTCAAGACATAAAAGCAGAAAACACAATGTTTTATTAGTGCTTGAGACATTTATTTCCCCAGTTAACAACAATAATAAACTCGTTTACGGCTGTGAGTTTCATTGCCTTCCCCGGTGGGGCTCCCACCTGCTGCCGCCGTTCAGAGCTGTGCGGCTCTGGAGCACGGAGAGGCCAGCCTGGCAGCTGGCGCGGGCGGGTACCGCCTCCTGGCAGCTGGGCGGGCCGGGCGGGAGTCCCCCGGGCACTGTACCAGCAGCATGAATCCCGCCTTGGTGAGGGGAGGGAGGCTCCCTCCCCACGGCGGGACCACTGGCAAGCAGGTGTTAGCAGAGGTTTCTGGGCTGTCACCTGGTTATTGTGCAGGTGTCTCCTTCAAATCATGGAAGGAAACAATGGTTCTGACTCAGGTAACTTCTTCGGGGGAAACAAAAATTTTAATGTCAAGTTAGGGCTGACCTTCATGTAGGTTGGGGGCTAGGGTGCAAACTTTTAGAAAGTGTTCACTTGCAGGGCCAGGCAAGGGTCTCCTTAAATGTGCTCCAGGCACTTGCCTATCACCCTCTAGTCCTGGCCAGGGGAGTCACATACTCCCTCCATTGACAAGCATGTCAGGCCTCGCAGGTGTTTTCTCCCAACCGACCTTGGAAAAGAGGTTCATCTTTCCTTTCCTGGGTCTCACTGTGGCAGCTTGGACCCCATCCCCGCTTCCTCCTGATGCCAGGTTGCATGGGCTGGAGAAATGCAGTGGATGCAGCTCACAGTCTTCACATCATCCAGTGGCCCTTCCTGGGACTGGGAACCAAGGCGGGTGGGAGGGAAATTTTATGAATTTATAAAGATATGACTCACCTTATGTTGTTGTTGTTTTTAAAAAATGCACTCAAAATAACTGTCCTCCTGTCGCTGCCAGCTTCCTCCCTGATTCTAATTGCTGCCCTGTGCCTGATCCGCTCAGCTCTCATAGACTTGCTTTGCCTGATATTTCTTTGCACGATATTTCTTCATCATGAGGAAGGGGGTGACGGGGTCCAAGCTGTGATGGTGAGGCCCAGAAAAGGAAAGATTAACCACTTTTTCAAGGTAGACTGGAAGAAAACACCTGCAAGGCTTTAAAAAATTCTGAATTTTTCTTTCTTTCTTTCTTTTTTTTTTTTTGAGACGGAGTCTTGCTCTGTCACCCAGGCTGGAGTGCAGTGGCGCCATCTCCGCTCACCACAAGCTCCGCCTCTCAGATTCCCACCATTCTCCTGCCTCAGCCTCCCAAGTAGCTGGGACTACAGGTGCCCACCACCACACCTGCCTAATTTTTGTATTTTTAATAGAGATGGGGATTCATCATGTTAGCCAGGATGGTCTTGATCTCCTGACCTTGTGATCTGCCCAACTTGGCCTCCCAAAGTGGTGGGATTACAGGCGTGAGCCACCACAGGCGGTCAAAGTTCTGAAATTTTATCTAGGGGTGGGAGTAGGGGTGGTTGGGAGGTGTGTGAGTATCCTGTTGAACCTCCCTATACCAGGGATCCTCACGCTTGAACAGCATCAATCCCCTGGAGGCATGTGGGTTGCTGGACCCACCCCAATGTGCCTGATTCAGGTCTGGGGAGGGGCTCAAGAACTTGCATTTCCAGTGATGCTGATACCGCTGGTTGAGGGACCACATCTTGAGACCCGCCGCCCTGAGGTGTTCCAGTAGAAGAGCTCTGGGATTAGTCAGAGCTGACTGAGTTCAAATCTAACTTTGCGGTTACCAGCTATGTGACTTAGGGCAAGTCATTCAAAACCCCCCAAATACACAATAATAATAACTCATAAGAATAATAGTAGTGCCAATGTTTTGATCAAACAGTGTTCAAAACACTGACCTCACTGTGTCATTGTGAGGACTAACAGAGATGCTGCCAATTAAAGAACCAGGCACAAGTCCCAGACACAGCTCTGTTTGAGCAGGGAGTCAGGGTCTGTTTCCGACATATGGAGAAGGGAACCGCCCATCACCATGGCTGGACCCAGATTTCCTCCTCATCCATCCAGAGCCCTCAGCAAGGCCAGGGTGTTCTCCCGGTCAGAAGTCTCACCACAGTGTCCCAATGTTTCCGGGTGCCCTTTAGGACTCCCATGAGAGAAACAAGGCCTTTCGCTTCCCTGCTGTGTCCCTGGCAGTTGGCTGGGCCCAACCAGGAAACCTTTTCTAAAACTTTTCCCATATAGTCAACCCAGCCATTGGAACCAGCCCCCAGGCAAAGACAGAGTGTCATGATTTTTGCATATTGTTTGCTCACTCCACTTTACAAAAATACAATTACCATCATGTTTGCCCTGCAAAGGAAGCATGCTTATGTATACAGTAAGGTGTCCCAGAGTACAACCTCTAAGCAGAGACATAGCGGGGCACACCCAACCCTGGAGCTTGAATGATCTCTCAGAGTGCCTATTTAGGCCATGCTCACCACACTGGATGTGCCCTTGAAAGACTCCCACCTTTGTGATGCTTTACCTCCTTATGGGAAAGGGGCCAGGGAACATCTAGTCAATAAGCCCTGACTACGGAGCCTACAGAGGTGGCGTAGTCATTGTAGATCACTAGTACTTCGCCAATACCTGGATGACAAAGGCTGGAGTGGGGTCTCACAAGGTGAGGTCCGCCTACCCCTAGCATTGGTATTCCTGGAGAGGCTTGTTAAATGCAGATTCCTGGGCCCCACCTGGGGGCTTCCTGGTGATGAAGAGGTCTTATTGCAAAGTGGTCACCTCCAATGTGCAGAGCCTGGAGTCTGCCTGTTGATCCTGGAGTCAAATTTACCTGTTGGGTGCCATCTCGGGCATAAGCCTCCAGGACCATCCAGCTTTGCTCTTCTACACCACCAGCATTATCACTAAGATGCCACCACCCCCTTCCCAATAATGCTCCCCTTTTAAACCCGTAAGCCTTCTTCACTAACCACCTTGTAAAGGAAGGCCTAAGGGCTGAGTGCACATTCTGCACAAATGGAAGCTATTCAAATACAAGTTCCTGGGTGGCAGGCTGTGTCTTCCACCTCTTCCTCCTGCCCCAGAGGACCCTCGTACAGTGGACATCCAGCTAACACATGGAAGGAGGCAGGCTCACAATCCCTGTAACATGGGGCATGCGTACCTATGTCCCCAGGTCGAGTGACCTGACAGCCATCTGTGATTGGTTTGCTGCTTTTCACACCATTGCTTTTTACCTCCTAATGGTCTCCATAGCATATATGCCAGCAAGCATTTTTAATCAGAAGAAATTAAAATGAGTTGCTTTGAAAATGTCACTGCCTCTTTGGACACAATGAAGGTCAGGCGGGATGTCACTAACCAGTGGAGAGAATCCTGGCTTCGGTGAAAGAAAGAAAACGCGGCACTGAAGAATGCAAAGTAGAAAGAGGGTTTCTCTAGAAGCACACAGAACCCCGCCTCTCACTGCCTGTGTGACCCTGGGCAAGTCATTTACACCTCTGTCTCCTTGGTTCTGTAAAACAGGGATGAGAATCCAGGACCTCCACCAGTAATTACACAAAGTGATGTGTGGCAGAGCACACGACCTGGAGTAGACGCTCTCAGTGGAGAGAACAGGTCCGTGTAATAATTATCCCTTATATTTGAACAGGACTTTCTAAGCACTTTCTACAAAGCACTTTCTAATATGTTACAGGGCTAACTGAGTGTCAATGATTAACAGATACCTAAGCAGAAAGAGAGACAGTCTTTGGTCCACTTAACAGTGGGGAATGGTTCTGTGGTTCCCCGGGGAACAGGCAGAGCTGTGAGTGTTTGATCTTGGCACAAAATGATTCTGACTGCTACTATTCTTTCTATCAGGAATGGAGATTTAATTAAATACTGATTTGTCTTTAACAACTTTGAAACACCCTTTTCACCATGAGAGCTCCAAGTGATTTGCAAGGGAATAGGAGGTAGCTTACTGGGGCCCAGAGAAAACATTCCAAAGCACAAGTCTGGGTTTCTGTATTTATTTACTCTTTGTGTCTCTGCTTCTCTAGCTCTGTGTCATACACACACATATCCCTATGGATGGCAAGTGAGGAAGATACACTGTTAAAAACATTCAGACATGGTCAAGTCAGAGAAAATGCCACAGCCCTCCAGAACCATATTCTGTATACCAACAATGCCTGAGATGATTTTTTTCCTGACCTCCAGATGCCTGTTTTACCAGGTTATCAGCAGGTTATCCTAAGGCCCACTCCCTATTAAGGAAGTCAGAGTAGGGGTCCAGGAGTCTGCATTTAACAAGCCTTTCTGGTAATGCGAATGCTGGGGGTAGGAGGACCCCACCTTGCGAGACCCCACTCCAGCATTTGCCATCCACGTGTTGGAGAATATATGGACCAAGCCAGCCTAGTAAATCATTTTCCCCTCTTCCGCATTTGAATCCCTCAGGATTTACACCTTGGGGGAAGCCGAGCATTTCCCTGACAACAGATGACTAATATAGAAGTCCCTGTGAACAGGCGGAAGACAGGGGTGGACAAGAGAAGCAATGTGGACAGGTCTCAAGTTGAAACAACAGGCTCTTGACAGTCTCAGGCACACACACTGGCAGGGAGGGGCCCTGGGGCTCAGGCAGGGGAGACACTGCCTAAGGAAGCCCAGTGTTCTGTCGGGAGGGAGGGAGGCCTTAGTGAACTCTTAAGGGCAGGTCAGGTCAAGTCTCACTTTATTTTTGGAGTTTATTTTTGGAATGAAATTTATAGAGAGAGTGTGATCAGAAGGACAATTGGGTACCTGGGGCTAGAAGCTAGCTAGATGTGGGGCCCCCAGAAGGAGGACTTGGCAGGCAGGTAAGTCTAGGGAGAGCTCACCCCTAGCAGGAGCTGGCCCCAGGTTCATGACCTCGTTTCTCAGAAAGTTCTCTGTGGCCACGTGGGTTTGGTCCCTCATGTTCTCTCTCACCACTCCTGTCTAGGGCCTCTGTTCCCACCAGCCTCCAGTCTCTGCCCACATCTCATGATCCCCTGCCTTCCCTGCAAGTCAGTCGGTCTGTCCAAATTCTGCCCATCTTCCTAAGGCCCAGCTCAGGCCTGACTCTGTGGGGCCTTCCCTGACCATACCAGCAGAATACACCCTCCCTCTGACAGTTCCCATCACCTTATATCTATCATCAGCTGAGCTTTATGCACACGCAGGGCAAAGGCTAGAACCTCCTGATGGCCTTTCCTTCAAATGAGGAACAGGAACCTCATGGTGGGACCTAAGTCATGAACTGGATATTGGATGTTGCTTCGTCAGTTGAGCTTACAGTAGGCACAAAGACCTTCAACCTTGGCTGCGCATCAGAGCCACCTAGAAAGTTTTAAAAAACACTGATGAGGCCGGGCGCAGTGGCTCACGCCTGTAATCCCAGCACTTTGGGTGGCCAAGGTGGGCGGATTACCTGAGGTCAGGAGTTCGAGACCAGGAGTTCGAGGTCAACATGGTGAGACCCTGTGCCTACTAAAAATACAAAAATTAACTGGGCATGGTGGCAGGTGCCTGTAATTCCACTACTTGGGAAGCTGAGGCAGGAGAATAGCTTGAACCTGGGATGCAGAGGTTGCAGTGAGCCAAGATTGCGCCATTACATTCCAGCCTGGGTGACAAGAGCGAAACTCTGTCTAAAACAAACAAACAAACAAACAAACAGAAAACCAAAACGCATGCCAAAATAATACTGATGCCTATCCCTGCCACAGATCAACTGAAACCAATTATCTGTGGGTTAACCAAGTCAAAAGCTCCCTGGGCTATTCTGATGCACTGTGGAGGCTGAGAGCCAGTACAATAGGCTGATGCTCATTCTTAGCCATGAAAGGGCAATTTGAGAACAAAGCTACTTTCCCTTCATTCTAACACCATGAGAGTTCAACATATGGGGTAGCTACTGTTGTTCTTTTGTTCTTTTTCTGATCTCCACTCCTTTAGAAATGGGGGGAAAAAACACCAAGACTCGATGTAGGCTTAAAGTAATCAGAGACCAAGGAATGATTGCCAAGGATGGCAAATAGCTATGTAGCCACTCCATTCCATGCCCTTGACAGGCACTGCTAAACAATAGTGGTGCATGTTCTCTCTGAACCAGAAGTGTCCTCACAGTGTTCACTACTCTGTGCTCCAGGCAGATCCAATCAATTAGAGTTGACATCTTAGTTGAACGTATTTGTTACTCCTGCTAGATGAAGCAGAAATAGAAATGCCCTGATTGCTTAGGATTTGATCAAGGAAGTCAGGGGTAATGGTAGTTTTTTCCTAACTATCCTTGGATGTCCTCAGGGCCTAGCTTTAGATGGGAAAGGCGATTCTGAGTTTCTTCAGAGTGAGCCAATGTATTCATCTTTCTAAAGAAATTTAGCATGGTCTCCCATTGGCTCTCTTGGCTGACCCAGGGCAAGGAAGGCTACACAGAGAGGAGTAGGCCATCTGAGAAAGATGGCCAAGTGTGTTTTCAAACCAAGTTGACAACGTTGTCAATTTCCCCACCACTTGAGCATGGTCTAGAAGTAATCAAACCATTCCTTTGTCTCCATGTATATGGAATTCCTCATGTTCTTTCTTCTCTAAAGGCCTGACTGTCTGCTTGTTAATGGGGTGACCTTAGCTCTACTTTTCCAAACTATATTTCAAGTGTCCTGGATTGTTTTTCTAATCAGGACAGCACACCACCTGACCCCAGCCTACTCTTCCAGCCTGATCTCCCTTTTCACCCTCAGAAGTCCAGGTTCTGGCCACAGCATCGCTGCTTTCTCCTGACTGTGTGTCTCTCCTTCATGCTATTGTCAGCACCTAAAATGTCCTTGCTTCCATTTCTCTCTGCTTTGGTCTTACTCCCACATCAAGACCTACTCAAATTACACTTCTTGCCTAAGGTTCCCCAGCCTCACCCATTATCCTAGATCTCTCCTTCCTCTGGTCTCCCATTGTGCCCATTGTGCCCTTCTATTTTGGCCAAGGGAAGCACACAACTATTTACTAAGCATCTACCAAGTGCCAGTCACTGTCCTAGGTAGTAGTATTAAGAATCTGATTTTATTTAATCTTATCATCACTTCTATTTCTTAGATCTCACCATCTGCATCTTATTAATGAGAAAATTGAAAACCTTCACAGTTCAGTGATTTGTCTAAGGTGGCAGAGCCCACATCTCCTGTGCTTTTCCAGGCTCTGTTCTTTCTTCTGTTCTCCTCTGTCTCCAAGGTGGAATTTCCCCTTGTCTGCCTTGTACATAGAAACTGGAGTCAGATAATCTAGGATCAAGGCCCAATCACCTATTTAGTTACTCTGTTGTTTTGGCAGTTTACTTAACTGTTTGGCCTTGTTTCTTCATTTGACAAAGAGGATTAAAATAATACCCACCAACCTTATCTCATGGAGGAGAGCTCCTCTATTCACAGATTGTGAGCCTTTTGGGATGAGACCTCATTGCATTCATCTTTGTGTCTTAGTACTGATTGGCGCTGGGCCTAACACAGTAAATGCTCAATAAATCCTTGTAATTAAATTACATGAAATTAAATTGAATGAGTAAACAGGTTAGGGAAAAAACTCGAACACCTCACCTCATTTTTTTGGGTCCAGAATTGATTGTTCCCAACAGCGTCACCTGGAATGGATTTTGGTCACATTCACTTGTAATTGGTTTGCTATTTGCTTTGTTTAGCAAATTCCTTCACAGAAAGACAGAGAGGGAGCCTGGGAAGGCAGGGTAAGGGTGTGGGAAGATGCTGGAATCTGAGAAGGAGCTCAGATTGTTGGTTGAACATATTGCTGTCTGTGTGGAAAATGTTCACAGCAGTTACAACTTTGGATGAATATGCATTAGCGGCGGTGCTGCAATTTGCTCGCGTGTGCCACGCTACACTTGGAGACTTGGCAAGATGGGTAATTATCTCCACATTATGTGCCTTGTCTCTTTCTCTTCTTAATTAAGTAACTAATCTGGTGGAGGAGAGCTCTGTTTGTGTTTGTTTGGCAGGTGCAGCCTCGTGACAGTTGTCTGGAGAAGTTTCTTGGAAATTTATGAGACTTTCAAAAAACAAACTGCTCGGAGCTGAGCCGACCTGCTGGAGCCTGGGAGAATCAGAGTCAGCCCTCTGCTGGAGCACAAGACAGTGTGGCAGTTGCTGCTTCTCCCAGACTGAGTGGCTCCTGCTAGGGGGGCCTGCTGGGGGTGCCGACCTTCCAGAACTGTCCCAGGGCATTGGGAAGCAGGCCTCTCCCAAGGGCAAACTCTCCTTGTAGGGAGGAGGGAAGTCAGGGGCTGGAATTAGAGTAACAATGGGTTCTTCCTTTTGTTTCCCTCTGGATTTCTGTATTTGGGTAGTTTTTTTCTGTCAGTCCCATGGGACTCTGTAAAGGAATGGATTAAACAAGTTAAGTGCTGAACACTTATTGAATACTGATCACGTGGCTCATGGCTGACATAAGGGTGCTTGGCTGGGCTGGATTGGTTGAATCCAGATGACCCAGGCCAGTGACCCAGGAGATGTTGGGTTCCATGCTGCTGCAGTGTGGTCACTCAGCAGAGGGCATGGGTCATCATCAGTCTGATGGCTCTTCCAGGCTGCACAGTGACCAGCGCAGGCTGGCCCAGGAGAGTGGAGGATGGTGCAGATTCTTTCAGGGCCATGAGTTAGTTGCAGGAGAAGGGTGGGGAAGAGCCGGGTCAGCTAATGGTAGGATGTCACAAATCCAGGAACGCAAATGAAGGAGTTACTAAGGAAGTGCACGTGACCATGCTGAATCTTGCCGGCACACTTATGTGGGTCACAGATAGTACTGTCAATCATGAGGAGAATCCCCTAAACAAACATAGATGCCCAATGCAGACAGATACAGCTGCGGACTGCTTAGCTCTGATAGCTGCCCTGGGCCAAGGGGCCCTTGCTTTGAGCCTTGAGTTCTGGTTCTTTATTTGAGGTGATGGTCTTGTCTTCTGCGTGGTTATATACCACCCAATGCACATCCCACTTCAATGACATAAGCTGTCTGACTCCCCAGTTAGTGGCCCATGCTGGAGGATGGCAGTATGATGCTGTGGGAGGCAGAACTCTGAGATGATCCCCAAGATTACCCTGGTTCACACACACTTTCCCCTCTTTGTCAAACCCCAATCTTGGTACTGCTGTGAAGGGATTTTGCAGATATAATTAAGGTCCCTAAACAGTTGGCTTAAAAACAGGGAAATTATTGGGTGAGACTGACCTAATCTCACGGGTCCTTTAAAAGCACAGAGTTTTCTCCAGCTTGTTGCAGAAGAGAAAGTTAGAAACTTGAAGTATGGGAATGATTCCATACACCATTTCTAGCTTGAAAATGGAGGAGTCCACGTGGCAAGAAATTTGGGTGGCCTCTAAAAGCTGAGAATAGTCCTTGAGAAAACAGACCTCAGTCCAACAACCACAAGGAAATGAATTTTACCAACAACAAGAATGAGCTTGAAAGTGGATTTCTCCCTAGTGCCTTCAGTTGAGAACTCAGCCTGGCCACACCTTGATCTCAGTTGTGTCATTACCTGATCAGGGAACAGCAATGCTGTGCTGACTTCTGACCTATAGAGCCATGAGCTGGTAGATGGGTGCTATTTGAAGCCACTGAGTTTGTGCCGATTTGTTCTGCATCAATAGAAAATAAATACAGGTGTTTGGCCTCCCACTTACCTAGGAGAAAAGTTGCTAAAAGATTCTGACATTTCTTTTACAGTCTAGGCACATGTGGACCTGGATTCTAGTCTACGCTTTGCCATTGGCTTGCTTAGTGATCTCAGACAAGTCATGTCCCTTCTCTGGCCCTCAGTTTTCTCTTTGGTAAAAGTAGGAGTTGGACCCAGTGATTTTTAAGGTCCTTCATAGGATGCTCATTCTAATTGTGGGTACAGACACCAATGTAAAGAAATGCAGGGAGAATGACCACCTGGAAGCTGTAGTTTAATTTGCATAAGATCTCTGGCTTCGAGGTCAGAGTAATCCTCGCATGAGACTATTTCTATATTGCCATATTCTGCTCAAACACCTTTTATGAATCTCCACTGCCTTTAGGAAAATGGAGGGCCTTCCTCTCTCTGCTATTCAGAATCTCTGTAATTTGGGCCTAGTCTCACTCTGGACCTTGTGCTCCACTTCTTCTCTCTACACTCCTATGCTTCAACCAGATAGATCCCACATACCACCTTCCATGTCCACGTTCATTCTCCTCCATTTTCTGTGTTGTCCATCCCTGTCACCAGACTAAAAAGTGAACACACAAGTTTCCGTCCTAATCACTTTGGGCCTCTGTAATGGAATACCATAGGCTGGGTGGCTTAAACAGCAACAACTTAGTTTCTCACAGCTCTGGAGGTTGAAAGTCTGAGGTCAGGGAGCCAGCATGGTTGGGTTCTTGGCGAGAGTCCTCTTCCTAGTTTACATAAGGCCACTTTCTTGCTGTATCTTCATGTGGTAGAGGGAGATCATGTTTCTTGTGTCTTTTTTAATAGATAGGGTCTCACTCTGTCAGCCAGACTGGAGTGCAGTGGTATGATTATAGCTCACTGTCGCCTCAAACTCCTGGGCTCACATGATCCTACTGCTTCAGCATCCCAAGTAGCTAGGACCACAGGTGCACATTAGCCACCATATCTGGCTAATTTTTAATTATTTTTGTAGAGAAGGGTCTCGCTACATTGCCCAGGCTGATCTTGAATTCCTGGACTCAAGAGATCCTTCTGCCCTGGCCTCCCAAAGTGCTGGGATTACAGGCATGAGCCACCCGAGCTCAGCCATAATTGTGTTTATAAGGACTCCACTCTCATAACCTAATCACCTCCCAAAGCCCCACTTTCTAATTCTGTTACAGGGGCAGTTAGAATGCCAACATATGAATTCCAAGGGGATGCAAACATTCAGCCCACTGCACTTCTCATCTTCCAAGGTTTAGCTTGAGACACATCTGCTCCAGAAGCTTTCCTGATAGCTCTATATGAGTAAGGCTGTCTTTGGTGGTAACAATAAAACCTCAACTCAAACTAAGTTGAGAAGAAAAATATGGAAACTAGTGATTCATGTAACTGAGGAGTCTAAGGTTAACCTGAGGCACAGATGGATCCAGGGAACAAATTATGCCATTGGGACTTTGTCTGTCTCTAGCCATCTCTTTTCTTGGCTTCCCTTTGTGAGTCAGTGTCCTTCTCCATGTGAGGGAAGGAGTATGGGCCCTGGTAGCCTGAAGACTGATTCCTTATGGCTTGAAAGTCAAAAGGAAGAAGTTTCCTGTCTCTCCCAGCATCTCTTTTTCCCCCAGCATGTCGGTTTTTAGAGGAAACCTGAGCAGTCCTACTTGGCTCACACAGCCACCCAGAACCAATCACTACATTCACATAGCCGCCACCTCTGTGATTGGCCGGTGGAGGGGGGGGTCATCTGCCTGAGCCTTGGTGGGAAGAGGACTGTGACTGATAACCTCACCCTGACCACCTGGCCTGTGGGAGGTGTGTTCTCCAAGGAAGAGCAGATGACTGGAACTGAGAAAGTAGAGCTGGTCAGACAGGAATGAGAAATGCCCACTCTCCCCTCGCCTGGTCTTGCTCTGGGCTTCTGCTGGCCTCCCATCCTTCCATTCATTTGGCCATCATGACACGCTACCTTGCGCAGGAGATATATGTATTCATATATGCAGAGAAAATATAACTGGTTGGTACTTTTCCATAACTAACCAGATCTTCCTCTCAATACTGGTGAGCATGGAAAAAAATCAATTTGAATTTTTTAGTATGACTGAATGTAGTTGGCTCTAATAATTTTGAACAGCCCCACTAGGAAAATTTTTGCTCATTGGAGTGAAAATACTCAACTGTTGCACTTGCTAAGGTGGGGTCCACATACATGGGAAGAGGGACTTACACATCCATATGGTGACAGTGTGGGGGATGAGTCTAAGCCCGTGGATGGTGTGTCCTGTCTTCCCTTGCCCTGTCCACCTGAGTATTGTTTGCTCTGGGGTCATTCGCTGCTAGAGCCTGAGGCAGGGGAAGACTGTGATGGGTCTGCCTTGGCTTGGCCGTAGTTCAGTGGCACCTTTTGGTTGACTCTGCCTCTTCTCAATGCCCATAGATGCAGACCTGCTGAGGTCAGCCAGTCCTGTGTCTTGCCCTCTGGCCTGCAGTCCACCTTGGTGGTGGGCTCATCACCCCCTGCTGCAGCCATTTCTATGTTGGGGGAGAGTGAGGGGCTCACACCCATCGTATCCTCCCTCTTTCCACCTCCAACTCTTGGCTGGGCCTTAATGTGTCATTGCTTGACTGGATTGCTTGAGCCTTAATGGCAAACAGGGCCCATGTTTTGCCCACTGAGTAGGAAGAGTGTGAACTATCCCCTGGTCTTGGCAGTTAGCATGGTAGTGGAGAAGATAAAGGAATTTTAAATATCCTTTCTGAGACAATACCTGGGTGCGCCACTAGACTAGTGCTCCCATGCGTAATCCTATTTTGTGTGTCAATAACTGAATATTGCCTCAATCTTTCTTTCTGCATCCCTTTGGAAACAAAGTCTAGTCTCTCCCCAGGCAGATGGTTCCCTGGGATGGACCAAGGTCACCCTCCAAGAAAGCAAGAGAGAAAACACATTAAAGATTAAAAATATCATCATACCACGTGTGTGCTACTTGCTTCCTCTGCTAAATTGCCTGCCCCTTGAAGGCAGGAGCCATGGGACACCCTATGGAAAGCTACTTACCAAGCAGTTACTCAGTGAGTGTACCCTCACTGGGTAGAACTATGAGCAAGACTGCATCGCTTTTACTTTGTAAAGGGATTAATTAATTCCTTCAGCAGACAATTACTGGGTACCCAATGTGTGCCAGCTACTGTGCTGGGCACTGCAGGAATACAAGGATGTATTGAAGCTGAAAAGCATGATATTTGCTTAAACACCCACAATTCAGACAACCACCTTAAAGTACAGGAACTATTGGATGATTAAATGGATATTGAAAAGCACCCGGGAATTCCTACGTACCTCCCACACTGCCCTCCACGTCCTCAAGGCTGCTTGAAACATTCTGCAGGTCTCCAGCGCTCCATTTCTTTCACTCCTTCCCTGTTGGTGTCGAGCATGCAAAGACCTGTTTCTTAGAACGTGCTTAATGTGTCGTTGCTTGACCTGATCTATAAATATTGGTGCCCGCAGTGCCAACTCCCTGATACATGATGGGGAGCCACCCTGGAAGTGTGGTTCAGTTGAGCACCTGATTTATTTCTTGGGTTACAGACGAGTGAGAATTCTTAATGGAAGTAGCTTCTTTAGTGACCCAGGGAATGTGGAAAGGGCAGAAGCTTGCTAAATCCTTTCCTCCTTGATATTTTTTTTGGCCATAACTGGCCTGCGTTTCGTGATCTCCACTCGAAGACAGGCTTGCATGGGGATTGGGGATTGATTCTGGCTTTTGGGCAACTCACACAAGCTGAGTGTAAATTGCAGACCCATTGTAGCTAAAATAAGCACATGAGGCTGCAGTAATTTTAGGACAGCAAATGGATGCTTGCAAAGTGGTGTGGAAAGATGTTGTTTTTGAGGACAAAGGAAGGGCAAAAGTTTGCCAAAGGACTTTGCCAGAGATGACTCAACGGATAAGCCATTTGGGATGGGGAAGCGTTCTCCAGCATAGTGGGATGGAAGGAACATCACACTTGGAGAATGGAATTTAACTCTAGGCCTTGATCTGCCACTGATTAGCTGTGGGACCTTGGGAAAGTCACTTTTCATCTATGGGTTTTGTTTCTTCATTGGCAAAATAAGGCTTCATTCTTAATTTTGGAATTCTCCAAAATTCTTTCCAGGTCTAAGAGGACGTGGTGTCATGGTTCTGCTGAAATGTCCTTGTCTTGGCACATTTGTAGATCTTCATGGTCTTCAAATTGGCTCTTTGTCATGGAAATCACTCAAAACACCATCACTGCCAACCCTCGCACACAGGGGAAATGGCTCAGAAGTAGCTCAGGAGTGAGTGGGGAAGCGAGAGAAGGCTGGCCTTGATACTTGAAAGAGCCTCTTTTTAAAGGCAATCTCTAAAGATGTGATTGGGTTAAAGCATCCCGTCGTCGGGGGAGGTGGGGTGGGGGCGGGTGTGTGTGGAGAGCTGACCAATCCAGAGGGAAGGGTTGAGGGATTTTGTAACTGAGTCCCTTGTTCTTGCCCTGATGTTCACAAGCTATGTGATCTTGGACAACCTTTTCTGGACTCAGTGTCCCCATCCAGACAATGGGGAGACTCTCTCTAGTATCCTTTCCAGTTCTCGCATGTTAGGGCTCCCTGATGGTATGAGGCAGCACCTCCCTCATCAACACAAACGTAAATCCTTAAACTCTCCAGGGCTAGAAAGGAGCAAAGCGTTCTGAAAGAGACTTGAGGATCTCTCTGGGCAGCAGAAATCAAAGTTAATCCTGCAGAGAGGCAGAGCTGAGGGAGAACAGCCGGGAACTCGTCAGCACAGCGGCCTCTTCTCATCAGGAAGCTTCCCTGGTGGGTTCTGGGTTTGGCTTTAATGAGGCCTGCGGTTCCTTACAGAAACGCCTTGGTCAGTCACAGTGTGAGGTATGGGACCAGAGAATGTCAGAAAGATGACTTCATCACGGACTGTGAATCACTTCAGCTTCCTTGAGTTTTCTTGAGCAACTGCTAAGCATCAGCCTCTCTATTGGGCACATTTCACATATGGTATGTATTAAATAGTAATATTTTTCATTCTTTGGACTGCCAAACCCTAAGTCCTCTCCTAGTGATGAATCTTGGTGGGAGATAAAGCCCTGCCTTCCACCTTGGAAAGGAAACGGGGCAAGATGCTTCCTCCTTAGTCCCAGGAGTATTTCTGTTGAGGACACCTGGCCTACTTCCTGTGGTTCAGACACTCCCACCTGGACTCTGAATCATGAGCAAATCGTCAAAGGTAAAGAGACCATTAGAGTGGACTCATGACAGAGCCCCGCAGCAGTGGACCTGCTCATTGTGCCACCTACCGCTTGGCTGTCAGCAGTTACGTTTGTTTTCTCCATTTTGCAAGCCTTGCTCTTCAGTTCCTTGTTGATTCTGAGGGTCCTTTCTGCTTGTGATAACCACAGCTAGTTTCTGTTGCTTGCAGCCCCGATTCTGGGCTGTTACTCTGCTCTTATCCCATAAAAACCATACAGGGAACTCTATCAGATACTTTATGAAAATCTTGGTCCCTCCTCTTGCTCCAGCCACTCTAATGAGCAGTTCCAAGAAGGTTTTACCCACTATTCTGGGGGCTTTCACTTCCTATCCCGGGGCTTCTCGGATGCCAAAGCATCAAGTGGCTCAGGGACCCCATGGGCAGGAGAGGGAGCCGTGCAGTTGCCCTTAACCAGTGAGGAACAGAAGCCAGCGAGGAATGTTTTCTCCACTCCTCCCTGCTTGGACGTTTCTGTGATGTATTCTCTAGGGTGGCTCAGAAGGTGGCTGTAGCAGTAGCTTACTCAATAATGGATCCTTGTATGAGCTTCCCACCTTCCATGTTCCCCTGGCTGGTCCTTCCTTCTGGATCCTTTCCAAGGTAAATGACCTACAGGCAAGCCTGTTTCTTGGACTCTGCTCTTGAGGGGACTGACGTCCAGATAAGAACTGAGACATTGAGACATTTAGGAACTTGTTCGTAGATCACACAAAGAGCAGAACCAAAGCCTGGACACAGGCCCCTTTGACTCCAAGGTCTCTGGTCTTTTCCCTTGCCACAGGACCTGAGTTAATAGTGAGTGGGGAGTGTGACCGAGTCTGCACTCTGGGGTGGGCTGGGAGGAGACTCTAGTTGGCCCAGGAGAGGGGCAGTCCTGGTGTCCTTAACCTGGTGCCAGCAGCTGTGCACATTAAAGCCGTTCTGACTTCTGAATATTTTTATTCCGATCTAAAGAACTTTATATCTTTTTCTCAGTTGGCTTCCCCTTCCCCCATCTTTGAGCCTTGCCCTGCTTTGGGAACATACTAGAATGTGAGTTGAGAGACCCAGACTTCAGTCTTAAGCCCACCACCAACTTGCTGTTTGACCATAGAACAAGGGACCTCTCCGGGCCCCCTGGGTCCCTGTCTGGTCAGTGCAGTGGTTCCTAGGTGCCCATATGGCTAGGCCAAGTCAGTCACTTGGGGGAAGGGTGGCGGGGGAGTGGTGCCAAGGGAAGCTTAGTAATTACATCTCCAAATTCCACCTCCAGTGATTCTGATTCAGGACCATCAGGTGGGGCCCAGGCTTCTGTATTTTTAACAGGCCCTTTGAGTTTTAATCAATTTCTCTGCTCTTTCTTGATCTCTCCCTCTCTCAATCCCCTGATTTGGGAGTGATTAGGGAATTCCAAAAAAGCAATTCCACTCCTAAATATCTCCTCTCTCAAATATCTCACCAGATAACTTCATTTCCACCTTCCAGAGCAGGTGCTGCTTTCTGGAGGCCCCTGTGAGATTCCCACAAGCTACCCCGGAGGAATGGTGCAGCCACGCACTGCCGTCCACCGCACCACACAGACTGCTTTACGCTATTAGGTGCAGCCTCCTTCAGAGATCAGGGTCTGAGATGTTGGCATTTTGGCCATTGTCAGCACATTTCAAGACACTAAGGAACCCCAACAGGTATGGTATTTTCTGAACAGTGAGGGGAAAGCCTGTGAGCACTGAAGACCAGAGTCTGGTGCTGAAAGGGAGGTGATAGCATAGAGAGAGGGCAAGGGGAGTGACAATGAGGCTCACTTAGCTCATACAGGACCCCAGGAAGACTACTGAGGAGGGCTCAGAGGAGGCTAAGGCCCACGGTGTTTTCTCTGCCACTACTGTCTAACCCTGGGTGAGTTGCTGTGCTTCCGTCTGTCTGAGAACACACACTTACACACTCTCTCACACACACACACACACACACACACACACACACACACACACACCTGCCATGCACAGGGCTACCTTCCCCATAGGCATGGCTGTTCAACATGGTCTCACCCCCATAGTTGATTGGACTGGGTAGTCACTACTTAAACAAAGCCACCTGCGGTCTCTCATCTTGAATTTGGAACTTGGCCGAGAGACAAAGTCTGTAGGTAGCTGGAAGTAATATGTCTGCGATGGGTATAGTCGGGCAGATAGCTGTGACAAAAACTAGAGACAGAGTGAGCTGGTTTTCAGAGAGACAACATTAAACAGAGACTCAGAGAGAGGCAGAGGAAAGAATGAGAGAGAAAGAGAGACAGAGAGAGAAGGGGAGAGAGTCATGGGGCTGTCTGGGCGATAGCATCAGTACTTTCCTGAAGCAGCATCTTGCCTATAGGTTCCAGGAGCCTCCTTGCATCTTTACGGAAAAGAAACAAGCAAATGACTTATGCTTTTTCTTAGTCTAGTCTGATTTCTGCTGCTTGCAATCCAACAGTGTCAACCAAGATACCTCCCCTCACAGCCTGCATCCACTGTCCCAGCAGGCAGCAGCGGCCAGGCCCCCAGGAGCAGGACAGACACAGCATGAGGCTGCTCTGGTTACCCCTTGAGAGGCCCTGTGGTCCCAGCCAAAACATTGCAGCAGACTCCCAGCTAGCCACTCTTCACAAAGTAATGTTTTCAAAGCATTTATTACAGAGTCTTACCTTGAAGAAAGATAATGGCCCTTCTCTCTTCACCTCTTTGCTGACGTGCTGAGAGAATTTTCCACCACCCAAACTACACAGTTCAGTGCCTCTCAAACTCTATCTGAGAAAAATGATAAAACACAGATCCAAATTCAGCAGATTGGGACAGGGCCTGAGAACCTGCATTTCTAATGGGCTTCCATGTGAGGCTGCTAGTTCAAGGGCCACACCTGGAGTAGCAAGGGTTTAGACTTGCTCTGTCAGGAATCCCAAACAAATTGCAATTAAAACCCCAGTACCCGTCAGCAGGTTGAAACCAAGTAACTATCCTAAGTAGAACAAAAAAAAAAAATTCACTAGTTTTAATTAATGAAAAAAAAATCTGAATAGAGCATTCTCGCTAAGAAATCTCATTTTATTCCTTCCAAGAGCACACAGGGAATAGTCGCTTCTCAAGGAAAGAAGAAAATGATAAGCATGTGTTGTAATTAGCATATCAATGACCAATAATTAAAAAGGGGTTTCTAAAGTTCTGGGGGTGGAGGGGTAAACGGTTTTTCTCTCCCTCTCAAATTCTCAAGTACTTCAGATATCACCGTCTTCTTTTGGCTTGCTTATATTTATAATTTGGGCAGAGCCTATTTTCAAAAATAGACAGAGAGATATTAAATTTCAGGGTATCCCTTAACGTAACATTTCCAGATTCCTCAGTAATGCAGCCCTATTGGCGGTGCCAATCTCCTCACCAAAGACATTGCTTTTGTTTTATTTTTCTCTTTCAAAAAACTGACATCTTAGCGCCTCATATCCATCTTAGTTTAAACAAATGTTTTGATTACATCCAAGTGAGAGCCCAACAAAAGCTGTTGGAGCTGAACTGACGCATTCGCTATTAGTTTTAGACAATTTGTTCTAATATTGTCTGGAATCATTCGTTTATACACCCATACAGATTTGATTACTTTACTTGTTTCATTAATCTTTATTTGTTTAATCATCTGTTTAATCTGTTTAATCATTGGTTTAAGTGGAAAGATTACATGAAGATGTTTAGCACTGGCACGCACAGGCATTCTGACATGGAGCCCGGCGTTCCTTTTTGTCTATTTATTGTATTCTTTTATAGGGCTTCATGAGCCACTTTAAAGCTCATGGGATGCTTCAGGGAATTCAATAATTTAGTAGTTCTTCACCACTGAACATGATGTATTTTTTAAATGTTATTTAAATAAGCAATATTTGTGGAATAATTTGACTTCCATTCTGGGCTCGCGGTTCCTCCTCTCCCAACCAAATGCAATATTTAAGTTGGCACCGAGACCATTCTTTAAGAAATTGGGAAGGAGACTGGGAGTGTTCTTTAGGATGAGAGAGCAGTTTCTTCCTTCTAGGTCTGTGTACTCGGAGAGCCCAAGTTTGATGTGGTTTGAAAGTGCGAGGCAGCACCCAAGGTCTGACATCATATTGTAACTGTCAGGAAGGTTATTAACCCCCATCTACCTGGATGCTGGGGGTGTCTATTGCACCCCGGCCTCTACTCAGATGTGGGGGGCTTCAAGAGAGACTTCTGGGTGAACATGAATAACTTCCTCTGCATCCAATACATTTAGTAAAATGGTCACCGTGCATCTATGGTGAGAGCTTTTTATGCTATGCCCTCCAATTTTGCTTGAGGATGGGAGGTGTAATGGAAAAGCGTTGTGCATCATAGTAGGTACAACAGGTATTACGTCAACAAGAGGCAGACTAAACGTCTTGGGTGGAGAGGGTAAATTCTTGGGGGAAACAGCAACATTGAAGATACACTGTGGCAGAGTGCGTCTCCCTCTGCTAATAGAGACCCTCGCTCACAGTGGAGAGGCCCACCCACCTCCAGATCTTGCTTTTATCAACCCTACCCTCATCCTCCCCATCTTCCAAGGCCCAGCTTAAATTTCACCTTCTTTTACCCCAAAAACAGGTTGGAGCAGAATTAGGACTAGAACTCACTGTTTCTGAAATCCTGTTGAAAAAGAATTCCCTACCTCAACCCGTAACTTTCTGAACTTTTGCTCCTGTCATGAGAAGCTGATCTGAGAGTAAAGACGATGCTGTTCTGCGCTGCTGTTTCCATCCTAATGAAGCGCCGTCGTTACACACATTCTAAGTACATGGATGTTGTGTCCCTCAAACCTCGCTGGAGGGTAGCTGGATTGTTAACCTGCTCATTTGTCCCCGTGGAGGGAAGGAGTCATGTGGGCTTTACAGCTCCTCCCCCGGGGCCCTTGCAGACAGGGTTCCGGGAGGAGCATGCACCTGACATGCCTGAACACATCTGGGTTCACTCCTTCGCTCCCTGGACACATGACCTTAGACAAATTGTTTAACACTATGAGCCCTGTGTCACATCCAGCAAATGGGGACGATAATGGTCCTCACCCCGCATGTCATCAGGAGCACGAAATGACAAAGCAAGTGTCTGTGCCTGCTCAGCCTGCTGCCCGGTGAGAGTGGGCACCGGGTCTGGCTGGCGTATGGGATCCCAACGTTGCAGGCAGGGCGCGCTTCTGTGGGCACGGGTGCACGTGTCTTCCGGGAGGAGAGTGGGCTTCCAGAGAGAACCACTTTCAAGCAGATACACTTTTGTATCCCCCTGTGTCCTTCTGTCTGTTCCCACCTCATCTGGAGGGTTCGGGTTGTGCTGTTCGCTTCCTGCAGCTGAGTCAGTGCCAGCCCTGCTGCCAGTACCTCCTTCCTTCTCCCAGGAATTCCACTTCCCCCCTGATTCCTTCCATTGTGCCTCCAGCCTTAGGCTTCTCTTCAATTGGCCCCAAGCAACCTGGACCCCAGGAGACCCCTGCCTGCACTTCTGAAGGAATCACTTCTTTAAATGAAACCTGGGTGGCATTTGAGAGACATGTGTTCCTTAAAAGCCTTCCTCCTGGGCTTCCGGATTTCAGTGCTCATAAGCCACCAGTTTCTGAAACTGCTTATTCACTCCTGCCTCTGTCTGGAGACTTACTTCATGTTCCCTTTAGCCCTGCTTCTTTGTATTCCCAGGAGAGCATCCCAAACATGCTCGAGAGGGTCTGGGAGAAGTTGGTGGCCCACAGCTCAGGATACCATTCTCAGCTGGGGACTTTCAACTGATGGCTGAGCTGAGAGCAGCACTGCATTGGCATATTTAGTAGATCTGTCCAGTTATGCACAGCGTTTTGTTTTGTTTTGTTTTGTTTTTGAGAGAGCGTCTCACTCTGTTGCCTAGGCTGGAGTGCAGTGGTGCAATCACAGCTCACTGCAGCCTCAGGCTCTTGGGCTCAAGCAATCCTCCTGCCTCAGTCTCCGAAGTGGCTGGAACAACATGTGAGTACCGCTATGCTTGGCTAATTTTTAATTTTTTTTTGTAGAGACAGGGTCTTGCTATGTTGCCCAGCCTGGTCTCAAACTTTCTGGGCTCAAGCAATTCTCCTGCCTCAGCCTCCCAAAGTGCTTTCAGCCTTTTGACTGAGGATGGGTTCTCTGCCCTCTGGAGGGTTTGTCCTCTTCCATTCATCAACCTTTGGGCTCAACGCTCAGGGAGCGATGTGGGAGGCGGGGGCAACTGTCCAGCCAACTAGTTTAGTTGACTAAATCCTGATGCTGAGCAGCATGAGCTGCTGTGCTCAGATAAACCTTGTGTCCATGGAAAATACAGGAGAAAGAAAATTCTTTTTATGCAAAGGTACCATCTCCCACCACCACCATCAGGGGAAACTCATTCTATTAGTCAAAGATGTGCCTGGGTTAAGAACCTCTCTCCTGCAACCCAGATTTGGTAGCAGGCTTTGGAATAGAGAAAAATAAAGTTTTGAAGGTTCCTTGTATTTAAGGAGAACAGGGTGATGCTTCAGTCAAACATCCAGAAGCCCCCTGATGGCTATGAGGGCTGGGAAAATGTCTTCAGAGATAAGAGAAACTCAAGGAAGTTCTGCTTATTTGCTCCAGGCCATCTTGGGTGCTACCTTTGGTGACCTGACCATACTTGGCAGATGGTCAAGGTAGTGTGATCCAATTGTGAGACTACCTATAGCTGAGATTTTTGTTGTCCACAGCCACAAGAGCAAGGACCATGTCTTTAAAACATTTTTATTTATGTATTTATTTATTTTGGCGGAACTGTCTGGCTTTGTTGCCCAGGCTGGAGTGCAGTGGTGCAATCTTGGCTCACTTCAACCTCCACCTCCCGGGCTTATGCCATCCTTCCACTCCAGCTTGCCCAGTAGCTAGGACTACAGGTATGTGCCACCACACCCAGCTAATTAAAAACAATTTTTTTTGGTAAAGACAGAGTTTTACCATGTTGCCCAGGCTGGTCTCCAACTCCTGGACTCAAGGGATCCACCTGCCTTGGTTTCCCAAAATGTTGGGATTACAGGCATGAGCCACTGCACCTGGCTTGGACCATGTCTTATTCATCTTTGTGTCCCATTCTTTCTCCTTGCTTCTTCATTGAGATAGCACTGTGCACAGAGTAGATACATCACAAAGGGAAGAAGCACTGGGAATTGAGAAATTCCCAGTAGAAGTAGAAGAAAGTGATGGAGGGTATCAGGTCACTTTCTATTAATATTTATTGGAGCACCCACCATGTGCCAGACATGGTGCTGGGTCCTCAGAGTCCAGTCATGTATTATGCAGACCCAGTGTCGTAGGGCTGCTGTGAAGATTAACTGAGAGAATATGTGTATCAGTAAACACTGCTGAGGCTGTTAAATTGGATCTGAGGCTCGGTG
Source organism: Mandrillus leucophaeus (assembly GCF_000951045.1). Lineage (NCBI taxonomy): Eukaryota > Metazoa > Chordata > Mammalia > Primates > Cercopithecidae > Mandrillus > Mandrillus leucophaeus. The sequence goes on along the minus strand of NW_012100320.1, from coordinate 9,169,104 downwards.
CGGTGGCTAACTCCTGTAATTCCAGCACTTTGGGAGGCTGAGGCAGGTGGATCCTTTGAGGTCAGGGGTTTGAGACCAGCTTGGCCAACATGGTGATACCCCATCTCTACTAAAAATACAAAAATTAGCTGGGCATGGTGGCGGGCACCTGTAATCATCCCAGCTACTTGGGAGGCTGAGGCAGGAGAATCGCCTGGACCTTGGAGATGGAGGTTGGAGTGACCCGAGATCACACCACTGCACTCCAGCCTGGGAGACAGAGTGAGACTCTGTCTCAAAAATAGTAATAATGATAATAAATTGGATCTGATCATAGAGGGTTTGACTGCCAAGCTAAGGCCTATGTACTTTCACAAACAATGATGAGTCATGAAGTGGTTTGGGAAAAAAGAGTGGGATGAACTGATTTTGTTTTGAAATTTTTAATTGTAAAAATAAATCACACTTGTAAAAAATATAGAATTGCTTGAAGAAGAGAGAATAAAGCCCTCACCATGTCCTCATCTCTGCAATCCTATTCCCACCCCCAAGAAAGCCCCTGAACAGTTTGGTGGGTATGCATTTATACTCTTATTTTGCATTTATAAACTTATATATTCACAAAAATAAAATTATATTAAATATGTATTAGCTTACTGTTCTACTTAGTAAATGGGTATTTTTCATATGGATGCATATAAGTTTGTCTTCTTTTTTGTTATGTATAAGTATAATGTATGAATATAACAGAATTTACTTATTTCCATACTGATGGACTTTATTTTGTTTCCTTTCTTTTAAATCTGGCAAGCAAAGTGCCAACATTTTCTTTTAAACCTTTGAGCATACATTCAGTATAGCTGTATGGTAAATTTTCAGCAACGAATTTTTCAGTTGAAAGGGTTTACACACTTTCAGATTTTGCCAGATTGCCCCACAGAAGGCTGTACTAATGTGTACCTCCACCAACAGTGTGGAAGAGTTCCTGCTTCCACAAGTCCTGGAAAACACTGTGCATTCCAAATCATGTTAATATTTGAAAATCTAATGGACAAGAAATGATGTCTGAGTGTTATTTTATGCTTTTAATATAAGTAAATGACCATCTTTTCAAATATTCATTTGTACTCCATTGACTTGTTTTCATTTACTTGTTCACATCCATCACGCATTTACCTATTAAGTTGATGTTTTTAAAAATCCTTAAGATACTTTTATTTTAAGTGAGTTCTTATTATCCACCATATGTATTATTATTGTTATTTGGACTTTAATAAAATTAGAATATGCCTTTATTAAAGTATACTTTTTAAAAAAATTTTATTATTATTTTTTGAGACAGGGTCTCACTCTGCTGCCCAGGTTGGAGTGCATTGGCACAGTCTCAGCTCACTGCAACCTCTCCCTCCCTGGTTCAAGTGATTCTCCTGCCACAGCCTCCTGAGTAGCTGGCACACAGGTGTGCACCACCACACCTGGCTAATTTTTGTATTTTTAGTAGAGATGGGTTTTCGCCATGTTGGCCAGGCTGGTCTCAATCTCCTGACCTCAGGTGGTCCACCTGCCTCAGTCTCCCAAAGTTCTGGGATTACAGGCATGAGCCACCATACCTGGCCAAAGTATACTTTCTATACATAAAATTCAGAATTCTAAATAGTTGTTGACTTTTGACAAATACATATTCTGTATATATCCATATAACTTTTATGACCACAACCAAGATATAAAACATTTCCATTAACCCCAAAGCTTCCCCGTGCCCCTTTACTATCAATCTCCCTGCACTCCCTACCCCAGGCAAATACTAATGTGGTTTCCATCACTGTAATTAGTTTAAACTGTTCTAAAACTCAATATTTAAAGAGTAATAAAGTATGTATTCTTCTGTAAATGACTTATTTTGCTCAGCATAATGTCTTCTGAGAGTCATCTGTGTTGTTACATTTATCAGGATTTCATTCCTTTTTATTGCTGTTTCATAGATTATATAACTGCCCATATGTTAATGGACAGTTGAGTTCTTTCTAGCTTGGAGTTATTGCAAACAAAGTTGCTATGAAGTTGCTTGTACAAAATCTTTATGTAGACCTATGTTTTCATTTCTCTTGGGTGAATACCAAGTGGTAGAATGGAGTATATGACTGCTGTATATTTAGCTTTATAAGAAACTGCCAGGATGTTTTCCAAAGTGATTGTACCATTTTATCTGCCCACCTACAGTGTATAGAGTTCCACTTGATCCATATCCTTGTCAACACTTGGAATTATCAGTCTTTTAAATTTTAGCCATTCTAGGGGTTGTGGTTTTAATTTGCATTTGCCTATGACTAACAAGTATGAGCATTTCTTCATGCGCTCATTGCGCTTTCATATACCTTTTATGGTAAAGGGTCTGTTCAAATATTTTGCTTATTTTAAATCCAGTTGTCATAAGTGTCCTTTTTATACTCTGGAGACAAACCCTTTGTCAGATATTCATACTGTGAATATTTTCTCCCATTCTGGATCTGCCCTTTTCATTTTTTAAAGGCTGACTTTTGAAGAGCAGAAGCTCTTAATTTTTATAAACTTCATCAATTTTTTCCTTTATGATTTCTGCTTTTGCATCTTAGCTAATAAATTTTTGTTCACTCCTATGTAAGAAAACTTTGCAACGATATTGCAAAGATTTTCTGGTGTGTGTATGTGTGTGTGTGTGTATATATATTTTTTTTAACTTTTATAGTTTTAGTTCTTATCTTTAGGTCTATAATCCATTGTTTGTTAACTCTGGTTTGGATGTATCTTTCTTTATTTTAGTTTTATTTTCATAGAGATAAGGTCTCACCATGTTGCCCAGGCTGGTCTTGCGCTCCTGAGCTCAAGCAATCCTCCTGCCTCAGCCTTCCAAAGTGCTGGGATTGTAGGCATGAGCCACCATGCCTGGCCTTTCTTTTCTTTATATGTGAATGAAAATTTTGCTGAGTATAAAATTTGGGAGTTACTGCCCCATTCCCAAACTTTAGATATTTTTGCAATTTTTTTGGCATGGAATGTTTCTGTGGAGAATTTTGAGGCCATCCTGATTTTGCGTCTTAAATGTAATTTATATATTTAGCCTGAATAACTGAAAGACCTTTTTTTTATAATTCTTGAAGGTTCAGTTACTTAATCAAGGTATATCAAGATTATTTTATTTGCATTTTTATTAATATAGATTTATTATTTTTAATCTCAGGAAAGTTTAACATTTGTAAAGTATTTTTCTGATTGTTTTTGCTCTTTTTAGTCATCTTTGTTTTTTAATTAATACAGTTTTGGAAGAGATTTTCTGATTGTCCTATCTTCTGTGCCATATTTCCTAAGAGTTTAGGAAAATAATTTAGGGAAATAATAGATTTTTCCCTGGAAGAAAGAAGTTTCTAGAAAAACACAAGTTGGGAATAAAAGTAGGCATATGCACTGTACTTACACAAGCACACACACATGCCTGGAATACATATACTGAGGTGCTAAGTGGCTATGTCACCTCTGCATCCTGCCTATATGCATTTGTGTTTTCTTTCTGGTTTGTGTCCATATGTTTATCTTGCCTGCAATGAGCATGGATTGCTTCAGTGATAACTCCCAACACTCAAGCAGATTTTGGGAGCGGAAAGAATGAGCCTCATTCAATAGCTCATTTACCAAACATTTCCTTAGCATCCACTTCCCTTCAATCAGGAATTTAACACTTTTCCTCCTATTCAGGCTGGAATAGTTATTCCAAAGTGAAAATTAAAAGATGGAGATTGACTGCTGGTGTAAACAATCTCTCCAAAATGGAAGTGTTTCTCACGTATCTCTCATAGAGTCACTTGACTTGAAGCAGGTCCTGGGCCTCCTCTCTGTGGCTTAAGCAAGGGGGCTGCCAGTGGGCAGATGTGGCCTGCAGGTGCATTTTGACAACACGGTGATTACCATTTTTGTTTGTTTGTTATTACAACTTTTGAACCTTTAACTGGGGCATGTGCTCTCCAGTTCTCCACAGTCTTCGTAGCCCTGCAATGGGGTACCCCTGACCTATCCCATACATTTATGGTACCTGCCTGATCCCTACAGGACTTCTGGTGCAGGAGGTGATAGATGAGTGTTCAAGAGGCACCAAAATGAGCTCCTATTTACTTTATTTTTCTTTATCCATATTTATGTACTTATACCCTAGGGCAGAAGAGGGACATGAAGGTGAATATAAACAGTGTAAGTCATAACCCTGTTTGAGGGAAGTGGCTAATTTGGCTCTGAGCTTCCCAGTGGCTAAATCAAAGAAGGCAATCCAATCAGTTTTACAATTTGCATTGTCAATAAGTCTAAAATTGAACAATTTTCTCAAGAGAAACAAGCTTTACTTTGAAAACAAGCTCCTAAGATGAAAACTGCCTTTGCATACTTTCTCTAGACTTGGGAGCTCAGGATTCTAAAATGATCCCAGTAGAAGCTATACAAATACATTAAATGCAAAATGCGTATAGCACAAGCTTGATATCTATATGAGCTAATTGAGAGGAGAAAAGATTTTGAGTTTAGCACATAAGCACTTAGTATATCTTTCTTCCCACATTATAGATAGCACTGCTATTTTCTAAGTAGAAACTGAAATATTTCATCTATGCATGCAAATTAGTCTGGACTCTGTGCCCAAGGCATAAAACAAATGGAATCATGAATATTTTTAAAGGAATGTATTCTACCTTGTTTTTGTTCCTGTCTAGTTACTGGTGCTGTGTAAATGGAGGGGTCTAGGGAGTGGGATCATATTTAGTTGATGGGAACTGACGGTGGAAATGGGGAGACTCTGCTCTAATGTTGTCACATCTGAGTGTTTCTCAACTTGGCTGGGTGCTCACTGTAAACACCTGGAAATCTTTGAACAATACCGTGCCTGGATTTTACCCCAGACCAATTGCATCTGAATCTCTGAGGTGGGGTCTAGGAAATTATTACTCTTCAAAAGGTCTTCCAGTGATTCTAGGGTACAGTCAAGGCCTTGAGCTCTGATGTCTCTGGGCCAGTGGTTCTCCATCTGTAGAGCATGAGACTCACCTGCAAGCTGGTTGAAATGCAGATTCCTGGGCCTCATCCCCTTCCTCAATATTCCCATTTATTAAGTCTCTGCGGGTGAGGTCAGTGTTGACAGCAACTGACTTAGTCTTTCTTTCCACCTAGTGTCACAAAGTAGGTGCTATGTCTTCAAATGTAGAAGCAAAAGTGGAATAGAATAATCAGTAAAAAAAGGAAAAGGGCATCAGAAACCAGAAGGAAAAAGACAATCACGGTAGAAACCTACAAGCACAGTCATAACTGAACACAACATTTTACTCCGCTTTTCCTGCAACCAGGACCTCCATCTCTGCTGGCCCTGAGGCCTTGTTCTTACTATCTAACATTGCCAGACACAAGTTTCCTCACCTGTAAAATGGGAGTTCTAATACATGATGCACAGAAATGGAGTTTCTCCATAGCCGCTGATCGAGTTTCTGGGAAGGGACAGAGGATGAGGACATTTTGAAAAAAGCCCGGGATGAGTGTGGGAGCACCCTGGCTCTTGTGGGTGCTGGTTTCTAAGCCATTGCACCTGCCAAGCCAGGAGCCGAGTTTCTAATGGAAACCTCTGACCTGCTTCTTGTTAATGCCTGACAGTCCGTTTCCCAATGGGAGGTTAAAGGACATCTCTGTCTCAAGCAGGCATTTCCCGTAATCCAAGAGATAGGGATGAGAAATGTCTGCTGGTGCCACTGGGTATCTTAACAAGCGAGATCTCTGGGATGGCAGGAGCCGCAGTAGACACAATGGTCCCTCCGCATGCCCCTCAGCGCGGCCTGGATGCTCAAGGCCTAGTTGAAGGATGAATTTTCATGCGACGTCTGTGTTTTCACTTGAAGAGACCCGACAGGAGCTGCTGCAATATTTCACCAGCTCTTCTGTTTGTCGGCTCCACTAATCATCAGCCTCAATCACTGGTGAGATATTTTATGAATTAATAAAAATGATCACGGGCAGTCCAGGGGGACCCAGGGAAGAAGTGTGTGCGGTAGAATTTTAATGAGCACCGTGGGGAATTTCAACATTTTCTCGCTTTTTATTTATTTATTTTTTAAAAACATCTTCCCTTCTTCCTTCCACGCCCCCTCTCTGAAATCTTTTTCTTGCCTGAGCCTCTCCCCTTTAGCAAAATCATAGCTAGAGCTGTTCTAAATCACTGTCACACAAATTAGGTGTTTTCTCTCAGCCTGTTGTTTGGCCCACAACAGTGTCGTCCTGTGCTGCAAACGCGCCCCGTGCACCTGCTCTCTGTCCTAATTGAGCAGATGATCTGCCGATTTGTCATGCTTAACCCAGACCCCCTTCCTGGCACCCCCTCCCCAATACTGAAAGCCTTGGCCTGCCTGGAACATTGGGCAGATGTAGAGCTTCCTGTGTGTGTGCGTGTGTGTGTGTGTGTGTGTTATGACAGATCTTGTACTCATTATTGAATAATTCATTGTTGCGTTAATGTCTTCAGATACCATCTCTCACTTCCTCACTGTTTCTCTCTCTCATCTGGCTCGCTTGGGAAAACTTGATTATGCCTGCCGCTCTGACGACAGAGTATACAGATAAAAGATAATTGCTTGGCTTGACTCCTCCATTGATATGAAAATAAGATTTAAATTATTCACTCTGGTTTAAAGGTTAGTTGAAGGTTATTACAGGGGATGAAGGAAAAAAAATCACTCTTCATAACGTTCGGGGTTGAGATAAGACAGATTTGAAAGGGCCTAATTTGCACTGTAGGCAGAAGCACCTTGTTGTGAATAAACTGAGAATCCCTCTAGAGATTTTAATCTAGGAGAAGTCAATTATTTATAAGCAAATTATGGTCGGCTTTTCATATATATAAAACACTCTGTGTCATAAATAAGGACATGGAGGTGTCTGTTCCTTTCTCAGCACCCAGTTTTTCTTGATCTCGAAGCTCTGGCCTTGTCACAACAGGAATTTAATGAGGCGCCTCTGTTAGGAGGGTCAGCTGACTTGGTGGGGGCTCCTTTTAATCGATGATAATAGTAATGATAATAATAATTTGGCTTTGGGGGCGGGTCTTTGCCTTTAGGCCTGACCCCTTGCCCGAAGGGAATGGCCAGGGAAGCCAGGGGTGGGGGGGGGGCCATTGGGGAACTGGCCGCCTGTGATTGGCCCCCTCTCACCCACCCAGCATTGGTGTTCCCAGTGGGTTCTTGCAGATTTACATAGGAAATCATCGCAGAGCTGCTTCTGCCCAGGGAGGCACATCTCCTGACTGAGGATCAATAATTAATGGCCTTCTATGTTTCTGGAAGGTGGGCGCTGCTTCAGAAAGCATCCAGCGGCCTCCTCCTCTATAGTACTCCATGCATTAATCATGGCCAGCCATTTTTATCAAAATGCAGAGCTGCGGAAACTGAGTGCTCTTTTCTCTGGTGGGCCCGCTTTGCAGCCCGTCCCAAGAATGCTCTTGAGGAGCCCCTGGTTGAGTGACGTGGGGCTGGGCCTCATGTTCCCTAGAACTTCCTTTCACTGTACATTCACAGGAACCTTTGCTCCTCCTATTACCTGCAAATAGGGCATCATGCATGCAACCCTGCAATCCCCTGGGACTGACTCAGGAAATAGGTGGTGTCAGAGAGCCAGGCTGGTGGGTCTCCAAGAAGGATCTTGGCCTGGAACCCCTGACGCTGCCTCTAAGGGGGGAGTCTGGCCAGGCGAGGTTGCCCTCTGTCTGGCTGTGGAAAACTTTCAATCATCTGCTGCCTCTCCAGATGATTACAAAGCCCCCAGGCTGTCAGCCCCAGTTAGTTCTCCACAGGGATCCTGTCTGGAAAGGAGTCTGGCCCCTGGCAGGTTTCAGGGAAGATCTGGAACAGCCTGGGTTTGCTGAGGTGCCTGGCCTGGTGTGGGCGGGCTGACCTGGCCAGCTGGGGGGCATGGTGGTAAGAAAGAGGAGGGGGAAAGGGCAGCTGGCAGTGATGGTGTGTGGGAACAAGAGGCTGCAGATTGGTCAGTGCCGCTTCTGAGCAGCTTGGATTTAGGGGGCTTGCTGGTTATCAGCAAGGTGACATTCCTCCACCCCTCTTGCTTCAGCCTAGAGCCAATGACTCTACAAAAGCTCTGCAAGCTCCATATATATATATACACATACACACACATATATATATATGTAAAAGCTACACATACACACACACAGACTATAAAGCAAAATCCACACTTGAGACCCAGAGAGGTTAAGTGACTTGCCCAAAGTCACACAGCAAATAAAAGGGACACCTTAGATCCAAAACCAGCTCTCCTGATACCTAGATAATAATATTTTAGGTTTTCTCTTTTCCTATCTAGTGTTTGAGATAATTAAATGCTGCTTTTTACTGTACAATCTGGCCCCCCATGGAGGTGTGGGGCTGGGCAGGGCTTAGTTCTTCATCTGTAGGGGATTGAACAGGGGTCTCCTGGGCTCCTTTGAGCTCTAAATTCTATGAATACAAATGTAGCAGAATATTCCTCAAGGAATGTTTTCAAGGGCAGAGACCCTATCTTAAGTCATTAGATGAAAAGAAACATTTGCTGTACATTTACACTGAACAAGCCCGCTCCAGGCCCTGCAAGGGGATGTGGATGACAGGATTCTCAAAGGTCTTGTCAGTCTGCAGAAAGCCTAAAGTAGGTAGGTGAGGGGACCTCCAGCTGGTGGGAATCGGTGTGAAGCTGCAGGGTCAGTGCTGCAGGAGTTCCCAGTTGGGGAGAGACCCACAGGAGCCAGAGCTGACAGGGCCAGCTTTTGGGAGGAAGAGAGGCTGAGCAAGATGCTGAGATGGCAGGGTCTGCCAGACAGAGGGAGAGGGAAGGCATGGTGAGTGGGATACTGAGCGCATGCACCAGTCATTCTTGCAGGAGGGGCTGCAAGGTCAGAGCAATTTGCTAAGGCAAGGTCTGAAAGATGAACCAGCTTTCACTTAAGGGAAGCTGGTTGCACCGCACCAAGGAGAATTTTAATTATTTCAAATCTCTGGGTTCTAAAGCCCCATAAGAGGTCTAGGATAGAGACCACTCCGCCAATAGTACGCTGAGCATGTGTTGGGTGAGCGGTGGGTTGGGCCAGACTGGGGGATTTACAGAGAGTTGCGATGCTCAATGGAGCCACCGCCTGTCTTGGAGCAGAAGGATGATGTGTTGAAAGCAGTGTCCAAGAAAAGACTCACTGGAATGAAGAGGCCAGGGGTAGGAAAGCTATGGAGGAAGCCTTTGGCTGATGTGTTTAGGTGTGGCCTAGGGGTAGGGCTGGGTTAAGTATTTGCAGAGATGAGATGATAGAATCTGCTGGAAGGAAGTACCAAAGTGAGTGCAGAAAGGAAAACGGTGGCTGGGGAGAAGATGGGGAGTTTTGGTTGAGGAAACATGAGGAACTGATTCTGGGGAGTCACGGGGAGAGGGTCTATGAGTCGGTCAGTGACAGAGCTCATGAAGAGAACTAGACCAAGTGGGTCACACGTCTGAGAGGGGACATGACTTGATAACACGATCACTGGCAGTAGAGCAGCCCCGGGGCCCTGGCGCTCCCACCGTGGGCTCAGTGCTTCTACCACTAGGCCGCACTGCCTCTTAACAGCACCTGTACTGAGGGCAGAGAAAAGGAAGTGGGAGGTGAGCCCAGCAGTTTGCCTCCTCTACTCACTCTCCCAGGCGGGGCTGTGAGCTTAGGGCTATTCGTTAAGGCAAAGTCTGAAGGAGAATCCGAGTTGCACTTAAGGGGAGCTGGTTGCATCATGCCAGGGAGGATTTTAATTATTTCAAATCCCTAGGTTCTGGAAGGCCCCATAAGAGATCTGGGACGGAGGCCACTTCACAAGTACAAATGATTGATTGCCCAAGCAGGACCACTAGGTTAATGAGTCCGAGGTCACTGCAGGAGATGGGTATCCGTCCAATCGCTGGATATTAAAACCCTCCTAATCATTTTTGCAAGCTGACTCCCTAATGTGATCCGGTGATGTGCCTGGATTTAAGTTCTCATTACCCATTTCCACCCACAGGAAGAAGGTCTCGCTCATTCACCACGGGCAATTTCCTGCCCCATTGCGTGTGAAAATCAGAGAGTGGCCGGGCCTGTTAGGAGAGCTAAGGAGTCCTTTTCCTCCTCTTTTTCAAGTCACAGTAAAGAAGCCCTTTCTGTAAGACTCGCAGTTGTGACTCTGAGTGCCAGGCCAGCATGGAGCCCACCAGTGCCTGACATTAGACGGTGCCCTTCAGATGTGGGCAACTGTGCTTATTCACCCTCCTCTCAGTGGCCGGGCTCAGGGGTCAAACCGTCAGGCTTGGAACATTTCCCAGACATTTCCCTTCTTTTAATAACAACCCTTCACATCTGAGCAGAAAGTATGGTCTGCTTTTCAGGGCAACTTCTCCCCCACGGCCTCCCTGACCTCCTCGGAAAGGAATGATAGCAGAGATCATCTGTGCCCTGGCCTTGGAGAAGCTTGTGGTGCTGAAGGTTGGCTCTGACCACACACACCTTATGTTACCATCTCTCCATGTGCTTTTCTGTCCTCTAAATCCAGGTTAAAGAGGGCAGAGATCACATCAGTATTTGTTATCTATTGCTGCGTAACAAATTATCCCTGAATGTCATAGTTTAAACAACAATAAACATTTATATCTCACACAGTTTCTGTGGGTCAGGAGTCCTGACACTCTGTGTTTAATGGAGGTTGGTGCATGAATGAGTGCCTTAGTGTAGAGACATCTGTGTGAAACGCTGTGTTTAACAGTGCGGTGTGTATAGCATTTTCTTCAACGGTAAATGTTGAAACTGTCTAATAGAGCTAGGCATATGAGTTACTGATGATGAGTTACCATCAGTAGAGCAGTATTTAGGAATGATTTAGCTGGGGGTTCTGGTTCCAGCCCCTTAAGAAGTGGCAGTCATGATGTCAGCCAGGACTGCAGTCATTGGAAACTTGACTGAGCTGGAGGATTTGTTTCCAAGATGGCTCTCTTACATAGTTGGGAAGGTGATGCTGGCTGTTGGCAGGAGGCCTCAGTTCCTTCTCACGTGGAACCACACTCAGTAGGGCTGCTTGAGTGTCCTCACAACATGGTGGCTACCTTCCCCCACAGTGAGGGATCCAAGGGAGCAGGAGAAAGTGGCAATGTCTTGTCCCACCTAGGCTCAGAGGCCACATTCCATCTTCTCTGCAAATTCTCTCTCTTAACAAAGGTCAGCCTATTCAGGGTGGAGGAGGCTGCTTAAGGGCATCAGGTCCAGCAGGCACTAGGGACCATCTCGGAGGCTGGCTACATCTGATACCATTCATGGTAGATGCTCTGTAAAGGGAGGGATAATCATTAAACACCTCCTTGGCTTATTTAACCTTTACGACAGCCTTAGGGCAGTTTTTTTCCTTCCCAGATGAAAAAGCAGGCTCGGAAAAGGACTTACTCAAGATGCAGCAGTGCAGAAGCTGCTGAACCAGAATCCGAAACCCAGGCGGTCTCTTTTCTCTCTTTAGAACATGCTCTCTCTACTTCATCAAGCCGCCTACCTTGAGCTAAGGGTTGATTCTTCCCTGATGAGAATTCTGTGTTATAGGCAGGGTGTGTGATATTATGCTTGATTTAGAGATAAGGAAACTGAGTCCCCAAGCATTTGGTGACTTCACAGCACCTTGTGGCAGAGCTAGAACTGGAACTCAGCACTCCTGTCTTTCAGTCTAAAGCTCCGCTCACCAAAAATGCTGCCTGACAGTGAAGCGATTTGAGGCTGTTGTCTTCTAAGTCTCTTATTTTATGGAAGAGGAGACTGAAGCCTGGACATCACACATCTTGGGGAATGCAGGGACCCTAACCAAGGACACCTTGAGTCTAGGACTCATTGAGACAGAAAAGAGTTAGGCAGCTGGAGACCAAAATATTTCCACAGCTCTTCTGGAGGTGAATGTGGGCCGCTCTTCATCAGAGGAATTTCATTTTGCCTGGGGACCAGGAGGGAAACCTAACTTGTGGTTCTCATCTAAGGCACCACCCAGCTTCCTTGCCTTCCTTCCTCTGGATGCAGTTGAAGCTGGGTGGTAACTGCCATTCACTGAATACTTCCCAGTCCTCAAGACATTCTCCACATTCACAATCTTGAGGAGGAACTGCAGGGTGGTCACTCTCAGGGCCCTGGAAATAGGCGGCCTGGTCCCCACTTCCTGGGTGGCCTGGGAAAGGTCTCGCCCTCTCAGGGGTCTAGAGATAAGGAAAGAGGGGCTCCAAGAGTTCAGTGACTTCATGGCACCTGCAGAACTGTGAGTGTGCCTACACCACGGTGGGATTGCTTTTAGGGTTACATGAAGTACAGATGAAAGGTATTCAGGTGACACCTAGTAAATGCTTGAGTTAGCTAATGGTTGCATCTTATTTATTCTTCGCCACTTCCTGAGACAAGAAGATGTGTGTACACATGAGGAGGGGAACCTTGGACTCCCGGTATCTGCCAGCATGTGTGGGATGAGGTGCCTGACACACATCATGTGTTCCACCCGCACAGGGACTCCTGTCTAGTCGTTGAGAAAGAAGAAACTCTGAGGAGGAGCTGGCTCCCCAGGAGTCACAAGGTGGGAGACCCCAGCAAGCTCCAGGACCCAAGTCCCTCCTGCTCTGTCTGCTAGAGGGGAGTTGTGGGGAGTCGGTGTCAGATGGGGTGCCTGGGGCTGAGAGGGCTCTGAGCCCGGAAGCCATGTGCTTCCTGAGGCTTGGAGGAGAGTGGAGGGACAGGGCCCAACAAGGAGGCTTCATGATGGCCTGGCTCAGTAGTAACAGGGCCTGGGTCAGTGTGGGGAGGTCGCTGCCCTGAGCCGTGGTCCTGACCCAGACTAACAATCGTTAACATGACCTTTGCCCATTTCATGCCAGTGCCCCCCAAGTCCTCTTTCACCCCCTAGACTTTAAACCCCATAAAGCCCCTTAGACCATAATTATTCCCTAGAAGGAACCTGGGAGATAGATAAGGTGGGTGGTTTTGTGCCCATATTACAGATGAGGAAATTGAGGCCCAGAAACAGATCTCTTTTCTTGCAGCCTTGTTCACTGAACTGCACCCATGCCTCCCCTGTGCCCCCTCCTGCACTCCCCCTTTCTCTGTTTGATTTTTTATCTGTGACACTCATCACCCCTGATATTCTTTCTATTTTTAAAATTTAATTTGTCCCTATGTCTGATTTCCAACGTCAGTTCCAAGAGGGCAGAGATGTTTGTTTTGTTGGTTCACTGCTGTGTCTGTGCCATGTAGACCGGTACTTAAAAGGCCCTTGATGCAACAACCTCTCTGAATCTTCCTAACCACCCTGGGGTAAGTGTGGCCCTTAATGCCCTCTAAGATGGGCAGATGGGCAGAGGGGCAGAAGGACCACACAACACCTGCGGCCGCGCAGTCAGTGAGGGAAGGGGCTGGAGGATACGTCTTGCCTCCCCGCCAAGCTGCCTCTCTACAGTTGCCTATGTGTGATTCAGAAAGTAGGAGGAAGACTTTCTTTCCACACTACAACAGGAGCGGGGGGCAGGAGCACAGCTGCACCATCCCAGAATCTCGCCACTCCCATCCACCTCTCCATCCACGGCTGCTAGCAAGATTATAGCTCATGCAACCACGTCCCAGGGACCCAGGGACCCTACAGTCCAGTCCCAGAGCATCAAACCTGGGAGGAAGCGTAGGCTTAGAGAGTCCATTCTTCCATTTTATGAATGGGTAAAATGAGGCTAGGGAGGAAAAGAGGGCACTCAGCTTGCTTCTAAACATGCAACATTTCAGAGGATTGGACACTCATTTCTGTACCCATTCCTCTGCTTCCCACAATACCCAGTTATTAATTTGCCTTTCCTTATGGCCACAGGTCCATTTTCCCTCCCAGCATGCTTTGTGGTCCAGCCTCCCCTACCCTCAACCCTGCCATTGTCATGGAAACAAAATCCCACCTCCACACCCACATCTCTGGGTCTGATGCGGGCCCTAGCTCTAACTCACTGGCTGACCTTGGGAACTTGTTTCCTCATCTGTAAAGGATTTAAGGTTTGCAAGGCCTGTGGCTCTTTTGCTGTGTGTCTGAGATGCTGGACTCCTGGGTTCACCTATGTAAGCTGGGCCCTCACCCTCTCTGCCCCCAGCCCATGGGCTTGTAGCTAGTTGAAAACAGCTCTGCCTGACTATGGAGGCCAAGAATTACCTTGCCAGGGAGACACCCAGCTAGCCAGGGGGCGAGGGGCCTGCCCAGAGGAGATGGGTGGAGACTAAGGCTGCAAACACTGCTAGTGGGATGTGCTCACCCTCTGGGATATGGCAACTCTTCTCTGAGGTGCTAGGAGGGAAATGGAGTGGCTCCCTCAGCCTCCCCTGGAGCAGGGAGGGGCTGGAGATCTGGGTCCTTGTCTGGGCAGCCAAGGAGATGGCAGGAGCACAGCAGTGAATCACAATAGCTGAGCTGAGTGCATGCTTCCTCTAGCAGGCTCTGCTAAGTGCTTTCTGTGTACCAACCCTTAGCCTAGCCTTCTCGGGGTCATGCTGACATCTCTGTTTTACAGAAGAGGCATCTGCGGCCCAGGGAAATTAGAGAACTTGCCCTTCTACATGGCAGGACAGGGCCCAGATCCAAGGGTGATCTAGCTCCAAAACGAAGCTGGTGCTTTTCCATGATGCCATGCTCAGGTGGCTGCCAGCTGCAGTTCGCTGTCTCTCTTCTCCATCATCTTGGGGAAAAGGCTCTTAGCTTTTACCTTTGGTTTCTGCAGCCCAGAATTGTGATTGAACAACATGATAGGGGAGGCCGGTGAATCTTGCAGGATGGCTGCATTCTAGAGTAATGGGAACACATGCACATACCTGCATGCAAATATGTACTCATATGCACACATGTATGCAGTACTCCAGCAGCTACACACACACACACATGTGCACACACACACACACACAGAGCCCTCCATGCTGGCCCCACTGACTGTACATGCATATATGTAAACATATACATGTAGGTGCGGGCACCTGTCCTTGTTTACACTCATGTGTATGAATATGCCCACACACGTGCACACATACACATGCCTTGAGAACGCACATGTGCTCAGCTCCACAGAGGGTTTAATCCCACACGTCTTTCAATGTTCCTTTTGAAAGCCCATTCTGCAGTTGCTAGGAAATACGGAGGCAGAAAGAGTCTCATCCCTTTCCTTTTCCTCTTGGATAGGAATTCCCACAACTCCCAGGCTCTGGCAAGCCCAGTCTTCCAGGCTTTCTCCACACTCCCCTGCCCCCAGTGACACTCCCTCTCACCGTCTCGGCCCCCACGTCTCAGCCCCCACCGTGCCTGGGGTTCTATTCCTCTGAGTCACCATTAGGCTTCTTCTGTTGGCTTTGAAGGGCAGCAGCAGGGAGGGGAGGTTGGAGGAGGAAGGTGGAGGGAGGGAGCTGGTATTTGGGGCCCACTCAGCTTCTGTGTCCCCGACACTGGCTCTGGCTCTGGCTCAGGCTCTGCCCAGCAGTGTTCTCGTTGGAAACCGCGTTGTTTGACTGTTGCTATTGATTATGGCAAGATTGTGTGTGGCTAAGAGCTCCTCGGAGCCAACTGGTATATTAAGCAATCATTTCTATAGCAGATGACATAACTCCCCCGGCATCAGTTTGTCCTAATGGGCTTGGTATTACTCATGTGCTAATTGATTGGGCACGGAGGGAAGAAAAACTAAATTCACTTGTGAGGCGATTTTACGGCAGAGCTCATAACAGAGGTAATTTGCTGAAAATGTTCAGTCCCGCTTCGGTTATGTAAGATCATCTGTGTTCCTGTGTTTTATCTCCTCCATGCCGGGCAGGAAGCTGGCCTGGCTGGCTGAGCGCGGGCGAGGCAGACTCCCCCAGGAATCGGGCGCTGACAGCTCAGCCCTTTCCTCCTGCCTTGGAACAGGCGGGCTGTCCTTGGGGAGCGTTGACAATTAGTGCCTTCTGCACAACTTTCTCGCCTCAGGGGTGGCTTTCAAAATATCTCAGCTTCTCCTGTTAAAAAACACCTCTGTCTAAGGGCTAAATAGTTATTTTCGGATCAACCATCTAGTGTTACAAAGCTCTTGTTCAGAAAGGAAAAGGATGAAGGGGGGGAGTTTTTTTTTTTTTTTTTTTTTAAGAGAAAGTCTATTTTGCCTTGAAGAGGGAGGGATGGAGAGGCTTGAAGAGGCTTGAAGAGCCTTCTTCCTTCCCTCCCTCTCCTCCCTCCTACCTCCTCCTCTCTGTCTTCCTTCCTCCCACCTTCTCTCTCTTCCTCCTCCCCTCCCTCTCTGATTCTCTTCCCTCCTCCATCCTTCCCTCCTTTTTCCTTCCCTCCTCTTTCCTTTCTTCTTCCCTCCCTTCTCCTCCCTCCCTTCCTGAAGCAGCCTGGCTTACCATTGGCATTGGGAGGAGTCTTGAGCCTGTGCTTGGCATTTTACTCTAGACTGGCAGCACCATCCTGGAGGGGCAGGACAAGTCCTGCTATTTCTCTTTGCCATGGTTGACTCTCCAGATGTGTGTGGCAGGGGTAAGCTCCGCAGGCTAGGGATGCCTACCAAGCCAAACCAGGTTTCTGTGCTTGAGTGTTCTCTTAAGACTCCCAGGGCAGGGAGGCTTCTATGAGCTCTGAATCCTGTTTTCAGAAAGGAGGCTGGGCTGCCCTGGGCCATCCTCAGGGCTTCCCCAGTCCTGGAGTGTGCTGTGATATGAGGATGCTGGGGAGAGACTCTTTGTGCCGGCCTTGGTGGAGGGAGGGTTGTTGACTGTAACTTCAGCCTGAGTCCATAGTAGTGTTTCTTCCTTTCGATTATGACCTGAGTGTTCCCTAGTGATTTCTGAGTTCCAGTTGGAGCACCCAGGCTGCTGCTATCCCTGTAGTGATCCAAGGAGGAAACCAAGATGCCATGTGATCTTATTTTTCAGATAGGGAAACCGAGGTGACATAGCTAGAAAGGAGCAATGTTGGGATGAAACCCAGGCAGTCTGGCTGCAGGCTGGTGCTCCCAAACCAAGTGATGGCCCGCCTCTCCACATGGGAGCAAGCACTAAGCGAGCTCTTAGAGGCTTAAGTTCTTGGTAAAGTGTTATAGGGGGTGGTCTCTGTGACATGTTAGATTCAGAGATTCTTATCCCATTGGGGCTTGGGACTCTGTGACGATCTGATGTAAGCTGTGGAGTCTTCCCAGCTAAATGTACAGATGTGCACAGAGAAACTTTTGCTGACAATTTCAGGGGGTCCTGAAATTAAGTGGTCCATTTTTAGGTGCAGGGATGCCTGGTTAGGAAGTCTTACCTTATCCAGTGTTTTCTACAGTCTGAGTTGGAAGGGGGCAAGGTGAGAGGCAGTTTAAGCTCTAGGGCTGAGGGGCGAAGACTTGGCCCATTAGGGTGTCTCAGATCTCCGGAGAGGGCGAAAGGAGGTTTTCCATTGGAGTTGCAGCATGACTATGGCAGCTGGGCAGGCCAGAGCATGACTCAGCCTACTTTTGGGCATTTTGGCACTGGCAGGGGTGCGTCTAGTAGGAGCCGCAACATGGAGATGACAGGGGAACACAGCGTATCCCAGGATTTCAGGGAGAGCGGGAGGGGAATGTGCGGGGAGGTGGAGGAGGGCACTGATTGTATCTGTGTCTAGATTTCCCCATCCCTAATTATCCTGATAATTAATAGGTCTACAACACTGGTCTCGGAGCCAAGCTAGGTGAGCAGTGAATAAGGGAACAGAGGGTTTGATTGCTTCACTGGGACAGGCAGACGGGGCAGCTTTATGAGACAGCAGAGGAGGCAGCCTCCTGGAGGGGGTGTTGCAGGACTCCTGGGCTGCCCCGTTCCCAAATCAAAGTGATCTGCTCCACTCCCTGTCTGTCTGAAATTCTGCCATCGCAGATGTATTGTCTGGGCCTAGAAAAATATAGTATATGACATGCGAATGGCCATAGGAAGGGCACACCTTCAGCTGTCATCAATGACAAATTCAGTGGGTTTCACTGGACGCCACTTGAGGACAAAAGCAGTTCTCGTGTAGGGAACACTCATTCTATTTTATAGGATAAAGAGTTGCCCGATAAAAATAAAAGTTAAACAAAAATTAAATTGAAAAGTAGTTTTCATGGGGGAAAGTCTAGGGACAGAGTATGGGGGAGGCAGCAGAGACAGAGGCCAACAGCAGGCATGTGGGGTGTCTAAGCCTGGCCTTGCTTTTCTCCTATTCTGGGACCTTGGGAAGTTCCCTCATGCTCTGTGTCCTCTACGGGGAATTAAGTTACAATAACTATACCTGCTGCATTTGGTTGTTGGAGCATTAAAATAGGTAATGCTTCTAGGAGCTGAGCCCAGAGCCTGGCCCATAGGAAGCACTCACCAAATGGTGGCTGCTTTAATTTGGGAACCAAGCGATTTTACGGGATGTTCCTAGAGGCACAAGAAACCCATTTGGCTGACTCCATAGGTGGCCAGCCCTTGCCCCATGACGGTCCTTAGGGACGGCTTGGCTAGCAGTGGATGGAGCTCCTCCTGGCTGTCCCCAGGCAGGTGTGGGTGCCAAGGCCAGCTCAGCTCCTGCCGACCAGGGTTCCCCTGTGCACAGCTTCCATTGCTAAGAGAGAGAAAGGTCTGGGGAGAGACCTCAAGGTGGTGGAAGGGATGGAGAGGTGGGGGGCAGAGAATAGGGCAGGGAATTTAGAGAGGGGACAGAAAGGTTAAAAGCAAAGAGAATCTGGCAGGAGACAGGAGAGAGGGCTGGGGTGGGAACTGCCGGCCACTGCCTTCAAGGCTCCAGAGGTTCTGAAGATGGGTTCTGAACAGAAAGAAGAGTACATAAGAAATCAGTGGCCCATGGGACTGATTCTCACTGGTAGACAGCATATGACTAGATAGGGTCTCCTTCTTTTTCTTTTTTTTTAAATTATACTTTAAGTTCTAGGGTACATGTGCACAACTTGCAGGTTTGTTCCATAGGTATACATGTGCCATGTTGGTTTGCTGTACCCATAAACTCGACATTTATATTAGGTATTTCTCCTAATACTATCCCTCTCCAAACTCTCCCTCCAACCGACAGGCCCCAGTGTGTGATGTTCCCCGCCCTGTGTCCCATGCATTCTCATTGCTCAACTTCCACCTATGAGTGAGAACATGTGGTGTTTGGTTTTCTGTCCTTGTGATAGGTTGCTGAGAATGATGGTTTCCAGCTTCATCCATGTCCGTGCAAAGGACATGAACTCATCCTTTTTTATGGCTGCATAGTATTCCATGTGTATATGTGCCACATTTTCTTAATCCAGTCTATCACTGATGGACATTTGGGTTGGTTCCAAGTGTCTGCTATTGTGAATAGTGCTGCAATAAACATACATGTGTATGTGTCTTTATAGTAGCATGATTTATAATCCTTTGGGTATATACCCAGTAATGGGATCACTGGGTCAAATGGTATTTCTAGTTCTAGATCCTTGAGGAATTGCCACACTGTCTTCCACAATGGTTGAACTAATTTACACTCCCATCAACAGTGTAAAAGTGTTCCTATTTCTCCACATCTTCTC
>NW_012100320.1:9146340-9149494 GCF_000951045.1 Mandrillus leucophaeus | reverse complement strand
TTTACACTCCCATCAACAGTGTAAAAGTGTTCCTATTTCTCCACATCTTCTCCAGCATCTGTTGTTTCCTGACTTTTTAATGATTGCCATTCTAACTGGCGTGAGATGGTATCTCATTGTGCTTTTGATTTGCATTTCTCTGATGACCACTGATGATGGGCATTTTTTCAACTGTCTGTTGGCTGCATAAATGTCTTATTTTGAGAAGTGTCTGTTCATATCCTTTGCCCACTTTTTGATGGGATTGTTTGTTTTTTTCTTGTAAATTTGTTTAAGTTATTTGTAGATTCTGGATATGAGCCCTTTGTCAGATGGATAGATTGCAAGTATTTTTTCCCATTTCATAGGTTGCCTATTCACTCTTTAGTTTCTTTTGCTGTGAAGAAGTTCTTTAGTTTTATTACATCACATTTGTCCATTTTGACTTTTGTTGCCATTGCTTTTGGTGTTTTAGTCATGATGTCTTTGTCCATGCTTATGTCCTGAATGGTATTGCCTAGGTTTTCTTCTAGGGTTTTTATGGTTTTAGGTCTTACATTTAAGTCTTTAATCCATCTTGATTTAATTTTTGTATAAGGTGTAAGGAAGGGATCCAGTTTCAGCTTTTTACAAATGGCTAGCCAGTTTTCCCAGGATCATTTATAAAATAGGGAATCCTTTCCCCATTGCTTGTTTTTGTCAGGTTCGTCAAAGATCTGATGGTTGTAGATGTGTGGTGTTATTTCTGAGGCCTCTGTTCTGTTCCATTGTTCTATGTATCTGTTTTGGTATGAGTACCATGTTGTTTTGGTTACTGTAGCCTTATAGCATAGTTTGAAGTCAGGTAGCATGATGCCTCCAGCTTTGTTCTTTTAGCTTAGGATTGCCTTGGCCATGCAGGCTCTTTTGTGGTTCCATATGAACTGTAAAGTAGTTTTTTCCAATTCTGTGAAGGAAGTCAGTGGTAGCTTGATGGGGATAGCATTGAATCTATAAATTACCTTGGGCGGTATGGCCATTTTCACAATATTGATTTCTTCTATCCATGAACATGGAGTATTATTATTTGTAGTTCTCCTTGAAGAGATCCTTCACATCTCTTGTAAGTTGTACTCCTAGGTATTTTATTCTCTTTGTAGCAGTTGTGAATGGGAGTTGACTCATAATTTAGCTCTCTGTTTCTCTGTTATTGATGTAGAGAAATGATTATGATTTTTGCACGTTGATTTTGTATCCTGAGATTTTGCTGAAGTTGCTTATTAGCTTAAGGAGATTTTGGTCTGAGATGATAGGGTTTTCTAAATATACTATCATGTCATCTGTAAACAGGGACAATTTGACTTCCTCTTTTCCTAATTGAATACATTTTATTCCTTTCTCTTGCCTGATTTCCCTGGCCAGAACTTCCAACACTATGTTGAATAGGAGTGGTGAGAGAGGGCATCCTTGTCTTATGCTGGTTTTCAAAGGGAATACTTCCAGTTTTTGCCCATTCAGTATGATTATGGCTGTGGGTTTGTCATAAATAGCTCTTATTATTTTGAGATACATTCCATCAATACCTAGTTTTTTGAGAGTTTTTAGCATGAAAGGCTGTTGAATTTTGTCAAAAACCTTTTCTGCATCTATT
Source organism: Mandrillus leucophaeus (assembly GCF_000951045.1). Lineage (NCBI taxonomy): Eukaryota > Metazoa > Chordata > Mammalia > Primates > Cercopithecidae > Mandrillus > Mandrillus leucophaeus. The sequence continues at coordinate 9,147,885 of NW_012100320.1, read as the reverse complement.
GAGATAATCATGTGGTTTCTGTCGTTGGTTCTGTTTATGTGATGGATTACGTTTATTGATTTGCATATGTTGAACCAGCCTTGCATCCCAGGGATGAAGCCGACTTGATTGTGGTGGATAAGCTTTTTGATGTGCTGCTGGATTTGGTTTGCCAGTATTTCATTGAGAATTTTTGCATCAATGTTCATCAGGGATATTGGTCTAAAATTCTCTTTTTTTTGTTATGTCTCTGCCAGGCTTTGGTATCAGGATCATCCTGGCCTCATAAAATGAGTTAGGGAGGATTCCCTCTTTTTCTATTGATTGGAATAGGTTCAAAAGGAAAGGTACCAGCTCCTCTTTGTACCTCTGGTAGAATTCAGCTGTGAATCCATCTGGTCCTGGACTTTTTTTGGTTTGTTGTCTATTAATTATTGCCTCAATTTGAGAACCTGCTATTGGTCTATTCAGAGTTTCAACTTCTTCCTGATTTAGTCTTGGGAGGGTGTATGTGTCCAGTAATTTATTCATTTATTCTAGATTTTTTAGTTTATTTGTGTAGAGGTGTTTATAGTATTCTTTGATGGTAGTTTGTATTTCTGTGGGATCCGTGGTGATACCCCTTTTGTCATTTTTTATTGTGTCTATTTGATTATTCTCTCTTTTCTTCTTTATTAGTCTTGCTAGTAGTCTATCTATTTTGTTGATCTTTAAAAAAAATGAGCTCCTGGATTCACTGATTTTTTTAAGGGTTTTTTGTGTGTCTATCTCCTTCATTTCTGCTCTGATCTTAGTTATTTCTTGCCTTCTGCTAGCTTTTGAATTTGTTTGCTCTTGCTTCTCTAGTTCTTTTAATTGTGATGTTAGGGTGTTTCTCTTGTGGGCATTTAGTGCTATAAATTTTCCTCTACACACTGCTTTAAATGTGTCCCAGAGATTCTGGTATGTTGTGTCTTTGTTCTCATTGGTTTCAAAGAACATCTTTATTCTGCCTTCATTTTGTTATTTACCAAGTAGTCAGTTTTCTTGTAGTTGTGTGGTTTTGAGTGAGTTTCTTAATTGTGAGTTCTAATTTGATTGTACTGTGGTCTGAGAGACAGTTTGTTGTGATTTCTGTTCTTTTACATTTGCTGAGGAGTGTTGTACTTCCAATTATGTGGTCAATTTTAGAATAAGTGTGATGTGATGCAGACAAGAATATATATTCTGTTGATTTGGGGTGGAGAGTTCTGTAGATGTTTATTAGGTCTGCTTGGTGCAAAGCTGAATTCAAGTCCTGGATATCCTTGTTAACCTTCTGTCTCATTGATCTGTCTAATATTGAAAGTGGGGTGTTAAAATCTCCCATTATTATTGTGTGAGAGTCTAAGTCTCTTTGTAGGTCTCTAAGGACTTGCTTCATGAACCCAGGTGCTCCTGTATTGGGTGCATATGTATTTAGTATAGTTAGCACTTCTTGTTGAATTGATCCCTGTACCATTATGTAATGGCCTTCTTTGTCTCTTTTGATCTTTGTTCATTTAAAGTCTGTTTCATCAGAGACTAGGATTGCAACTCCTGGTTTTT
>NW_012100320.1:9144003-9145140 GCF_000951045.1 Mandrillus leucophaeus | reverse complement strand
AGCCGAGATCACGCCATTGAACTCCAGCCTGGTGACAGAGTGAGACTCCGTCTAGAAAAAAATAAAAAAGAAAAGATTTTTTTTTTCTACTTTGGTGAAGAACGTCATTGATATTTTGACAAGAATTGCATTGAATCCATAGATTAGTTTTAGTAATATAGACACTTTAACAATATTAGTTATTCTAATTCATGAATATCTTTCCATTTACTTGTCACTTCAATTTCTTTCATCAATGTTTTAGAGTTTTCATTGTAGAGATCTTTCACCTCCTTGGTTAAGTTGATTCCTAGGTATTTTTTTGTAACTATTGTAAATATATTTCCTTTCCTGATTTCTTTTTCAGATAGCTTGCTATTAGTGTATAGAAATGCTACTGATTTTTGTATGTTAATATTTTTATCCTTAAATTTACTAAGTTAATTTATTAGTTCTAACATTTTTTTATGGAATCTTTAGGGTTTTCTATATATAAAATCATGCCATCTATGAACAGGGACAATTTGACTTCCTCCTTTCCAGTTTGGATGCCTTTTATTTCTTTCTCTTGTCTAATTGCTCTGGCTAGAACTTTCACTACTATGTTGAATAAAAGTGGTGAAAGTAGGCATCCCTTTTTATTCCAGATTTCAGGGGAAAAACTTTCAACTTTTCCCCATTCAGTATAATGTTAACTGTGGATTTGCCATATATGGCCTTCATTGTGGTGAGGTATTATATATTCCTCTATTCCTAGTTTGTTGAGAGTTTCTATCATGAAGGATTTTGAATTTTAATTAATGCTTTTTCAGCACCTATTGAAATAATTATATGGTTTTTGTCCTTGATTCTGTTAATGTGATGTATCAAGTTTATTGATTTGTGTATGTTGAACCATTTTTGTGTCACTGGAGTGAATCCTACTTGATCATGGTGGATGATCTTTTCAATGTGTTATTAAATTCGATTTACTAGTATTTTGTTGAGGATTTTTGCATGAGTGTTCATGAGGAATATTATCCTGTACTTTCCTTTTGTTGTTGTTGTATCTTTGTGTGGTTTTGGTATCAGAGTAATGCTGGCCTTGTAGAATAAATGTGAAAGCACTCCCTCCTCTTCATTTTTTCTTTTTCTTTCTTTCTTTTTTTTTTTTTTTTT
>NW_012100320.1:9139079-9141533 GCF_000951045.1 Mandrillus leucophaeus | reverse complement strand
TTGATGTTGGTGACCTACAGATGGGGTTTTGGTGTGGATATCCTTTTTGTTGATGTTGATGCTATTCATTTTTGTTTGTTAGTGTTCCTTCTAACAGTCAGGCCCCTCAGCTGCAGGTCTGCTGCAGTTTGCTGGAGGTCTTCTCCAGACCTTTTTTGCCTGGGTATCACCCACAGAGGCTGCATAACAGCAAATATTGCAGAACAGCAAATATTGCAGAACAGCAAATATTGCTGCCTGATCCTTCCTCTGGAAGCTTTGTCCCAGAGGGGCACCCACCTGTGTGAGGTGTCTGTCGGCCCCTACTGGAAGGTGTCTCCCAGCCAGGCTACACAGGGGTCAGGGACCCACTTGAGGAGGCAGTCTGTCCATTCTCAGAGCTCAAACACTGTGCTGGGAGAACCACTGCTCTCTTCAGAGCTGTCAGACAGGGATGTTTAAGTCTGCAGAAGTTGTCTGCTGCCTTTTGTTCAGCTATGCCCTGCCCACAGAGGTGGAGTCTAGAGAAGCGGTAGGGCCTTGCTGAGCTGTGGTGGGCTCCACCCAGTTCGAGCTTCCCTACATACTTTGTTTACCTCCTCAAGTCTCAGCAGTGGTGGATGTCCCTCCCCTCACCAGGCTCCTGTGTCACAGGCCGATCTCAGACTTCTGCGCTAGCAGTGAGCAAGGCTCCGTGGGTGTGGGACTCCCAAATCAGGCATGGGAGGGAATCTCCTGGCCTGCTGGTTGCTAAGACTGTGGGAAAAGCACAGTATTTGGATGGGAGTGTACCGTTCCTCCAGGTACAGTCTGTCACAGCTTTCCTTGGCTAGAAAAGGGAAACCCCTGACCCCTTGCACTTTCTGGGTAGGTGATGCCCCACCCTGCTGCAGCTTGCCCTCCATGGGCTGCAGTAGGGTCTCCTTTCTAATTGGCACTCCTTCTGCCAAGAATGTGAGTTCTGTGACGGCAGAGATGGTGTTTTTCATTGCTGTATTCTGAAAACTTGGAACAAGCTCTGGTGCAAAGTAAGTACTTAAATATTTCTTTTATTATGTTTAATTTTTATTTATAATTGACAAATAATAATCAAAAATATTTAAGGAGGACAATGTGGTGTTTCAATGCATGCCTACATATGAAAAAGTTATGGTAATTATCATATCCATCAATTAAAACATTTATCATTTCTTTATGGTGATAACATTCAAAATCTTCTAGCTCTCTTGAAATCTACACTACATTGTTATATGCTGTGATCACTCTTTGGTCCAATAGAACACCAGAACTTATTTGTCCTGTCTAACTGTAACTGTGAACCTGTTGACCAACCTCTCCCAGTCTCGCCACTGGGAGAGGTTTCATAATTTTGAATCTTACATTTAAGTCTTTAACCCATTTAGAGTTGATTTTTGTATATGGTGAGAGATAGGCCTCTAGTTTCATTCTTCTGCTTGTGGATATTTAGTTTTCCCAGCATCATTTATTGAAGAGACCATTTATTGAAGAGACTCTTCAGCCTCTGGTGACCACCATTCTACTCTGCATTTCTATGAAATCAACTTCTTTAGATTCCACATATGATTGAGATTGTGCAGGGTTTGTCTTTCTGTGCTTGACTTTTTTCACTTAACATAATGTCCTCCAGGTTCATCTGTGTTGTCACAAATGATAGGATTTTATTTTGTTTTATGACTGAATAGTATTCTATTAGGTATACATATCACATTTTCTTCATCCATTCACCATTAGATGAACACTTAGGTTGATTCCATATTTTGGCTATTGTGAATAATGCCTCAGTAAACATGGGAGTGCAGGTATCTCTTAGACATATTGATTTTATTTCCTTTGGATATACACCCAGGAATGGGATTACTGGATTCTATTATAGTTTTATTTTTAATTTTTTGAAGAGCCTCCATACTGTTTTTTATAATGATTATACTAATTTACATTCCCACAAACAGAATATAAGAATTCTCTTTTCTTTGCACCCTTGCCAGCATTTGTCATTTTATTTATTTTTGTCTTTTTGATTATAGCCATTCTAGCTGGGGTGAGATAATATTGTACTGCGGTTTCCGTTTACATTTCTCTGATAATTAGTGATGTTGAATATTTTTTTCATGTATTTATTGGCCATTTGTATGTCTTCTTTTGAGAAGACCATTGCCCATTTTTAATCGGATTATTTGTTTTTCTGCTATTGAGTTGTTTGAGTTATTTATATATGCCAAATATTAACCCATTGTCAGCTGCATAGTTTTCAATAATCTCTCCAATTCTGTGGATTATCTCCTCAGTTTATTGATTGCTTCCTTTGTTGTGCAGAAGCTTTTTAGCTTCATGTAATCTCATTTGTCTATTTTTCCTTTTATGCCTTTTAGGTCTTATTCCAAAAAATCCTTGTCCAACCCAGTCTTATGAGGCATTTCTCCCATATTTTCTTCTAGAAGTTTCATAGTTTTGAAT
>NW_012100320.1:9132801-9137254 GCF_000951045.1 Mandrillus leucophaeus | reverse complement strand
TTTTTTGTATAGTGATATGGTTTGGCTGTGTCCCCACCCAAATCTCATCTTGAATTGTAGCTCCCATAATTCCCACGTGTTGTGGGAGGGACCCAGTGGGAGATATTGAATTATGGGGGTGGTTTCCCCCTACTGTTCTCGTGATAGTGAATAAGTCTCACAAGATCTGATGATTTTATAAGGGGTTTCCCCTTTCACTTGGCTCTTATTCTTTCTTGCCTGCTGCCATGTAAGATGCGCCTCTCTCCTTCTACCATGATTGTGAGGCCTCCCCAGCCACATGGAACTGTGAGTCCATTAAACCTCTTTTTCTTTATAAATCACCCAGTCTCGGGTATGTTTTTATTTGTGGTGTGAGAATAGACTAATACATACAGTTTGAGTAGAAAAAATGGTATTAACTCTTCTTCATATGTTTAGTAGAATTTAGCAGTGAAGCCATCAGGTCCTTGGCTTTTCTTCGATGGAAGCTTTTTATTACTGCTTCAGTCTCATTACTCATCATTTATTGGTCTGTTCAGGTTTTCTGTTTCTTCATGAATCAATCATGGTAGGTTGTATGTGTGTAGGAATTTATCCATTTTCTTTAGGTTTTTCAATTTATTGGTGCGTAGTTGTTCATGGTAGTCTGTTGCAACTACTGTGGTAGTCATATTTCGTATTTCTGTGGTATTAGTTGTAATGTCTCCTTTCTCATTTCTGGTTTATTTTGAGTTTTTTCTTTTTTTTTTTTTTTAGTCTAGCTAAAGGTTTGTTGACTGTCTTTTTTAAAAATCAGCTTTTTGTTTTGTTGATCTTTTGTATTGTTTTCCTAATCTCTATTTTATTTATTTCTGCTCTGATCTTTATTATTTCTTTCCTTCTATTTATTTTTGGCTTAGATTGTCTTTGTTTTTCTAGTTTTTTGAGGAATAAGGTAAGGTTGTTATTTGAGATCTTTCTATTTTTTTGACATAGGCATTCATTGCTATAAGCTTCCGTCTTAGGACTGCTTTTGTTGTTGCTCATAGGTTTTGGTAAGTTGTGTTCTCATTTTCATTTGTCTCTAGAAAGCTTTCAATTGATAAATATTTCTTGGATGAATGTGTTTGTGTGAGCATGTGTGGATGCACACATGTGTTCCTATGATGGAGTGAGTCCCACCCCAAGGCAGGGGATGTCCCTAATGTGCATCCAGGCCCCAGCCACTCTATGGTTCCTGCTGAGGCCTGTACACAGGTGCCCTACACCGGTAAGAGGCTGGCTCCCGACGTGGTAGGCCAGGCCTGCGTTTGCCCAGTTGGTGGGCCAGCAGGTGCAGCAGCCCAGTGTGGCCACATGGTGGGGGAAGATTCCCTTCCTCTCCTCCCTCTCCAGGCTGGGAACGCTACGCCCTGGGTCTCCCTGCTGTGCCCACTCTCTCCATCATGGGCCATCTATGATCCTTCACTTAAAGACCATAGACCCTGCAGGTGGACCCACCTCCTTTCCACACCTGCCTTTGAATCTGGACCTGCCTCCTGGGCCTGGTTGGAGCGGAGAGGACCATCCTCAAGCAGAGGATGTCTGGGGCTCATCTTGGGCCCTTTGCCCTTCCTGGGAGGAGGAGCCTCTCACTCCCACCTCTCTCCCCAGCATGCCTGTGTGATTTGAGACGTACCCCACACAGCCACACTGCACCTTCACTGCAGCCTTCTAGCCAAGCCTGGAGGGTCAAAGACCTCAATCCAGGGGGACTGCAGGCAGCCTGATGTGATTGTTTTGGCAGTGTCTACAGCGATAATGCTGTGTAAACAGGCATTTGTTTAATCACTGTATGGATATCATGTTCCCAGAGGCCTCAGGATCTCCTGGCTTCAGGGAGGGCGTATTTACCTGGTGTGCCCTCTGGATGATAGATGGAGAATGCATCTGGGGTCAGGCTCTCCTGGATCAATGTGGCTGCTCCCTGCTGTGGGCATCTCAGAAGGGCAGAGACTCTGGAACTGGAATCTCACCTGGAGCCTGGGATATCAAATCAGCTTGGGGGAAAGCTGGCCAAGTGACTTTGGTGGCCAATACTTGACCCTAAAAGAGACTGACCTGCTTGAGCCCAGTGGCATCCCCACCCTTATTCATCTGCACAACTTTGGGACATTTATGGGGAACCCATAGGCTCCCCAGAGGCTACCTCCACCCTGCCTGGAGCGTTCTGCACCTGTCAGGCCCAAGCTTCAGATGGTTTCCCACCCACCTTCCACCACCCAAATCTAGCTGGCATTTGCCCATCTCCCAGAGGCATGAGTTAATGGTGGGAAAGTGCTCTGTAACAGCCGGGCTGCACAGGTGTGTGTATGTGGGGAGTTATTACACCGCAGAAGGCCTAGCAACAAGCACCTGCAGGGGAACTCCCCGCCCCACCCCAACCTTCCTGCTTTAATTCCAGCAGGGGCTGTCATGGCGTATCAGTAAAAAGTTGCCTCTCATGGTGCCGATGGGTGGGCGCGGCTGTGTTTTAGGGGCCTTGCCCAGCAGTGATGGTAGAGGGGAGCCCTGGATGGAAAGACTAGGGATGGAGGGCCAGTCCTGGTTCATCCCGTGACCAACCACGTGGCACTGGAAAGGTCTCCCTCTCTTTCTGGCCTGTGGTTCATGGCAGTGACTGCCATGGCAAGGCTACTCATTCCGTAGATAAGTCACAAATGGCCTGGCACGGTGGCTCACGCCTGTAAGCCCAGCACTCTGGGAGGCCCAGGCAGGTGGATCATGAGGTCAGGAGACCATACTTGCTAACAGGGTGAAATCCCATCTCTGCTAAAAATACAAAAAATTAACCAGGCATGGTGGTGAGTGCCTGTAGTCCCAGCTACTTGGGAGGCTGAGGCAGGAGAATGGCATGAACCTGGGAGGTGAAGCTTGCAGTGAGCCAAGATCAAGCCACTGCACTCCAGCCTGGGCGACAGAGCGAGACTCTCAAAAAAAGAATCACAAACGCCAGCCTTCTGCCCCAGAAGGCTGGGACTCTGGACAAGTCCCCAAACATGCTTTTCCTAAAAGAGGGCCATCCTGAGAAGTGTGGCTGCCTTTGGGGTGAGCAACAGGCTTTGAAGAAGAGAGGCTGCTGGCCCTGAATATCAGGGGGCAGAGGCTTGGGGACAACCACCCTCCAACCCCGGTGTGGGCAAAAACAGGGGCGCTGAGAAGGTGGATCATTGGAGGATGGGTGCTAACTAGGCATCAGGTTTGTGGGCATGAGTGGAAGGCAGGTGGAAGGGCTGCCGTCAGGAGGAGCAAGGTTTCAGAGGCCTTGGCAGCCAAGCAATGGGTGTAATCTTGATTTGCTTTTAGCAGAGTGAGATATAATTTACATGTCATACAACTGACCCACTTGAAGAGTACAATCTGTGTATTCAGAATTGTGGAACCATCACCACAATCAATTTTGGGACCTTTTTATCACGCCCAAAAGAAACCTCACACCCATTAGCACTCACTCTTCATTTCCTTCTAATACTTCTTCCCTGTACACCTCAACCCTAGGCAGCCGTAAATCTACTTTCTATCTGTATGACTTTGCTTATTTTGGACATTACATAGAAGTGGGATCACCCAATATGTGGTCTATTAGTGACTGGCTTCCTTCACTTAGCATAATGTTTTCAACATTTATCCGTGTTGTGGCATGAATCAGCACGTCATTCCTTTTCACTGAGTGGTATTTCATTGTGTGGCTATCCCACATTTTGTTAATCCACTCATTTGTTGATGGACATTTGAGTTGTTCCCACTTTTTGGTTATCATGAATAATGGTGCTCTGCACATTTCTCCTCCAAGCCTTTGTGTGGGCCCATGTTTTCCATTCTCTTGAGTATCTATGCCCAGGGGAGGAATTGCTGCATCCTGTGGTAACTCTGTGTTTAACATCTGTGGCATGGCCAGGCTGTTTTCCAAAAGAGCCCCATCATTTTGATGAGACTGCTGACAGTTCTCCAAACAGGAAGGATGGGTATAAAGGGGCCGGGGTAAGACCTGAGTTTCTTTGTGCATGAGGCCAGGATTTTCCAAGATAAATCCTGCAAGTAAAATGCCTTGACAGGTAAGATCATAGGTAATGAAATGGCCTCTTCTTAATTAAAGGAGGCAACAGGAGGGTCAAATACCAGGAAGGAAGCTTTAAGAATTTCTCTGTCCAAAGTCTTCCTATCTATGCCTCCAACACCAGAACTCCTGAACTTTGTGTGTCACTGAAGGCACAGGCTCAGGACTGGCCCTGAACAGAAGTGGGAAGACAATGCTCTATAGGGTGTGATTTTAGGGGGAACATGGGGGAGACATCTCCAGACCTTAAAATACTTTGCCAACTCCTGAAATCTCATCTCCAGAGTCACAGCCTTTCAATCCATAATTAGCAATCGTTTAAAATGCAGACTTTTGGGCACAGAGAATCCATCTGCACTGGTACATGAGCACTAGGAGCTTCCTGGGGTGGGGGGG
>NW_012100320.1:9129951-9132741 GCF_000951045.1 Mandrillus leucophaeus | reverse complement strand
CGCGTGGGGGCGGGAGGGAAAGCGATTAAAAACAGAGGTGGGATGGGGAGGCAGACCAGAAAGGGAACTTTGCTGGGGTTATCCTTAAGTGGATGGGGTTTTGAAGAAAGCCCTGCAGATAAATTAGGCCTGGCCCTGTACAGCCTGCACCCAGCCAGGCCCACACCACCTCCGTGACCCAGAAATTAGCTGTTTTCTTGACTTCTCCCCAATTCCCTTACCTTCTCCCTTTCGGAAAGTAGTGCTGGTGCTTTGGCCAAGCACGTTTTTTCTCTAAACACACAAACAGACAAGAAACCTTAATAAACAAACAATCCCCATTCTGCCCCTACTCTGAACACCCCCAACCCCAGTCCACATCTACCAATAAATGATGGAATGAGGCCCCTCCAGAACACAACTTGGCATCTGACAGGTTAGATGAGAAAGCCAAGCTCTGCCCCTTACAAGCCGTGCACATTCGGAGCCGTGAATTCCCCTCCTGAGCCTCAGGCCCTCGCCTCAGCAGTGAGGATGCTCCTGTGGCCCACTGCAGGGATCAATGAGAAGATTGGTGGCCCAGCCCAGGGCCTGGTACAGAGCAACGCTTGGCCATTGTTGTTTTCCTCTACTGTGTGCTCTCTCTCTACTCTGGTTCAGGTTCCACCTTCCCACCCCTCACCCCTACTGCCCTTTTCTCTCTGCATCTGCCCCACCATCTTGGATGGTGATAATTGCTGGATAATTGGCACACAGCTCTTAACACCTGGGGAATCGTGGGCTTCTCTCCTAACTCACACGTATTCATTTCTTCCTCCTTGGAAAAGCTGGTGCTCTCTGCCTGCCTGGCTTTCAGATAGGGCCAGCATCACTCACCTCCAGTGGGGACCGGCATCCCTTCCCTACCTTCCATGATGCCCACTGGCAGGCACAGGGCTGCTCCTCCCGCTCCTGCGTGCTTCACTAATGAATAATGAAGAAGCCCTCAGACCCCGGCCGTCTCCCGCCCGGCTCCCAGCCTCTGATATATTTGATCCTAGGCGGCATAATTTTTCACCTAAATGTGAATGTATTTGTGAATTTATAGAAAATAGTTCTCGCTCTGGTGATATAATATAGGGCTGCCCCATCCTGGCTGCTATTTTGATTGTGACTTAAATGGATGAGGCCATCGATAATTATTTTATTGAACAGGCACATAAAAAATGATGCTAGGCAAAAGCAATTTCCCTGACAAAGCCAGCGAAGGCATTGTGGGCAGCTTACCTTTGCGGCGCTGGTCTTGCTGAGAGGGGCTGTAGGGGCTGTTTCCTCATCCATTTGTCCCCTTCCCGGGGTTTTCCCTCCACCGAATCCCAGGAGCCTCGGGTTGCCGAGTAGAGTGGGCAAGGGTGACCCGCAGGCAGCAGCGGGGAGTGGAGAAATCGGAACCCTCGCCATGCACCCTAGACTTCCCAAAGCATTTCATGCATCATCTCATTCCCCACTCAGCACAAAATGAGCCATGCGATCGTGCTGGCTGGAGGAGGAGAGGTGAAGGGGCTGCATGGAGGCCTCCCAGCCGCTGACTGCACCTCCTGGCTCCTAAGGAGTGAGCTGACCAGAGTGAGCGTGTTTCCCAAGCCTCTTTTTATTTGCAGCTCTGTTGTCTCCAGTTCTGTTTTGAGGGGGAGCAAGATTGTGGTGCCTCCCTAGGAATTCAGCTTTCTGAAATGCACCCCTTGAAAGGGCAGATCGAAGGCTGCCGGAGAAAAGATGTGGACAAAAGCCACATCAACTGCCCCCCACCCCTGGCAGCTGCTCTGCCCCAGAGCAAGTTTGGAGCTCGGGGTGTTCTCTGTGTTTGTGAAAGTCAGTCTCCTTCAGTGTCTCCTGGGCTGAGCCTGTGTTAGGGGCTGGGCAGGGCAGGAGAAGATGGAACAAGGCACAGTGCAGTTGGGGAGCCTTACCCTTGTCTGGGACCACAAAGATCTCACCAAACTTCAGCCTTTTGCGTTCCAGCACATTTTTGAACTTTGTCTATCTACCACCTGTACTATTATTTACTTAATGTATTTCCTTAAATCAACTAACGTTTGACTTAGCTCCATCCTAGGCCATAAATCCATTTAACCACTGTTTGATGTATTCATTTTATTTTTCTCATGCACACTAAAAATAAAAGTATAACTAAAATAAAAACAAATGCATCCAGGTAACAGTGAGAAGCATCTGCAAACACCAGGCATCTTTATGCCTGGGTAAGGCTTTATGTCCCCCACCAGGCAGAGCAGGCGAGCTGGGAGAGGACAAGGCATGGTATCACCACCATCACCTGTCTGCACATTAGCCTGGCCTGGATCAACAGAGCGGGGGCCCTACGAATGCTCGCCTGCCCAGTGGCGTCTGAGGGTGGTGTGAGCACAGGCCTGGGGTGGGACAGTCTGCGTCCCCAACGTCTACAGGGGCCCACTCAGCCCAGGGTTGGGTGGCATGAGGACTGCACACATCCCCCCGTGCCTCTCCTCAGTCCCTGATGGCCCCCACACTGACCCCTGCTTTCTTTCTGGGGTTGTAACGAGCTTTCGCACTGAACTAAAGCCATCCCCTCCTACAACACAGAATGCAGACCAGATCTGGGAAGGCAAACACACAAGCCTTTGTGTTTTGAGGCCTTGGATTGCTAATATCTACAGGGAAATGGCCAGAGGGGAACAAGGAGAACAAACTGGGGAGCAGGGTCTCTGAGGGTCACAGATTCCAGAGATCTCAATGTCTTGGCCTCCAGACAGCGCCATTACCTCTTGAGCCAGTCCTGCCTCCCTGGCTTCT
>NW_012100320.1:9122285-9129901 GCF_000951045.1 Mandrillus leucophaeus | reverse complement strand
GACTTCCCAAAGCATTTCATGCATCATCTCATTCCCCACTCAGCACAAAATGAGCCATGCGATCGTGCTGGCTGGAGGAGGAGAGGTGAAGGGGCTGCATGGAGGCCTCCCAGCCGCTGACTGCACCTCCTGGCTCCTAAGGAGTGAGCTGACCAGAGTGAGCGTGTTTCCCAAGCCTCTTTTTATTTGCAGCTCTGTTGTCTCCAGTTCTGTTTTGAGGGGGAGCAAGATTGTGGTGCCTCCCTAGGAATTCAGCTTTCTGAAATGCACCCCTTGAAAGGGCAGATCGAAGGCTGCCGGAGAAAAGATGTGGACAAAAGCCACATCAACTGCCCCCCACCCCTGGCAGCTGCTCTGCCCCAGAGCAAGTTTGGAGCTCGGGGTGTTCTCTGTGTTTGTGAAAGTCAGTCTCCTTCAGTGTCTCCTGGGCTGAGCCTGTGTTAGGGGCTGGGCAGGGCAGGAGAAGATGGAACAAGGCACAGTGCAGTTGGGGAGCCTTACCCTTGTCTGGGACCACAAAGATCTCACCAAACTTCAGCCTTTTGCGTTCCAGCACATTTTTGAACTTTGTCTATCTACCACCTGTACTATTATTTACTTAATGTATTTCCTTAAATCAACTAACGTTTGACTTAGCTCCATCCTAGGCCATAAATCCATTTAACCACTGTTTGATGTATTCATTTTATTTTTCTCATGCACACTAAAAATAAAAGTATAACTAAAATAAAAACAAATGCATCCAGGTAACAGTGAGAAGCATCTGCAAACACCAGGCATCTTTATGCCTGGGTAAGGCTTTATGTCCCCCACCAGGCAGAGCAGGCGAGCTGGGAGAGGACAAGGCATGGTATCACCACCATCACCTGTCTGCACATTAGCCTGGCCTGGATCAACAGAGCGGGGGCCCTACGAATGCTCGCCTGCCCAGTGGCGTCTGAGGGTGGTGTGAGCACAGGCCTGGGGTGGGACAGTCTGCGTCCCCAACGTCTACAGGGGCCCACTCAGCCCAGGGTTGGGTGGCATGAGGACTGCACACATCCCCCCGTGCCTCTCCTCAGTCCCTGATGGCCCCCACACTGACCCCTGCTTTCTTTCTGGGGTTGTAACGAGCTTTCGCACTGAACTAAAGCCATCCCCTCCTACAACACAGAATGCAGACCAGATCTGGGAAGGCAAACACACAAGCCTTTGTGTTTTGAGGCCTTGGATTGCTAATATCTACAGGGAAATGGCCAGAGGGGAACAGGGAGAACAAACTGGGGAGCAGGGTCTCTGAGGGTCACAGATTCCAGAGATCTCAATGTCTTGGCCTCCAGACAGCGCCATTACCTCTTGAGCCAGTCCTGCCTCCCTGGCTTCTGCTGGATCCACCCCACTTTCCCACCCCCTCCTCTGTTCCCCGCAGACCCCACTTCCCCAGAGGCCTCTTCTGAGGGAGCAGGGGGGTGCTCAAACCAGGAGCACAAAGCTGAGCTGGACATCCGCTTGTGTCCCTCATGACTTTTCCAAAGACCAGTGGGCCTATCCGAGGCCATCCGGTTGCTCTAGGAGATGAGTCACAGGCCAGGGTCTGCAGGGTCGGGCGGCTGGGACAGGAGGGAGAAGAGGGGCTGCGACCTACCGGAAGGTGCATCCCTTTCTCAAGACACTTCAGCTGAATGAAAGAAATGGAACCTGAATAGGAAAAACAAACAAACAAACAAACAACAACAACAGGAAAAACACACAAACCACTCTGCACGCTAGATTCAGCCAGGGAGTGGACTAGAATACACAGGTGTTTTGTAAAGTGCTGCGTGGTGGTGTCCAGGAGGTGCAGGCTGGGCTTTCTCCAGGAGATTAAGCGCAGCACCCATGGGAATCCAGGGTTCTGTCAGATCATCAGGCACCTTTGCACAGTTAGAAAACGGGTCCCTCTCCCGGGTGGATGCAGCCTACTCCAGGATGCCTGTTTGGTGAGCAGCCCCCTGAGCCCCTTGGCAGGGGCTGTTGTATATAAACAACTGGGCGGCTGTGCTCCTTGTGCCCTTCTGATGGGCACCCCTGATTCTTGCCATACCTGGGCATTTTCCCCATGACCTGCTGTTGTTCAAATGACACAATCTCTCACTCCACAAACTGTAGGAGGCAAAAGCTACAGGAGAGCTGACATGTGGCAGTCACAGGCAGGACAGTCTCAGAGCCACTGGCAGCAATGTCAGGACCCACAGGGCAGGTCCTCTACTGAACCCAGAGGTGTGGCCCCGAGTGCAGCAGGGCGGATGGCCAGGTGGGGCAGGGAGGGGAAACTTGGTGCCCCGGAGCCCGTGGCTGATGCGGAAAGAGAGACAGCTGCCAGCTTCCTTCACCCTGCATGAGACCCGCTCCTGGCACAGCTCCTCATAGGAGACCCCTCAGCCTCCAGTTCTGAACATGTGGGCAGTGGCTGACGAGCCACACTCCAGCTTCCTGGTCAGGGTGAGGCTGGCGTGGCCACCTTCAGGTTCCCAGATCAGGGTAAAGGCATTCACCAGCCTCTCTCAAAGGTCAGGTGCTCTGAGAGGCTGGTCTTCTACTCACATACACAGCCTGGCTAATTCATGGGCTGCAGAGCATGGACTGGTGCAGGGGAGCTGAGCCCCACCTTCTTGTCCCTTCCTTCTCTCTCTCTCTCTCTCGTCCATCTCCACATCCTCCCCATCTCTGCATGCCTTTGTTCCTCCAGTCCTCCCCTCTTTTTTCTTCCTATATCTTTCTCTTTGTCTCCATCTGTTTTTCTCTCTTCCTTCTTCATGTCCTTTCTTGCTTTTCCACTACCCTTGTTCTCTCCTCCCTTATCTCCTCTGGGGAATTAAATGTGGCAGCAGGGCTGCTTGTCGGGGCCACCATTGGGTGACCACAGCCACAGGACCAGCAATGCAGGGATCTGCTATCCCAACCAGGGTGAGAGTGATGATGATGGAGCCACAGCCCCATCCTCAAGCCTGTGCAGTGGAGTTTCTGCCTCTCCACGGACAGGAGCACCCCCACACTGGCCAGCAACAGCACACATCCTCACATACATCTACTGGCCATGGACAGAGGTGCAGGTGCCTGGACCCAAGGGGAGCTGCTGGGAGCTCGAGAGCACACCTGGCGGTCCCCAGAAGAGGAGCAGATGCCTGTCCCAAGAACTTTCCACTTACTCACAGACAACAATCCTATGAGATGGGTCCTGTTACTGTCCCCAGTTTTCAGAAGAGGGAACTAAAAAGTACAGGGGGTGACATGACTTGCCTAAGGTCACACAGCGGGCACGGGTCTGAGTGGAGACCTGAGCCCAGGCCTTCCAGCTCCAGATATACACCCTGAACCCTTCCCACTTCTCGTGTCCCAGTACCCTGAAAAAGCAGAAAGAGCTGGGGCAGACAGTGCTCCTTCAGCCCACTCTAGCCCCCAAAAGACCCTCCTTCTCGTCGGCTGCCGCACAGATCTCTAGTGTTGAGTGGAGGGTTGCTATTCCATCCTCTGTTCCAAAACTTTCAGCCTTAGTGTTATCTGGATTTGTCAAGTTTTTTTTTTTTTTTTTGACACGGAGGAAACAAAAAGGTTTGAGAACTCAAGGTGTGTGATGACTTGGAGTGTGGAGGAGACTTTGTAGAGCAGGATTCTCGGATTGGAGCCTGCATCAGAATTCCTGGAGGGCCTGACAAGACACAGATAGCTGGGCCTCACCGGCAGAGTTCAGGCCCAGCAAGGAGTGGGGTCCAGGAATACGCATTTCTAACCTGTTCCCAGTAGCCATACTGCTGGCGGTTCTGGGACCACACTTTGAGAACCACTGCCTTAATAAAAAGGGGAAGCTGGAATTCCAGAGGCAGACGTTTTCATCTTCACTGGAGGCTGAGAGCAGACAGGGGAAGCTGGGGTCCCTGAGGCGCTGGGCAGTGGTTACTCAACCCCTCCTCTGTGCGAGGCGCTCCAGGCATCCGTGCCCAGCCTTGATGAATAGCGCTCATTTAGGTGGTATGGGAAGTGCTTCTGCACAGACCTATCGGGTTTTTATTAACTGTTTTACTGTCGTACTTTCGAAATCAATCAAATAGTGCTGCCCTCCGGAGACACACCGGGGTTGGAGGGCTGAAGCTCCCAGTCTAAATGCAGCAGAGGCCGGGCCCAGGCCCACAGTGGGGCCTTGGGGACAGGCGAGCCGGTGCTTCCTCCTGCCTGGTGAACGGCGGGCTTTGTCCTCTCTCTCTGAACTAAAGCCTCAGACTGGTCTGAACCGCGCACCCCAGACCAGAACTAACTGCACACATTTGTTGATCCTTGAACCAAACCCAAACCTGGATTTCTCTTGTGAACCACTTACCAAACCGATGTTCAAAACAAAACAGGGAGGGGGAAAAGACCCTTGGCAGACCAGTTTGAATTGGAAGGGCATCTAAATTTCCAAGCCCATTAAATACAAACAAAGCTGGGTCATCAAAAGCCTTCAAACCTGACTTCAGTCAATATTTCGATTGGCTGGGCTCCCTGGCATGACACAGCTAAGCCCCAGGTGTGCAGAACAGGCTTTCCAAGCTCCGGGAAAAACAAGGGTCTCTGTGCTGAATTAAACCATCCCAGGGAAGCCCCGTCCTGCAGTTCCACCCCCATGCCCTTGTGAAGGAACAAACGAAGAACATGGGAGTCCCGTCTGCCCTGGCCTGTGCCCTGAATGTCTCCTCGACACAGAGCACAAAGCCAAAGCTCTGGCCCACAGCTAAGTAGTGGGGCTCCGGGCCTCTGTGATCTGGCAAAGGCGCCAGGACAGTGCAGTCGGCCCCTGCAGCGACCCTGATCTGCACCAAGGTCCCCCAGCAGTGGGAGAGAGGAAAGACCTCTCCAAAGACTGGGGTGTCCGTTGTCTTTGCAGGGTGGCAGGGGTGCCAGCCTTGCCAAAGGAGCCGTGTGCAAGAAGAGAAAGTTGTGAGAACAGCGAGTGGGCGAGATGCACAGGGCAGAAGCTGTGACTTCCGAGGCTTCGTGCCCAGCCTGGGGCTGCCTAGCTCAGGTGTTTACCGTTCACTGATCTTTGAGTGTCACCAAAATGCAGCCTCATGGCTTGGAAGCTGCATCCTCTTGAGCTCTGTGGCTTACATTCATCCTTGTTATAGGGTGGCGTCCCTCCCTCTCTCTTTCCCTCCCTCCTTCCTCCCTCTGTCTTTCCTACTCCCTGTCTTCCTTCCTTACTCCCTCTTTGAATTCCTTCCATAAGCCCCTGCCCAGCTCCAGGAAAAGCCCTGCCCAAATGTGGAATGGACACTGTCTTTCTCATAAATTAAGAAGCGCTGCTGGGGAATATTATTCAGCCCTGAAAAGAAATGAAGCACTGACACCTACTACAATGTGGATGAACCTTGAAAATATTACCTGGAATGAAAGAAGCCAGACACAAAGATCACATCGTACGATTCCATCTAAATGAGATGTCCGCAATAGGCAAATTCGTGGAGACAGAAAGCAGACTGGTGGTTGCAGGGGGCTCAGGGAGGGGGAACGGGGAAAGACCGTGTAATGAGTATGGAACTTCCTTTGGGGGCAATGAAAATGTTCCGGAACTAGATAGAGGTGACGGCTGCATAACCCTGTGAAGGCGCTCAATGCCACTGGACTGTACACTTTAAAATGGTTGGTTTTATGTCCCATGAATTTTATTTCAAGTACAGAAATGAACACAAAGAAGTACTGTGGGCTCCCTTCCTCCCCTCTTGCATGTAATCAAGTCGCCTCCAATGCCATGTTCCAGGAGCTCTTGAGCTTAGGAGAAAGTGAGCAGGGTCTCTGGAAGGCTCAGTAGAGTACATAAAAGTATTGGAGGAGTGTCTTCCCTGCCCTCATGGACAATGCACCAGCTTGGAAGCCTCAGCCAGCCTGACCCTGAAGGAAAGCATGAAGGACAAAGGTATTGGAGAGGAAGGGGAAGGAGAAAAGGGGAAAGGGGAACCAAAGAGGGGAGGAAGGTGTGTGTGACAAGTATCTCTGCCCTGCAGGCCCTGGGCTGGGCATTTCACGTCCAGCAGCTCATTCGCTGCAGCCTTGCAGATGAGGAGGCCAGCTGAGCACTGGTGGTCCAAGGTTACTGACCAGGAATAGGTGGGCGGGCTCTGGAGTCTACGCTTTCCGCCTTGGCTCTACATACTAGGATCCTCGTGGATGGGCCTTTGGAAATGATGCTCTCTTGGGCCTGATCAGCCCTTGGGGGCTGCTCCCTCCCTGTTCCTGGCCCCTGACTCCAGTCTGTTCCCTATCTGCCCTTTAGGCCCTGATGATGGGGTCCGCAGGCTGGTCTAGCCCACTGCACACTAGAAAACCAGCTTTCCCCTGTCTGTTCTCCAGGATTCAACATGTGGAGGAGGGGTCCAGGGTGGGGATGTTCAAGACTACTGCCTCCTGCCTATGCTGACTCGTTCACCCAGCAGGTGATCCTGGTGCCTGAGCCCTGGCCTGGATGTTGGGAGAGCGAGACAATCGCATCTAGTCATTCTTTTAACAAAGATGGATTGGGTAACTGCAATGTGCCAGGCACTGTGCTAGGTGTTAGGGATGCAGCAGGGAACTCATGGCTTCCCACCTTCCAGTGGGGAAGGCAAATAATGGAGGCCCAAATAGATCATGCAAACCTCTGTCAGGTCAGGATAAGCACTGGGAAGAGAAATAAAGCAAGGGAAGGGAAAGAGAATGACAGTCAAGGGAGGGAGAGGAGAACTTTCAATGGTTCAAGGAAGGCCTTTCTGAGGTGACATTTGTGCAGATACCTGAATTAAACCCAGGGGAAGAGCATTCCAGGCAGAAGAAACAGTAGATGTGTGGTCTCTGAGTAGCCAATGAACTCAGTAGGTTCAAGGAAAAGCCAGGAGGCCTGTGTGGCTGGAGGGCAGTGAGCAGGAGCTCAGAGAGACAGGCCAGAGTCATGTGTGGACCGAGGAGGACCAAGCAGGTGTGTGGTTTGATTCCCGCCAAGTGAGGGGTCCTGGAGGGGGCTGAGCAGAGGAACAGTCTTGGCGCACTGATGGTTGACGAGGACAAGACCTGCAGCTGTGTGGAGAGTCCCTCTCAGTGGCAAGAGGAGAAGCAGGGAGGCAGTGTTCTTTCCCAGGTATCGCTTCAGCCCTTTGGGTTCGCAGCCTCTGAGGCTGGCCTGCTGGAATGGAAGCCCTGCCCTGCCACTTACTTGCTGTGTGACCTTGAGCAAATTGCTTAACCTCTCTGTGCCTCTGTTTCCCCATCTAGAAACTTGAAAAAGTAATAATACCTCTCTCGTAAGGTTGTTGTGAGGATAGGGTGGGAGAACAGTGGTACGACATAGTGAGTGCTCGATGCATGTTAGCCATTATCACTACTTTATACTATCATTAGCAACTTACCATGGTCTCCCGGTGGTAGGACAAAGAGCTAGCAACTGGCTGCCTCTCCTTCTGCCCCTCTCTGGGCCTCAGTGTCCTTATCTGCTAAAAAAGGATTCATGGCCGGATACAGTGGCTCAGGCCTGTAATCCTAGCACTTTGGGAGGCTGAGGTGGGTGGATCATCTAAGATCAGGAGTTTGAGACCAGCCTTACCAATATAGTGAGACCTCGTCTCTACTAAAAATACAAAGGAAAGTAGCTGGGC
>NW_012100320.1:9118090-9120300 GCF_000951045.1 Mandrillus leucophaeus | reverse complement strand
GAAGAGTGACAGCCTCATTTTTGTCTGTGCTCATCGGCCACTTTCCAAGATTTTTGTTTATTTCTAGGTGTCATAGATTAAAAAGCACATCAAGGTTTGAAGACTGTAGAGAGGAGAATGGCTGAACTGTCAAGGGGTCTGGGGGAGCCTGTCAGAGACCTTATTAAGGTAGCAGAAGACCTTAACTGGAAAAGAGGAGAAGGATAAGGGCCTTCAGTTTATGAGGTGGTTGTCATGGAATAAAGGCAGAGGCTTGTCTAGGGGGCCCCAGAGGACAGAACTGGGATGCAAAGCAGTGTGGGGTGGATTACCAGCTGTTTCCCATGGAATGCCAAGACAGCGGGTACCCAAAAAAGAGGGACCGCAGTCAACGAAGAGTAGGAAATGTATATGTGTTATTCTCTATCCATTTTTGCAGATTCAAAGTGTATATTAGCGCATACATATATGTTAATGTACAATACGCATATTATGTATATACATATTAGTAGGTACATTACAAGGGATGAAATCTAAAGGTACGAAAGAGCTTGTCTTTGCCCAAGCCCCCTAAAAAACAGAGCTTAGATACTATGACTTGATTAGAAGTGCAGTCCTAGGGAGAGGGTTAGGGAGTGGGCCACTGAGCAGGAAGAGCCGACATGAGAATTTGACACTGAGCTGGCTGCCGCTAAGTGCAACTGATTGCTGGATCCCAAGGGACTGTTCCCTGAGAAGCCGTGTTAAACTGTGTTTCAGGATTGCTATTGCAAGGGACAAGCGGGAAGAAATTTCCATCAGGTCCTGTCTCTGATTGGCTCCATGGAAGATAATTTTCCCTTGCGTCTGAGTTGAGCAAGCTTGGGCACTAGGGGTGGTCCTGAGGTGGTAAGGTCCACAGAGATGCCCTGAGGGTGAAGCAAGAGGAAGTGCAAGAGCAGGATGGCACCTCTGTGAAATGGGCTAATGCCCACACAGTGCTGTCACTGCTTAAGCCTGGAAAAAGAGACAGGTAAGGCGGAAAGGACGGGCTGGATCTGCTATGAGTTGTGATTTACATACAGCAGAAAGTAAGTCTCCTTCCCTCTCCTGTCCCACCACCCAGGTCCCCACATCAGAGGAACACATTGTTTTCTTGGGAAGCCTTCAAGAGACAGTCATGCATGGATGAGTCTATATGCATATAAATATATGACATAGGTAATATATATATGCACATATTTTCATGGAATGGGAGCATACTATACTGCATAGCATTTTTTTTACATAACAATGTATCTTGGCACTCTTTCCTTATCAGTACACATAGAGCAGTCTCCTGCATTTGAATGGCCATATAGCACTTCATCCTGCTGATGTACCATAATTTATTTAAATGTCCTATAATGCACATTTAGGATGCTTCCAATCTCTTGCTCTTGCAATCATCATGGCAGTAAATACTCTTGTACACAAGTCATTTTACAATCCTAGGAGTTTATCTGTAAGGCAGAAAACCTAGAAATGGAATGTTGGGTCAAAAGGAATATGCATTCTCAGTTTTGATCAATGTTGCCAAATTGCCTTCCAGGGTGGTTGTGCCAGATTCCCTCCCACCAGCAATTTAGGTGCGTGCCTGTTTCCCTCTGTCTTTACCAGCACAATGCATTATCACACTTTTGTTCTTTGCCAATGTAAAAGGTAGAAAATTATATTTCACTGTGATTTTAATTTTCATAGTGAGAATGAGCCTTTTTTCATCCAGTATTTACATGTTTTTACATTTGTACATAAATACTATTTACGTTTTATTTTCTGTGAACTGTCTGTAACTTTTGCTCATTTTTCTTTATTTAAAAATATTTAATATAAAATGTTTCAAATATACAAAAAGATATATGTGTATACATGTATATATATTTAGTATGTATGTTTCTATGTGTGTGTGTGTATATATATGTATTTAGAAAAGGTATAAAAATAGAAAGACACCTATGTACCCACTATCCAGCTAAAGAAATAGACCATTATAATTCCTTTGAAGGAATTTGAATTTGAATTTGAAGTTCCTTGTGTCCCAGGAATAACCAAAATTCTTACTTTTTGTTTGTTCATTTGTTTTACATTTTAGTTTTATCTATCTATCTATTTATCTATCTATCTATCTATCTATCTATCTTTCTTTCTTCTATCTATCTTCCTATCAAGAGATTATACATTTCCTTAAACAATACCTTATTGTACATGTTTAA
>NW_012100320.1:9099002-9117210 GCF_000951045.1 Mandrillus leucophaeus | reverse complement strand
TTGATTGTAGCGTCTCTTCATGTACGGAAGCATTTGCACTTTGTGATATGGGCATATTAGTGCTCAGAAAAGCCCTACAGTAAAGAAACTTTTTTTTTTTCTTTTTTTTTTTTGGGACGGAGTCTCACTCTGTTGCCCAGGCTGGAGTGCAGTGGTGAGATCTCCACTCACTGCAACCTCCGCCTCCTGGTTTCAAGCAATTCCCTGCCTCAGCCTCCTGAGTAGCTGGGATTATAGGCACCTGCCACCATGCCTGGCTAATTTTTCTATTTTTAATAGAGACAGGGTTTCACCATGTTGGCCAGGCTGGTCTTGAGCTCCTGACCCTGTGATCCACCTGCCTTGTCCTCCCAAAGTGCTGGGATTACAGGCGTGAGCCCCTACACCTGGCGAAGAAATCTTTTTAATCAAGAGTTTCCCTAACTCAGTTGACCCTGAACCCCTTTCCTTATTGAGTATCTGATGGGACTAACTCGGGGCATTGCTTTTGTAAGGGAACACGCATCAGGACCTGGTCAAACAAGATGCTGGCATCTGGGCAACCTTCAACAGTAGTACACAGGCCCCTCTCCCCTGCTCAGAGGACCTTAAAGCTCTCAGAGGCTGACCCTGGCTGGAAGCCTTTCTGGTCTGCCCTCCATCCTACAATTTAGGACTCATCCTCATGGTGCATCCACCGTGTGTCAGGCTTTGCGCTGACTGCTTCCTGTCACTTACTTCTGCTTCCATAACCAAGTGAGAAACAAGGCTCAGAGCAGTGAGCTTCCTTAAGGGAAGACAAACCATCATCTGATCCAAAGCCATCCTCCCTCCATTACACTACAGGACTTGCTTAGAACCAAAACAGTGCCCAAGACCCAGCCCTCGAGGAAGCCAGATACTGGCTTCATCCCTTCCCCACCTTGCCACAACACCTCGGGCCCTGGGCTGTCCCTCTCCTCTGGTTCATGGCCTGGCTGCCTGGCAGGGCTGGCTATTTTGACACACAGGTCCTGGCTCTCCCATCTCATGATGGCAAGGCTGTGCCTTTTCCTTTTTGGGTTCCTGGCACTTGGCATAGATCTTGGCATATGATCAGTGACTTTTGGAATGACCAGATCAATGATGATAATGCCAGTGAGCATGTATCCAGCGCTCACCACAGGTGGGCTCTGTGCTAAGGGCTTTCTGAGAATTATCCCTTATATCTGTTCACAGCGACCCTCTGCAGGCTCTGGTACCATCATCTGCATTTCACAAATGAAGAAACAGGCTGAGGAGAATTTGGTCACTTGTCCAAGGTCACACAGACATTGAGTGGTGGAGGCAGGATTTGAACTTGAGTTACACAGCCTGTACCTGCCTCATGCCACACACCTGACCCAGACTGGTGAGCTAGGTGACCCCGGTCTAGCAATGCCACATGCACAGTAGTACCCAGGAATTCCCCCATGTGACAATGACACAAACCCAAGAGTCTATTCAGCACTGCTGCGAGGCCTCTGGGAGCAGGCCGCCATGGGTGGGGAGAACCCCAGGCCTGGTCCTCTGCCCCTTCCTTGCTCCCTTCCTGCCAGCTGGGGTCACAGGTCCAGCCCAAGGTCACTTGAAGTTCAGGTGACAAACATCCCAGTTTGCAGGAGTTGGCAGTTGCTCTGGGCAAGCTGCAAGCAAACAGCTGTGACTCCAGTTCCCAAAGCTCCCCCTCCTTACCTGTGTCAACACTTTTATTTTTAAAGTGGCAGAGCCAAGGTGGGGGCTGGGGATGGGCAATGGGGAAGGAGGGAGCCCGTCCCTTATCAGCGCTGGGGTCCTTGCATATGTAACGCTGTCATATAATTAACAGTGAAGATCATTTACATTGTCGCTTAGCTAATTTTCATAATGTTTTCTTTATTATCAGAGGAAGAAATTAACCCAAGAATTTATTTACATAGCAGCCTCAAACAGTAACAGCTTGCTAATTGCCTGTTAGGTGATTAATAAGCTTACAGCAGATGCTAATGCGTCGTGGGCTCCCCGTTTCAAAGGTGCTCTTGCCTCACGCTTGTGTTTTTGGCAGCTTAATTAGTGCAATAATTATGTACTTGTTGCTCCTTCTTTCGAGCAAATACTGTCAAATGCTTAAAAGATTAAAGTGAATTATATCCTGAGAACGCACAGAGCTTGAGGATGCCCGTTCTTGCTAACTTCTCAGCTAGTTCAAACATCGAAAAGAATAAATAAGACAAGGGTCTGCCACGATGGCGGCAGCAGAAATGAACTAGAGCTGGCTGGGGCCTAGTCGTGGAAGAGACCACGAACACTGCCTCCTTTCCCATCTAGAAAAGGAGGTTCCACTGGTTGGCATGGGAAAGCGGGGGGCGGGGGGGAACCTTGAGAATCAGAGAGACTTGAGCGTCAGAGCAACCGATGCAATGGGTAGATCTAATTTGCGTCCTGATTGGACGCAATTGTAAAAAGCCAGCTTGGAGATGATCAGAGAGACTTACCCCTGGGTTGCGTAGTCGATGACATTCAGAAGTTACTGCTGATTTTGTTAGGTGTGATAACAGCATCATGGTTATGTGAAAGAAAAATATGCTTATCTATTCCATATGCAGACTGAAGTGCTTCAGGTTGAAAGGATACGATACCTGTGATTTGCTTTAAAATACCCTAACCCTCTCCTAAAAATAGTGAGGTCTGTAGATAAATAAGATTGCAAAATGTGGATCGATGCTGAAGCCGGATGACAGATACACTGGGGGTCCATATAACCATTTTCTCCTCTTTCGTGTATGTTTGAAAATGTACATAATAAAAAGGCTGGACCACAGCAAGGAGATGAGAATCCCATCAAGACATGGGCCCTAGAATCCAGCTCCCTGTGTTCAAGTTCAACTCTATTCCTTGCTAACTGTGTGGTCTTGACCAAGGATCTGACCTTTCTGTGCCTCAGTTTCCTCATCTGTGATATGGTGATGTACTTGTTGCTGGGATTTACCGAGACAGTGCACACAGGTTTTAGCACAGTGCTGGGTGCATGGTAAACCTTGTCTTGCCCTTGCTATTATTATTGATATTGTTATTGGCTGAGGCCCTCCAGCTCTGCCGCTGTGGACCACCAGCAGATCGGCCACAGGTTTGCTGCATCCCAGCTCTAGTGCTGGGCCCTTTCCTAGGCTCAGCCCTGCATTCGCAGTGGGCTCTGGCAAAAGGGGCTGCAGAGGGGCTGGCTCCTCACCCTGCAGGCCTGTCTTTGTCACATAGGACCAAGCACATCAGTTTCTCCGGGGCTACAACCCCCATTCCTCCAGCACTTGATCACAGTACCTGGTCTCTTTACCCCCATCCTGCTTGGGGCCAGACTCCCAGAAACCTCTTCCCTGTGGTGGCTGCTTATTGAACTTGCCCTGGGGCCAGTTGTCTGAATTTGTCTGTTGCTAATTGTTCCACTCTTAGGAATCTGTGTCTGGACACTTCAATCCCTCCCAGGCCCTGAGGCTGCATCTGTGCTTACTCTCCCTCTCCTGCCAGGTGAGGCTTGGGTCCATACAGGCTCCAGCCTCTTGGAGTCATTCCTTTTTTGCTGGCGGGAACATGCCTGGGCCTGGCCTATCTTGGCCAGGTCACTGACCTCTTGTGTGGCTTGGGTTTGAGCCTCAGTTTTTCCACCTGTAAAATGGGGGGTTTAGACAAACTCTGCAAATACTCAGCATTAACTGACATCCAGAACTTTGGAGCCTCTGCAGTCCCAGTGCCAGAATAGGCCTTAACTCAGAGCAGACAGTCAGTCAATGTTTGGCTGTTGATTGAACAAATGAGAAAATCGATGAGAGATGCCCTCCACTGTCTCCCTCCTTACACTGGCCCAGAAATCCTCATCATCCACCTCCTCTCAACAGTCCAGATCCACGTTCCAAACCCCTCTTATATCCTGTGTTATGGGGCTGCTGCCTGGATTAGGCCATGGGGAGGCTGGTTCAGTCTTGTAGGTGAATCTAATCACAGCATCACATTCACTCCGCCTCCACCCAATCTCCGAGCCTACCTAGAAGTCATTCTGAGCACACACACTCTGAAAAAACAGGTCCACAGCTGTCTGGGGCAGAAGAGGCAAGATTTTACAAAGTGCGGAGAGGAAGACACAGCCTGTGTCATATGAAGCAAGGGAGAGCCAGGGAGTCTTGTCCCCACTTCCAAACGCACGACAAAAATCCGCCTCCACGCCCTTGCTCAGCAGTTTCTCCGCCTCCTTCAAGGGTGTTTTTACTCTTTAATCGAACTCCCTTTTCAAGGCTCACCCCCTCCAGGAAGCCCACAGTGGTATCCTGCTGTTGCAGGGCCTCGTGTGTTTGTGTCCTGCTCCTGAACCTGGAAATTGGACCAGCTGGCTTGGTTTTTAGTCATCTGAGTGTTACTATTCTGAACTATAAAGTCAGCAAAGGCAGGAGCCACCCTTCCTTCTTTCCACGCACCCACCTCAGTCTCTTGCCCAGGGTCCAGCAGAGAGCTCCGCAGACCCACGTGTCATACGATGTGGATCCAGAATCCTTACTCCTGAGCCTCTCATTCGGAGATGAGGAAAGTAAGGTGCAGGAGAGTTGAATGTGTCCTGCAGGGCCCAGGCCAGGTCTGGGAGCCTTGTTCCGACCTTGCTAATCCACAGCTCTTGCTATCACCCCATCCTGCCCTCGTGAATATCAACTGGGCTAAGTCAGGATGGCACTGACCACTGTAGCAGGGGCATGGAGACCTGGAACACATGGCCACCAACCTGAGGGACTCCAGGGGCTCAGGTAGAGTCAGATTGGGCTGGAAACTTCCTAACACATTCCCAGGTAATGCTGTTGCTGCCTGTTGGGAACCACTTTTTCAGAACCACAGCCCCATAGGAACTAAAAATCTACCTGAGAGACAGGATTATCACAAAGTTAATATTTAAATGTATGACAGGCGGAGTGTGTTGGCTCACTTCTGTAATCCCAGCACTCTGGGAGGCCGAGGTGGGTGGATCTCTTGAGGCCAAGAGTTCGAGACCAGCCTGGGCAACATGGTGAAAACCTGTCTCTACTAAAAGTACAAAAATTAGCTGGGCGTGGTGATGCATGTCTAATCTCAGCTACTTGGGAGGCTGAGGCAGAAGAATCACTTGAACCAGGGAGGCAGAGGTTGCAGTGAGCCAAGATTGTATCATTGCACTCTAGCCTGGGTGACAGAGCTAGACTCTGTCTCAAAAAAACAAAAAAATGAAATAAATAGTAGTAATAAAAATAAATAAAAGAATGCATGACAGAGGCCGGAAGTATATTAGTTAGATTTTTGGTTCTTGGCATCTCTCTCCCCTTCTTTTGAGAACAGCACCCTGATTTCCTTTTGAGGGTCTATCCCTCCTTTATCCTCAGGCCATACCCTACTAATAAGCCTTCTACCTGTTGTAGAGTAGAGCATCTATGTAACCAAAGAACATCCAATCAGGATGTAGAGTTTACCCGTCACATGATTTACACTGGTCCAATCAGATCAAATAAGAGAACTTTGGCAGGAATCATCAGGAAACAAGGCTTTTTTTCCAGCTCAACCAGAACTCCTGTGGCCATTTTGCTGCAGTGTGGAAAGAGCTCTGAAAATGGGGCTTATAAGGGACAAGCAGAGGAGAGGGCATTGTTTAATGCTCCTGGATCCAGTTACTCCTGAGGTCAACACCCTCTGAGCCTATTAGTTACGTGAGTAGATGAGGATATAAATTCCCCTTTCTGCACAAGTCATAGTTTGGGGTGGGATTTTCTGACGCATAATAGAAAATTTCCTATCTGACACCAAATTCTCCAGGAAGATTGAAGTAATTCACCCCTTCTGCATTACAGAAGCTTCATGGATAGTCAGAGATATGGAAGGAGAGGGAAAGTGGAGGTATTAGCAAGGGTGGGCTGATGGAAAACAGCCGGGTACAAACAGAGGCCACAGTACAAACCGGCTTGGCTCACCCCTGGCACCCAGGAGGAGCCTCTGGGAGAATTGAGCCCTATAGGAAGAGGGAAATCTCCCATTGAAGCGGTTCAATGGGAGAGCACTTTGCCTTTTGTGGTCTCCTTTCCCAGAAGAGGTCACCCCCGATGCCAGAGGTTCCCAGAGCCTGCTGGCCCCTTGAATCCAGACTTCCTGCCCAGACGGGCAGCTGGGATGAGGTCATGGCTGGGGAGAGTCTTTTATCCTCTTGCTAAGCTTCTTCTTTCAGTAGCAATTGCTGTCTTGCTTAATCTCAGAATTATCTGATTGTCACAGTCGAGTTTTCCACATTAGGCAAGGAGCCAACAAGTTACTTAACCTATAATTGCCCTTTAATGAAGCCCATCTTCAAAACTGAATTGTCAAAGGGAAACTTGTAAACATACAGCGAGGTCCAAGACCAAGCTGGCCCCAGACGTCGCAGCCAGGCCCTTGACTCCTCTCTGGCGTCAACCACATTTGTCTGAGTTATTGGGGCTTTATCACCAGCTGCCACCCAGAGTAGAGAGGAGGCTGGTGCTCGCAGCAGCCAGAAGCAGGTTGAGCCTTTGAGAAGCAAGCTTGCAAGTGCTCAGTTTAGGTGCACACATTCTCCCTTGCCTAGAGTCTCCCTTCTTCCCAAAGCACTGTGAAGTGTGAAAGGAATGGCCAATGTCACGACTCGAACTTTGCAAAACCTAAGCAACATCTCTCTGCAGTGAACCCACGTGATGGTGGTTCAGGCCCAGCCCAGACAGCTATTACAGTGAGACTTCTTTAATGTCAGCCTCTCTCACCTGCTCTTTACATGGTGTGGACTACTCCTTACGCAGACCACTGGTCCACACTATGTAAAGAGTAGGTGAGAGAGGCTGACATTAAAGAAGTCTTACTGTAATAACTGTCTGGGCTGGGCCTATACCGTGGTCAGGAGTCTGCCCTCTGGGAATGTCCAATCACATCTTAGCATGTCTGAAGTGAAATATCGTAGTCAAACATACTCAGCTGCTTCATGGTATTCTCACAGTGACCCAGGCACAGCAAGACAAGGGAGGGAATATTTATGGAGCACTGACTCAGGGCCAGGTGCCGTGCTGGGCACTTTATATACTTTACATCATTTAATTATCAGAACAACTCTAGAAACTAATAGTATCCCTATTTTGCAGATGAGGAATGCAGGGCCCAGAGTAGGTAAGTTGTTTGCACAGTCAGCAGCTTTGCAGGTGGGGGAAACAGGATTTGAACTCGGATTTGTCTGACGCCAAGGCTGCTCAGTGCTCCGTGGACACTTTGGTGGCTCCCTTATTGACATAAAGCTGGCCTAAAGCCATTGAGCAGTACAGATTAGAAGGGGTGTGGACTCATGGAGACAATACCATGGTGTCTGGGATTTGCTTCAAAATAGCACAAGAGTGTGGGGAGGCAGATAGGATTAGAGATAAAAGGCTGGCTGTGAGATAATCGATCCTAAAGCTGGGTGGTGGGCATTGAGGGGTTCTTCAAACAGTTCCAAATAAATATTTGAAAGTTTTCATTGCAAAAATATTTAAAAATATATAGCACTTTCTCCAGAAGCCAGTGACCCTTCCCAGTACCCCATAGCACTCATACACATGTCACTGCCCTAAATCCAGTATGCCACCTTAGACTAAATTAATGTTTTTTTTAAGATGGAATCTCCCTCTGTTGCCCAGGCTGGAGTGCAGTAGTGCGATTTTGGCTCACTGCAACCTCCGCCTCCCGGGTTCAAGTGATTCTCCTGTCTTAGCCTCCCGAGTAGCTGAGACTGCAGGTGCCCATCACCATGCCTGGTTAATTTCTGTATTTTTAGTAGAGACAGGTTTTCACCATGTTGGCCAGACTGGTCTCGAACTCCTGACCTCAAGTGATCTGCCCGCCTTAGCCTCCCAAAGTGCTGGGATTACAGGCGTGAGCCACTGCACCTGGCCAAGAGTCGCCTTTTAAATTGTGTCCCTCTAAGGCTCCGAGCTCTGTGAGGATAAAAGTGGTGTTTGTCTTGTTCATTTAATAAATTTTTATAGAATGAATAAATGACAAGAGTCTGGTGCACAGTGAACATTCAACACGCTTATTGAATGCATAAAAAATCCAAATAATTGGGTCCTGAAGGCTGGTTGTGCTTTGACAAGCACATAGCTATAGAGAGGGTGTGCTGGGCAGGGGGACTGACTTGAGCAAAGGCACAAGCAGCAAACAGGCCAAGTTTGGAGGTGAGTGTCAGGGGATGGCCAGCCACAGCCAAGACAATGGTCATCAGTGATAACGCACTGCCTGAGCTAGCTGGCGTGGCCAGTTTTTAATAACTTATATTTCACAGACACAGCACTGACATTTTGTTTAATCACCAAGGCAAGGTCAATCTCCTGCCGTGGATGTGGAAAGTGAGGCTCTCAATTTCATTCTCAGCTCGTTAATTGAAGAAAGTTGGCCAGTGTGTGCCTGGTGGATGGCAGCTCCAAATGGATGTCGACACATTTTTGAGGACTTGAGGGAAACAAAAGAATCAATTAAGGGGACAGCCTGGAGCTCCAGTTGGGAATCTAAATCCTGATGCATTTCCTAATATTGCTTTGCAAGAGAGAGAAAGAGAACACCTCCTTCTCCACTCTATGCCAAGACTTAGTACTATGTGGAAACTGCGGACTGCAAAGGCCAGAGCAGGACCCCGGGATGGTTTGGGGTCAAGTAGCTCTGGCGGGGCCAGCCTGTATCCTGAGGTTCCGCAGGCTATGTGGTGTCTGGTCTCCCGCCAGCCTTCCTGATAAAAACCATACTCCACCACTGGCTTACGTTGAGGGCAGCGGGAGGCCTGCAAGGCTTAGAATACCTTCAAAGGCCTGCCGTGCACATATGGACTTATTCCACCAAAGCACAAGTCACGCAGATAGTGATGACAACAATGTAAATGTATGAAGCCTTTTATAGTTTGCAAAGAGCTTCCACATCCCTGATCTCTTCTTGCTCTCCCAACAACTATGGGAGAGTGGGAAGGAGGGAGGGGGGTCAGAAACTGAAGCTCAGAGCAGTGACGTGATGTGCCCAACATGGTGCAGCAGGGAGGTGGTAGAACAAGATGCTCCCCTCTCATCGGGGTGTGTGGTCCTTTCCAGGGATGCTGACCTTAAACCGGGCAAGAGCACAGGTCTCCACTCTCCCAGATCTCATAGCCTGTCTTGGCATTTGTTATCAAGGACACTCAAACCAAGTAGGAGGATTTCTGTATGGTCTTCTTGTCTCCTAGAATTATTGATGGCTCCCATTGTCTCCTGGAAATATTGAAGACTTCCGCCTTCCAGACCTGTCTCTCTCTGAATTGTTCAAGTTATTTTGTGTCTTTGGAATATTAATCAGTCTGGGAGGGGCGATGCAACAGATTTCTCTTAGGAGAAGGCAAAATGAACACAAAGGTGTCTGGTATCATAATTCCTCTTGTCATCGCATCTTGAATTTCTCAAAGGGCCTTTGCGTTTGCTGTCTTACTTGAAGCAAGCAGTAGCCTTGCGAGCTGCCTGGGAAGATTACGATCACCTTTTTCCTTAAGGAGGAGGAAATGAAGGTGCTGAGCAGCTCTATGTCTTGTTCAACAACTTGCTTTCTGCCTTTTTCACTTTCTGAGGTTTTAAAAACAGGAAGTCAATCTTAACCTCACTTTTAGAATGAGACAGTTGGAGAGAATGGTCAGGAAGAATTTTTACCCTTATTTTTAGGAAACTGATTTTAGGTGGTAATTAATACAAATATTTAAATACCTGATTGCTTATTTTGTTCTTTATTCTCTTTTTTATTTCTCTGAAATGTAAGCTTATCTTCTCTCCCCACACCCCCTTGAAGCCAAAATGTTCAATTTTGGGTGCCCTAACTTAGCATAGGTGGAGCGTTGGGTCAAGGTGGGGTAGAGCCCAGGAGTAATTGAGAAAACTCCTCTCCCTTTGATGTTTGCTCAGAATTCGTCTGTAGGCAGAGATGAGGGTTCCCCATGCAGGGGCTTTGATGCCCTCTAAGTTCATAGTTTCTATTAGGGCTTATCACTGTGTATTATAGCCAGATGTTAATCTGCCTGGTTTTCCCAGTAGACTGTGAGAGGTCAGGGAGCAACAGATCTGCATCTGGCAATAGGGGAATTTTGGACAGGGGTGTGTGTAGGAGTTAACCAGATGTGGGACATATCATGATAAACCAGGGAGTAGGAAAGAAACCCTGAACAAAAGCAGGGCCCGGAGAGATGAAAAGGAAGAGATGGAGATTTTTAGGATGTGGAATCTGTGTCAATCTCTACAACGAACCAGGGAGGAGTCAAAAACTAGCTCTCAGGTTCTAGTTTGGACAACCAGGTAGATTCGTGGTAAGATCTTGATCAGAGCTGGGGAGCACAGGAGAAGATGCATCATGGATGGGGAAAACCGGGATGGTTTAGTTCTGAACGGACTGAGTCTAAGGTATCTGTGGGTCTGGAGTACAGATATAAAACTGGGCAGATGCCAGCCTCTTGGTGGTACTTAAAGCCATGGCACTGTGGAATTTCTGGTCCCTTTTACAGGCTGAGCCTCTGTCTCTACAACCTACTACTTGGCTCCCTGATGGCTCCGAATGATCTAAAATTATTAGACATCAAAATTTCTCTTTTTCCTTTTTGGCTTCCACCACATACTTATGATGAGAATCCATGAGGCTATGTGAATCTTATTCAGTAGCCCTTTGTAAAGCATTAAAGGTCACCTAGCAGCAAGATACAACAAAGGTAGCAAAGAAACCTGGTTTCAAGACTTGGTTCAGCCGATAACTACTGTGTGATATTGGGCAGGTCACTGTTTCCCTCTGGGCATCACTTTTCCCAAACTTTGAGAGTGAAGTGGCTAAGTTCCTATGCTGGTAGTGTCAGAATAGCTTCTATTAGACTATCCCATAAAATACAGTTTTAATGTATGAAAGAAGTATTAAAAACAAGTATTCAAAAGCATTGGAGAGCTCCCAAAATGAGGCAGAAACTAGAGTGAGCTTAAGAAAATAACTTTACTGGGTGAAATTCATGTTTAATTGGCTTTTCCCCTAAGTGCACAGTGCCCCTGTTTTCATGGCAGGGGGTAACTAGAACTCAAGTAGAAAATCGTAGTCTTTCTGACTTTGGGTATCAGAGGCTGGAGCTCAAGGGTGCCAGAAGAACCAGGGATAAAAGGGAGACATCCTGAAAAAGAACCTCTGAGGAGGGAGCCTCAAAATCTGCATATAAATGACCCACAAATTATTGACTAACCCCTGAACTGTGCATGCGTGGGAATGACATCAAGAAGCCCAGGAGAAACATCAGCTAGAAGTCCATAAAAGCTGAGCAGAGAGTTCAGCTGTGACTCAACTGCAGATGGAGAGATAAAAATCCAGTTTTATTTCTACCAAGTTAGCAGAACAAAATTTATATTCCAGAACCAAGGAATTCACCCTAAAACTAAGGTAAACCAAATATTACGTGCTGTATAATCAAGTGCAAAGTTCAGCCTCCATGAGTTCAAAGTGACCATCCAGCAACTTAACTTAACTGCCTTCCAGAACAAAAATTCAAAAGAAGATGACAGAATATAAAGTATTTACAATGTGTTACCCACAATGTCCAGTATACATTTAAAAAAATTACTAGACATTAGAAGAAAAAGAAAATGTGGTTTAAGACAAAAAGGAAAAACAGTCCATAGAAAAAGATACCAAGATGTCTCAGATATTAGAACTAAAAGATGATAATTTTAAAGCATCTATTTTAAGTTTGTTCAAGAAAATTAGGGAAAATATGGTCACAGTGAGTGGATAGGGAATCTCAGAAGAGAAATAAAAAATAACAAAATGAATCTATTAAAACTGAAAAGAATAATTGAAATAAAAAATTCACTGGATAGATTTATTAGAAGATTGGAAAATACAGAAGAAAGATTTAGTGACTTGATGACTTATTGATAGAAATTCAATATGAAAAACACAGGGAGAAAAGGGATAGAAAAAATTATGAAAAAATAGTGGCTGAAAATCTTTTGACTTGGTGAAAAACATCAATCTACAGATGCAAGAAGCTCAGTGAATCCCAAGTAAAATAAATATGAAGAAATAACTATACCTAGGCACATCACAGTGAATCTGCTGAAAACCAAAAATCAAGAGATACATTGAAAACAGTCATAAGAAAGAAGACATATCACATACTCAAGAGACACTATAATAGTAATGCCCTTTAAATACAACAGAATGACAATGTGAAGCACTAAAAATAAAATGGCATCTTTAAAATACTGAAAGAAAATACTGATCTACTCAGGACTCTGTATCAAGTGAAAATAGTATTCAAAAGTGAGGACAAAATTAAGACAGTTTCAAATAAGTAAAGGCCGAGAGAATTTGTTAGCAGCAGGAGTTCTTCAGGATGAAAGAAAAGAAAACGCAAATCTACAAAAAGAAATGGAGATCATTAGAAGTAGAAAATATGTGGACAAACTTTAAAGATAAAGACGCAGATCAATAAAAGTAGAAGTATTAAAAAAGATACACACATTAGCAGAA
This sequence comes from Mandrillus leucophaeus, assembly GCF_000951045.1. NCBI lineage: Eukaryota > Metazoa > Chordata > Mammalia > Primates > Cercopithecidae > Mandrillus > Mandrillus leucophaeus. Next base: position 9,104,700 of record NW_012100320.1, on the reverse strand, counting down.
GACAGCTTGACTGGCATTAAGACAAGAAGAATTATCATTTCACAATGATATAGAGGGTAACTCATTAGAAAGACACAGAAATTGTAATTGTAATGTGTATATATATAATAATAGAGTTTAAAAATAGGTGAAGAAAAACATATAGAACTAAAGGCAGAGCTAGAAAAGTGAACAACCATAGTTGGAGACATTAATATTCTTCTCTCATAATGTGTTAAAACAACCAGCACCTCCCCACAAAAAATAATCAGTAAACATAAAAAGATTTAAACAACAGTATGAACAACCTTGAACTCACTGATAATTATGAATCCCTACACCCAACGCCTGCAGAGTACATATTCTTTTCAGGTACAAAGAAGTAATCAATAAAACAGACCAAATGCTGGCCCAAAAGATGCATATCAATACATTTGAAAGGACTGACATATATAGTATGTCCTCTGACTAGAATGGAATGAAATAAGAAATCAATCACAATAAGATATTTATATATTTAGAAAACCCCCAAATATTTGGAGATTAACAACACATTTTTGCATAAAAAAGCAATTGTATGAAAAATTAGAAAATGTTTTAAACAGAATAAAAGTGAATATGCAGTATATCAAGACTTGTGGCATATAGCTAAAGTAGTGCTTTAACTATGTATTTAAATACTTATAATAGAAAAAAGATCTAAACATCCACTTTAAGAAGCTACAAAAAGGAAAAAAATTAAACCCAGAATTAGAAAGAAATAATAAAGATTAGAGATGATAATAATGAATAGAAAATTGAAGAACAATTGATAAACTAGCAAAGAAAATGCTGGTTCTTTTAAAAGGTGAACAAAATTGATAAAGCTTTAGTAAGACTTATCGAGAAAAAAGAAATATAAATTGCAAATATATATATGTATATGTATGTGTATATATACATATACACATGTAGATGTAGAGAGAGAGAAAGAGACAGAGAGAGGAAGAGAGAAAGAGAAAAGTGACATCACTACAGATCTTACAAACACTTGAAGGATAACAGGAGGATGTTATGAACAACAATACTATCAAATTTTATAACGTAGGTAGAATGGACAAATTATCTGAGAAGCACAACTTACCAAAACTGACATAAAAAGAGGCAAAAAAATTGAATAGCTCTGTGTCTATTAAAAAGATTGACTTTAATGTAAAAACCTTCTAACCATGAAAACTCCAGTGTCTGATGATCTCACTCATGAATTTCATCAAATACTTTAGGAAATAATAATATTAATCTTATAAAAAATGCTTTCAGAAGAAAAAAAAATGAGAGAGCACTTCCCAGCTCACTTTATGAGGCCAGCATAATCCTGATACCAGAATTGACAAAGACAAAAAAAAAGTACATACTAATATCTTTCATAGACACAATATAAAATGTCTTAATAAAAAATTCACCAAGTGAATTTAGTAACATAAAAAGATAATACATCATGGCCAAGTGGGGTTCGTCCTGGGAATGTAAAGTTAATTTAACATTTGAAAAGCCAAATAATGTAATTCACAATATTGATTAAATAAAGGAAAAAACATGTGAAAGGAAAAAAAATATGTGATCATCTCCATAGATCCCTAAAAATAATTTGGCAAATTCAACATCCAATCATAATAAAAATCTTATCAAACTAGGAAGAGAAGATAATTTCCTCAGTTTAATAAAGGATATGTCAAAAACTCACACTTAACATAAATATAACTTAATATAAAATATTAAATGCTTCCCCCCAAGATGGAAATAAGGCAAGAATATCTATTCCTACCACTTTTATTCATCACTGTGCTGGAAATACTAGACAGTGCAATAGTAGAACAAAAAAGCAATAAAAGGCATTAAAATTTGAACAAAAGAGGTAAAACTGTCTTTATAGACAGTATCATTTTTTATGCACAAAAGCTTAAGAACTCAACAAAGCAACTAATAACTGAATTTTTAAAGGTCACAAGATACAAGATCATACAAAAGTCTACTGTCTTTCTATGTACTAGCAGCAAAAAACTGAAAAATTAAAAGTTTAAGTCATTTTACATTAATATCTCAAAACATAAAATACTTAGGAATAAATGTAATAAAATATGAACAATATTTGTCATAAAATGACAAAATATTGCTAAAAGACATTTAAATAGACTTTATAAGTGAGGAGCTATTTCATATTCATAAATTGAAAACCTCAATATTGTTAAGATGTCAAGTCTTCCCAAATATATCTGCGGATTAAAGCAATCCCAAAGAGAATCTCAAAATGTTTTTGTAGAAAATGACAAGAAACATGTCATTACAAATTTATATGGAAAAACAAAGCTAAAGAATAGTCAAACAATATTGAAAAAGAAAGACAAATTTAGAGGCCTTATACCACCTGACTTCAGGACTTACTGTCAAGCTACATAATCAAGACAGTGTGGTATTGGTATAAGGAAAGACATATAATGGAACAGAATACAAAGACCAGAAATAGACTCACATATATACCATGAATGGATTTTCAATTAAAGTGCTAAACCAACTTAACAGGGAAGTGAAAGTCTTTGCAACAAATATCAAACAACTGGATAAATCTATGGTAAAAATAAACTTAGGGCCCTATGTATCACCACACACAAACATTAATTCTAGACATATCATAGACCTAATGATAAGAGCTAAAACTATAAAAATTTTTGAAGAAAACGTATTTGTGACCTGGGGGCATAAAAATAGCCAATAAACACATGAAGCAGTGTTCAACATCATTAATCATCAGGGGAATGCAAATTAAGACTACAATGAGCTACCATTATGCACATATCAGGATAAAGACAGACAACATGAAATGTTAGTGAGGATGTGGAGCAACTGGAACCCTCATCCACTGCCGGTGAGTGTAAAATAGTAAAACCACTTCAATTATACATTTCTTATTAATTGAATCGTTTGCTTACTTGTGACCTAGCAATTCCGTCAATAGGTATTTATCCAGGAGAAATGAAAATGTGTCTACACAACTTGTATATGAATGATCATTATTACAGCTTTATTCACAATAGCCAAAAATTGAAAACAACCAAAATGTCCACAAACAGAGCCACTGGATAAACAATTTGTGGTATCTCCATATACTGGAACAGTACCCCGCAGAGATTGGAATAAATCACCAATACACACAACAACATGAATGAATCTCACAGATATCATGAAAGTAACAGTAGAGAAAAGAACAAATATAGTATGCTTTCTATTTATGTGAAGGTCTAGGGTAGGCAAAACTCAGACCTGGTGACAGAAATCAGAATGGTTGCCTTTGGGGTGGATATGATTGGAAGGGACACAAAAGAACTTTCTGGGGCAATGGAAGTGTTCTATACCTTGGTTGACACGGTATACATGTTTATCTGAAGATAACGTATGTGCATTTCACTGTGTGTCAATTTTGAGCCAATTTTAAAAGGAAAAACAAAGGAAGTTAAAAAACAAAAACACAGGACTCTGATTCCAGGAGTCTTGAGTGCCCACACCTAGGGCTTAATCACAGCGGGGCTGTGGTCAGTGCTTTTCTTTCTCTGCATTAGCTGGAGCTACGGAAAGAAAGGCTCAGCAGATTGGGTGCCTGGGAAGCCTGTGGGCCTGTCCTGTCCTCAGCTGCCTGAACGAGTCACTTCAATTTAAGAAGTGTCTACAAATTAATCCTGAAGTCTGTGTGAGCCCATCAGTGTTACATGCTGGTCTTCTCTGAGTCTGTGTGTGTTTTATTTTAAGTTTCCTGCCTCTCCTTCACTGTCATGGCCTTCAGAAAAAATAACCATTTCCTTGGAATGATGTGTGACCCCGCCAATCAGAGGATAAGTTGTCTGGCCAACTTGGGCAGCCAACAGAGGAAAATTTCCTGGAGGGTTACACCACTGGTTGGATCTAAAAGGACTAAAGCTTTCTTACAGCCCTCATGTCCAAGGGGAGGGAGGAGGGCCAGATGACCTGGAAAAGATACACAAATAGAGTTTCTGAGTTATGACACCTACACAAGTCCAGTTCAGTCCTTTCGGGAACCCCCACCTCCCCAGCGCCAGCATTGCCTCCACACCGCCTCTCTTTGAGCTTCCCATTGCTGGGAAACCAGATAGATGACTTGCCCACGGGACAAAGGGAAGGAAGAGAAGAACCAAGGAGATGGATAAGATAGGAGAAAGTGGAAGGGATGCTTAAAAAAAAAAGAAAAGGATCTTTTGGAGTCAGAGGGGAAAGTTTTTGTTGCTGGTCTCTCAAGGCATGGGATTGACTAGCAACAATTTCATCCTTTTGTAGAGGGTTTAGTGCTTTTCAAAATGCCCACATCTTACACCATGAGGTGACCTGGCCAGGTATCAAGACTCCTCACTTTTAACAGATGAGGAAACAGAGGCTAGAAAGCTCAGGGCACTTGTTCAAGTTGGCATAGCAAGGGAAAGCACCAAGTGGGAATTTGGCCAGATTTCCTGATGGCCACCCCTTTTCCTAGGGTGGGGGACATCCCCTGGGCACTTTTCCCCCTTTGCTCTCTCACCAACACTCATCAGATCAGCCATGAGGATGGGGGGAATTCTGTCTGCAGGGTAGAATCATGTGCAAGGTGAAGGAGCTCAGCTTCCAGCTCAGGGCCTTTTTAGGAAATGTAGCTCTGCATGAAACACTTGGCTTTGATGGGAAGGAAAGAAGTAGGTCTACTAATTAAAGGTCATTTAGGATTTTTTTTTTAGCTTTAAAAACAGAGGAGATATGTTTAATTCAGGCTCACCACCGTCATGGAGCATTTCCGTGAAGCTCGGGGCTCTCTGTGCACAGTTTCTCTGACTCCAAAAGATCATTGGATTTTCTTTTCCTCTCTTTCTGGTTTTGTTTTGATTTTGTTGTTGTTGTTTTCATTTTAAAAATACACACCCTCTGGAGTTGAATACTTTGACTTCTTTGATGCAAGGGAAGCCAACCATGGATTTCTAAAGTTAGACAGAAAGAAGTTGACATTGGCAGGAACTAAACCACAAGCCTCAGAAGCATCTGCACTGCTGGGCCCCGGTCCACAGCCGGTGCGGTCAGCATCATGTCATTATGCTCTCTTGAGAAAACTAGAGACCCAGAGACCTGCCGGTTACACTGCCATTGGCTCCCTGCCCCTGGACAGGCAGGGACTAAGTGTCAACTAGGAATTGTAATCATCCCTGCCTCATGGGGGCAGGGGATGAGGGGGTCTGGGAGAAGGAGGGGGAAGAGGGCCCACTTGGTATGAAAATCCAGAGGGACTCCAGTGTGCATCCGAGTTTCCTAAAAGAGGAAATGCCTCCTCTCCAGAAACAATGATGTAAATACCTCTGTGGTTTTACTCCATTGAGCTGCGCTTACTTGTTGCCTCTTAGAGTAGAACCTTTCCTTCTTAATAGAGAATTCTTTCCACCAGGATTGGATGGGGCTGATCCTGCCTGCTCCCTGGCCACATGACCCGAGCCAGGCCAGTCAGAAGCCTTCCTTCCTTCTGCTCTGGGCTTGCTAAAGTGGCAGGGCTTCCAATACTCACCTTGCCTGTGACATGGAGAGAGCAAGTAGGAAGTGGGAGAGAGAGAGAGATGGCAATCTTCAATGCTATCATTTGAGTTTCTGGATACAGCTATGCCTGAAGGTAGGTAGATTACTTCTATGAGCTAATAGATTCTTTCCCTCTCTTTCTTTC
>NW_012100320.1:9080912-9098367 GCF_000951045.1 Mandrillus leucophaeus | reverse complement strand
AATCGCTTGAACCTGGGAGATGGAGGTTGCAGTGAGCCAAGATTGTGCCATTTCACTCCAGTATGGGCAACAAGAGTGAAACTCCATCTCAAAAAAAGAAAAGAAAAGAAAAAAGTAAATAAAGTTGGGGTGAAGGAAGAAAGTGCCTTGTTGGGCATTTACCAGCTCTGTCTGTTGGGCACTTTATATAAATTATTTCAGTCATTACAGTGTTGCAGTATTACGACTATGATCTCCACTTGAAGGTTACATAAAATAAGGAAGAAAGAGCTCCCAGTGAAAGTCCAGACCTTCAGATGTGGGATGGAGCCTTCGAGCCAGGCTCTCCCTGACACCTCAGAAGTTGGTCCATCGAATGTCTGCCCCTCACAGTGGCCTGTGTGTGCTGGCCCTTGGCCTTCTGGGAGAGCCTAGACCAGAGTTGTGGGGCTCTCTGTACCACTTCCATGCTTCCCCTTGGATATCAGGAGGAGGTCTCTTTCCGGGGGCTGAACACTGCAAACATACAAGGGAGTTCTCAGGTCCCTGACTTCCCCAACCATCCACTTCTCTCCATGATCCTATATCCTTTCTCATCGCTTGACCTAGTCCACACCAGCTCCACCAAATTCACATCCCAAATTTGTGTTGCTCAGTGGATCCAAGATCAGGCCAAAGTGAAATTTGTTGGGTGCAGCTGTGGGTCCCTGGAGTCCGGAAGTTTCACGGTACCGTCTGTGTGAGAGGGCAGCCCACTGTTGGTAGAACAGGATGAGGGTCTTGAAGTTGTATCTGAGCTCTGTATTTGCATTTTCACCACGACTTAAATGACCTCAAATGACAGGATAGGAAAGACCTCAAAAAACATCTAAAGAAGCACAACCTAGAGTGCTTCCTGACATTCCCTGACCCTGGCTCCCAAACTCGAGAGAGACAGTGCTGCACTCCCAAACTCGAGAGAGACAGTGCTGCACTCCCAAACTCGAGAGAGACAGTGAGACACTCACAGCACTTCTTCCTGCTGAGCTCAGATACACTTTCAGATCTTTCCCACGCAGTGCTGTGAACTGCCCCATCAGTCACTGGGAGGTGGCTCACAAAAAAGAGTACTTGCCCTCAGACCTAGTTCAAGACCCTCATTTTTTGCCATTGTGAAAATAGAGATCCAAAAGCCTGAAAGGACTTGTCCAAGGTCATGTAGCCCAGCTGGAACTTGAAAACATACCTTTTGATTCTCTTAAGTCTACTGTTCTTTCTTCTGAATGTGCTGACTTAGTACCATTAGTCGATGGTAAGATGCCAACCCAATTCAAACTCTACATATGCTTCACTGGAAAATCAATCAAGCAAATTGATAGAGCTCCGTGTCGTGGAAAGAACGCTGAGCTGGGATTTTATCTCTGGTCTGGCAGTAAACCAGCTGCGTGGCCTTGGACCAGTCAATTCACTTCTCTGAGTCTCAGTTTCCCCATCTGTCTAATTGTGGGGGCAGAGTGATTTCTATGATCTGTAAGGTACCTTTAAATACGAATAATCTGTGATTTCATTTGACCAGAATTATGCCAGACATTTTTCTATCTATAAATAGACAGAAGAGAAGACACAACTATACAAGAAGCAACAAAGCATTAATATAACTAATATAACTTTTAATTTGTATAATTAAGGGCCAGGAGGTGTGGAACCTACTGAACCTACTGAGGCCCTCTGGGAGTTAAGAGGAGGGAGTTCTGAGTTGTAGGGAGTTGTCTTTGTGGAGAGGAGGATTCAGCCTGGCCCTGGAGGATGGGTGGTAGATGGGAGACAATGGCACTGCAGGAAACAGGAGGAAAATAAAGTGGCAGCAAGGTGAGATACGCAGTGCATGTTTAGCAACAGAATAGCCTGACTGGAGAGGAGGCAGAGGAAGTCTGAGGAGTGCTTTAGGGAGTCCGAGGTGAGCATGGAGCCAGTGTCACATGAAATGTGGAGGAGAAGTCCTGTTCTCTACAGAGACCTACAGGGGAATCTTTCATTTTGTTGAATAAAGGGTGAAAATGACAGAAATTCATCTCAAACTGGCTTAACCGAAACAGTGGATTTATTAACTCAGACGATCAAAAACCCCAGGTTAGACTTCAGCTGTAAGTGGACCCATGGGCTCAAAAAATCTCACTGGGAATGTGCCCTTCTCCATTTGTACTTTGTTCTGTGTTGACCTTATGCCCAACAGCCGTTTCCAGCTGGTGGCAAGATGGCACCCAACAGCTCCCAACTTACATTTTGCCACTTAAGACCAGTGGAAAGAGAACTCCTTATTCTGCCAGTTTTGTGAAAGTCCTGGGGTGGATGCTCATTGACCCAGATGTGATCTCGTTCCCAGCTCTGAACCAATCACCAAGGCCACGGGCGGGATGCAAGGCCCTGATGGACCAGGCCTGGGGCACATGCTCATCCCTGGAGCCGGAGAGTGGGATCTGCCCCAGAGGAACTGGGGAAACTGAAAATGGGATGGGATGATGATTCCTAGAGAAAAATCATAGGGCCACTATCAAAAGTAGGAGTGGGGGCATCCCGGATAAGCAAACCCAGCAGATGTCCAGCACCAAGAGTATTTCATCAGGCTTCATGTGGAAGAAACTAGGACGTGTCTTTAAGACAGAGCCAGACTAAGCAGTGATTCCGCCTAGGGGAACTCAGTTACTCAACTCTGAAACCTGCTGGGCAAGGGTTCTGAGAGGCCGCCACTAGGTGGATGGGACGAGAGCCTCGGGGCAGGTCTCATCTTTCTTACATTAATACTTCTTGGAGAGACTCAGCAGCAGGGCAGGAATTTGTTAAATTACATAAACATTATTGTGACCCGTAAAATTCAATGAATCTCGGCCTGTTTACCCTCCGCTGGCTTTAATGTTTGCACAGTGTAATTTAATGTGTCAATTTGCTCTCAAATAAAAAACATCTGGCCCTCTGACATGCCAAAGAAACCAGAGAGCTGATGTTCAAAATCAGCAAAAAGTCCCAATCAGGGATGATGTTTTGAGGAAGGAAAAAGAAGGCAAGAGGCTCAGAAAAGGAAGCCAAGAGCGTTAGGATCCATTCCTGGCGGGGTGACAAGCCTCTGTTTGTGAATCTGTAAGATCAGTAAATTTTATCCTAATTAGAATTAAGAAAAGCCGAGAAGAGCACATACCATCTTTAACTGGCACCCATTGTGCAATTAAATTTCCTGCGGCTGTCCCTGCCAATATAGACATTCATGCTACTGGATTTTTAACAATCTTATTATTTTGTAATTGAGAGGAGCAAGAAGAAAATTATGCTTTTCTATATAGATGATCTTCCCAGCTAAAGTACCCCTTCCTATGGCAGTTGGCCTGCCTAAGCTCTTTCCCTCCCTGGGGGTTGGTGGGGCTTGGGGAAGAGGAGGGGAGCGGGGACTGGCTGAGCGTGTGGTTTTCCAGTAAGATCATCTATGCGGCCCATCTTGCTTTGGTCTCCAGTAAATAATGGTACTGCTCACTCCTGCAGACAGAGGCAGGGCTTGGCAGGCCGGTCTGAGTTGGAGGCGCTGACCTAAATAGAGCAGGACAGGGGAAGCAGGTGTGGCATTCAAGGCTTTTCAGGGGCCACCTACCTGCTACTGGTGGCTGCTCATTGATTCTGACTGCTGGGCCCTCCCCAGGAGCTGGGCAGGCTGAGGTGGCCCGACGGACACTTCATCTATCTCCCTCTCCAGCAGCTCTCTTTCTTAGCACCCAAGGCCAGGCCAGGCTGAAGGAACCAGGGAGGGATGGTTTCCACTCCCCAGTTTCTCACCCCAGTAAATGCTTGAGACGTCCTGATGAAAAAGAGCTGGGCCTGGAGCCCGGGCAGCCACCCTGCTGGAAGGAGCGGAGCCTGCTTTCCTGGCCGTGGAATGACGGGGTCAAAGCAAGTTCAGGCTTTGCTTTAATTGAGTAGAAGATAGTTCTTCCTTAAGGGAGCCCTGAAATAGTGCTTCGGCTGAGCAGAATGACTTCCCATATTGTCAGAAGGGATTAGCCTGGCTGGTTTGTAAATAAAGAGTGATCCTTCTTTCCCCTCTAGGACAAACAGATCATATTTTCTTCAGATCACCAGGGACGGGGCTCCCTCTAATCAAGTCCTTGACATTTCAGTAAGACTCAAGGAGTTACATGTTTTCCATGATTGAGCCTTTGTTCATTACCCATTTTCCTAAACTATTGCTGTTTTCCAAATCCAAAATGTTTTGGGGAAGTGGGTAAATGAAATGTCTCTCCAATGATGTGAAGATGAAGGGGAGGGACAGAAGTGGAGGTGCAGAAAGGAGCAGGTCTCTTGAGGCTGGGACAACATCATCCTAAATTAAAGCACCAGGAAACAGCTCCCCGGACCACTGCGGTGCTTTCTAATCTCTTCATTTTTCCATTCATTTTGGCAACAATAGTTTCTGTAGCCCTTGCCAGGCGCCATACATCGTGCTGGCCACCCAGGACAGAGTGAGACCTGTCTCTGCCCACTCCAAGGAGCTCCAGTCTAATGGGAAAGACCAGTCTGTAGGCTAATTACAACCACAAAATGTCCTGAAAAATAAACGTCATGGAATCCCCAAGTAAACAGCAAAACAAAACAACAAGAGAAAAACGAAACCAAAAACCAAAGCTTTGTTTGAGGAGAACAAGGAAGACTTCACAGAGGAGGTGATGCAGTGTCTCCCAGGTTGAGTAGGAGTTGGCCACCCTAGCAAAATGGTAACAGATATGGCTAACCCAAAATGTCTGGAGCTATTCTAAGGGCCCTACACATATGCACTCATAGAATCCTTACAATCTTTTACTGCAGACTTTTTTTTTTTTTTTTTTTTGAGACAAAATCTGGCTCTGTCATCCAGGCTGGAGTGCAGTGGTGGTCATAGCCCACTGCAGTCTCAATCTCCTGGGCTCAAGCTGTCCTCTTGCTTTGGCCTCCCAAAATGCTGAGACTACAGGCATGAGCCACTGCACCCAGCCCAGATGCTATTTTTACCCCCATTTTCAGTTGAGGAAGCTGCAGTGCAGAGAGAAAAGAAACTTTCTGGGCCAGGAAATGGCATGTGGGAAAGGACACACTCTTGGGAAGGTAGGGAGTGTTGATGGACAGTGGGGAGGGGCTCCTTTGAAAGCTGTGGGGAAGTAACCTGCTCAGATTGTTTTTAGGAGGAGGACAGCACAGCGGTGGAGGAGCCAAACTGAGAAGGAACAAAAGGCCACCAACAAAAATAAGGGCCCCTTCCAACTTCCAACCACCATGTGCTCCTGTCATCTCCCCACCCTACCCTGCACCAGCTCCCAGGGAAGCTGAAACTCAGGCCTGCTTCTGTGGGCACCAAAACCTGCCTTACTACGTGATCCTCCCCTCCATTCTCATCCCCATAGATGGGCATGGATAATTAGTCCACGGATCAAAGCCAAAGGGTGTTGTCTCACAGCAGTGAGGTGGGGGTAACACTTATGACTCCCATAGGAAGCTCTATGAAAGGGGACAAAAGCCCCCAAGGCTGAACCTACACCAGAAGAGCCAGGGCTCTGCTGTGACATACTGTGGCCACACAGAGGAAGCGTCCTTGCCTTTCTGGGTTGGCTTCTGCTTTCTTGAATGATCTGCATTTGCATCCTTTTCTCTTGAATAATCCTCCCTTCACCAAATCTATCTATCTACCTCCTGCAGCTTGTGTCCACTCCAAACACAGATGACAAGAAGTCTTGGCAACGCAGCCTAAAGAAACACTAAGCAAATTGTTCCTTGTCGTCCTGACCTATGTAAGCCAAGAGCTCCACTTTATAACTTGGGAATGCACAAATATTTACAGTTGTAGGGAAGGGAGCCAATGTCTGCTGGAGGGTCCTAGAATAGGAAAGGAGCTAAGAGTTTTTCTAGCCCAGCCTCATATTCACTATAGGAATGGCCTCCACAGAGCCCTTGGCAGTGGTCACTCAGCCTCCCCTTGCTGGTCCCTGTGATGGGAAGAAAGGTCATCCTCCTCTGAGAAAGTGCTTTCTGTTGATCTTATCATTGGAAAGTTCTTCTGACATTGAGCCAGAACTGCCTCCCAGTAACTTTGCCCTTGGTTTTGGATGGGTCTCTAGGGCCTCACAGCCTGGGTATCTTCTTTCCCACGACAGCACGTTAAAGGCTAGAACTCAGCCTCCCTGTCTGCCTTCTTTTGTCTCTTCTTCCTCAGTTCCTTTGTTCTTTTCTTGGGGGCCTTCATTCATTGGCCTCTCGTCACTCGGGTCACCTTTCCTTGCCATGTCCAACACATCCTAGTTGGTCAATATCTGTCTTAACATAGGATACCCCCAAATTCATCACAGAGCTATAGTTGAATTGCTTTCTAAGATCTGAGCCCTGTGCCATTAATTCCTCATCTCTAAAACTCACTTTAGCTATCCAGGCCATGTAAGCAAGAGAAGAGGGAAGGAATGAAGTCTTCTTCAACCCCTGTAATGCTAGCCAATGTTCTCGTTCTTTCTAAACACTCAGGGCTCAGAACTGCCGCAGGAAGTAGATACTCTCCTCTTTGTTTCACACATGCAGGAACTTGGTTTTCTGACATAGAACTGAAAATAAGGAAGTAAGCAAAACAAGTCTTTAAGGAGGCTGAGCAGAGGCCAGAAAGTCACCAGAGTCTATTATTTACTCTTCCTTTACATTCATTTCTGCCAAGATTTATTTGGTATCAGTAGCACTGATTTTAAATCCTGGCTCAGCCATTTTCTAGCCGTGTGACCTCAGGAAAGTTATTGTCTAAGGTGACTAACCCATCACAAATTGCCCTGGTCTGTCCTGGTTTCAAAACTGCAAATCCCATGTCCTGGGAGATCACTCCTTTCTGGGCAAATTAGCACAGTTGGTCACCCTATTCAGTCAATGTTCTCTTTGTGATATCAGGATAACAGTAACCCACCTCACGAGGTTGCTATAATTTTAACTGAGATAATATATTTGGAAGACCTGGCAATGTGCCCGGCACATAGCAGATACACAATTAATATTCTGTTTAATTTGGAAGTCTAGTTAATTATGGCAAATTGGAAAGAAGTCAAAGACTGAGAGGTGGCCATGAGCAGTTTAACCGGAAAACCATTTTTTAAAACACCTGGAAACATAAACCGAGACACTCGGTAGAGGGTCATCTGTACTGTGAGGATCTCAAGGTCCTCTGTACTGCGAATATCTCACTGGAGTTCAATGAGCCACGGTAATTGTCGTCCTTGAGTGAGACTCTGCAGACAGAGGAATGGCTAAATCTTCTGCATTATACTATGTGTTATAAGGCAGGATAAGGTGGGATACATTGTGGAGTAAGTGCCACCTGAAATTTAATGAAGGCTTTAGATCTTTAAGCATAAGTATTCAACCGTCTAACAGGATGGCAGCCAACCAGCATGGCAGAGGGAAGGAGGACTGACGAGGGTCCCAGGAGAGTCCGAGTCTGCAGTCAGCTCACTGCCTAACTATAGACAGATTGTCCTCACAGTTCCGGTCCTGTCTCCTCATCTGTGAAATGGGGAAGAGAAAGTAGACAAGGTGTTGTCTAACAGAAAGGCAGCAGAGTGGGGTGGTCAAGAGCACGGATCCACCATCCACTAGCTGTGTGAGCTAGGACAAGCAAGCAGATCCACCCTCTGCACCCTGCTCTCCTGGCCTGTAACCTCGTAGGGATGTTGTGAAGATTTTATGAACTGACGTACTCCTGGTGCATGTTGAGTTCTCAGTAAGGATCAGCTCTTATAGTTACTATCCCTTCTGGGTCTCGCACGCCATGACAAAGAGTGTCATCTCTCTCTCTCTCTCTCCTCATCACCAAGGGTTAATGCAACATAAGCTTTCACTTGAGTGTTTTGTAAGTTTCTTTTCCCTCCCCAGCCCGCTGCATCACTCAGCTGGCTCATGTTGAACTTGAGGCAGACTAAAACCTCCTGATCTTTTTTTATGTGAGTTGCAGTCCAGCCAGGTCTCTCTCATCCTGTTCTTGTGCAACTGATTTTTGGAAACTGCATTCAAGACATTAGATTTATTGATGCTACATTTCATCTGGTTGCTTTTGACCCAGCATTCTTGACTGTCGAGATCATCTTGAACCTTAATTCTCTCATCCCCTCCAGCTTTGAGTCATCTGCAAATTTAATGCATATGCTTTCCATGTCTTCATCCAGATCACGGGCTTAAAAAAGCTATTTTACAGATAAAAATAGAGATAGAGATATAGGCCACTAGGTAGATCAAGAGGGACTTTGTATGCCAGGCTAAGCAGTGGGGATTTTATCTTGTGGGAAGCAGAGGCTCTTGGTCCTCAATCAGCTTTTAAGCCTTTTCTGAACATACCCACATACAGACACTCATATGTTGCCCCTGGATCTCAGAGTGTTTTCACTGATGACAATGAGAGTTCACCCCTCAGCCACCCTAACTGTGGCCTCTTCTAAACTACTGAACTCACCGCGATGGTCTGAATCCCTTCCTGTCTGCACCACATGCAGCCCCAAGGCCCAGGCCTATTCTTCTCTCTCTTGTTGCTTCTCAAACTGAGGCCACCCCTACATTGGGGCCAGCCAAATACCTGTTATCAATCCAAGAAATAAATTCTCTCTCGTTGGTCCAGGAAGGCATGGACCACGATGACTTCATGTGCTTCCTACTCACATGTTTCCATTTTAACAGGGGCCTTCGATGTCTGAACTGGAAGGCCAGAGCTGTGGTGGTTCTGCTGGTAGCCACCTGTAGCTGTCTGGATCTCCACACTGCCCAGGGCACCATGGGCATCCTGTATCACAGCACAGTGCAACCAGCTGGTTTGTGGGCATGACTACAAGTCGTTATGAAAAGGCTGAGGGCAAGACGATAGGGAAATGTGAACAGCAAAATTCTAGAAGTAATTTTCATATGAATTAATTTAAATAACAAAAAACCCAACCATTTAAGTTTCTCTGGGTCATCTGGCGAACTCCCTGGTACTGTGCTAACCAGGCAACCATTGGTTACAGAGTTTCCAAAACTCTGTGTCCACTCCAGGCCCTGCTCCAGGCACCTGGCCAAGCACACTCAGCCCCAGGACACAATAAGCATAGCCAGTCCTTCTTTGATGTCCTTGGTATCAGAACCTTCCCATTTTACCCTACAGGACTCCCAGGATTCCTTTGTAGGGAAGAGTTTGATGATGATGGTGGTGAAGATGGTAAAGAAGAGCAGTTACCCCTGATTGAGCACCTTCTGTGTGCCAGGCATTGTGCCAGAGCCTCTAAACAAACCATCTCTAATCTTTTCAACCTTAGGAAGCATATTTTTAAGATTCCCATTTTATAGAGGAGTAAACTGAGGCTCACAGAGATTACAGTAACTTGCCTGCATCCACAAGAAATAGTAGAGCTGGAATTTGAACTCTGGGTTTTTCTGATTCCAAAGTCCACTGTATCCACCAACCCTGTTTCTGTAGCTTTCCAAGAACTCCCACTGTTATTCTCTCTTTTGACCAGAGCAGTCTTACGGGGGTGATAGGAAGCTGAGATGAGTAGAACGCTCCCCGTCGCCGAGGCAAAGTGCAGTCCATAGGCTTGCAGGCTCACTGAGGTGGAGCTGGATCTGGCACCAGCCTTCTTACTTGTAATGCAATGCTATTTATTCCTGTGGTGAGATCCTGATAGTCAGGAGGGAGCCTAAGGATAGCTTAGTGGGGAAGCTTTTGCTTTTGGGAAGGTAGCAGTAGCAGGTGGTCTTGAAGGGAAACTGTAGTAATTGTATGATAGCTAAGCATGGAGGTTCTGGAATTAGAAAGTGCCAGGTTCCAAGGGGCTCCAGCCTTTACTACCTATGTGAAGTTGGGTAGATTATATTACCATCCTGAACCACCATTTACAAATGGGGTAATAAGAGCACTTCAGTGAAATACTATGAGTTGAGTGAGATAATTTACACAAAGCCATCAGCATGGTTTGGGCACATTTCCAGTGCCTAACACCTAACACACATTGGCTCTGATGACGATTTTTTTTTTTTTTTTTTGAGACAGAGTCCTACTCTGTCACCCAGACTGGAGTACAGTGGCACGATCTCAGCTCACTGTAACCTCCACCTCCCAGGTTCAAGCGATTCTCCTGCCTCAGCCTCCTGAGTAGATGGGATTACAGGTGCCCACCACCACATCAAGCTAATTTTTGTATTTTTAGTAAAGACAGGGTTTCACCAGGTTGTCCAGGCAGGTCTCAAACTCCTGATCTCAAGTGATTCACCCTTCTTGGCCTCCCAAATTGCTGGGATTGCGGGCATAAGCCACCATGCACAGCCTACCATTATTTTTCTTACTTCCGTCGTTACAGCGATCTACATTGGTAAATGTTTTCATAAGTGCCCTTGACTTGCTTATCCTACACGGAGGCGTTATGTCCTCCATTCTACAGACTGGACAACTGGGCACTGATCCAGAAGGTGATCTGCCCAAGGTGATCCAGGAAGGACTGAGCAGAGCTAAGCCTTGAGCCCGTGACCCCACCGTGAGCTCCCGTCCCCAGCATGCTACAGCTGTTCATCATTCCTGAGTCCAGTTTCACATTTCCAGCACTTCTCAAATGTCAATATGTGTCTCCATTACTGGAGACCTTGTTCACATGCAGGTTCTCATTGAGGAGGGCCAGGCGGGCCTGAGGCTCTGCATTTCTGGCAGTCCTCCAAGGGAGGTCAAAGGTGCTGGTCCTGGGGCCTCACTTTGGTTGAGGGTCTCCTTCAGCTGGTAGGGGTCCCTCGAGCAGGCTCAGAGAAACAAAAGGCCAGCCCTGGGGCCCCTGGGACTGGGATCTGCAGGAGTCCTTAAAGTTACCTTCTAAGTGTGGCCCCCATAGGGGGATTCTAAGTAGAGATGGGATTTGGGAGCCACCTCCTAGCAGGGTTGCCACAGCCAGCCTTGCCCTCTTGCTCACCATCTCTTTCTGCTTCCTTCTGACTGCTTCCATGGGAGCCTGACAGCTACAGCAAAGTATTCTTGCTCTCCCACGCCGAGCAGGAGCTACATGACCGGGTGAGTGTGGGCAGCCTGCAGAGAAGGAGCTGACATTTGTCTTAATTAGAGTTACCGTGTAAACCCCGACCATCTCCTCCTCGTGTCCATGGCCTTTGATGGGCGGGGAAGGGGGCTGTGAACAGAGAGAGGTTCATAATGTCCCTGGGGATACATGACGTTATTAATGTAGGCTCTGGAAGGAGATGTTCCCACTCGTCAGCAGGGAAAGTGAGCTGGAGGTGAGTTTAAAAAAAAAGAAAAGAAAAGACAAAAAGAGAGCGAGAAAGAAAGAAAAAGAATACAGGTATCTAGGCAAGAAGAGTGGCAGAACTCCCCCCAGGGCAGATACCCTCCTGCCCCTCCCATGGGTCACCCCTGTTTCTCAAAACCAGCCTCTAACCCAGAGGTTTTCAAACTCAGCTACCAATTGTAATCTGGGAGCTCTAACAATTGCTGATGTCTCTGCCCCAGCCATCTTTATTTCATTGGCCTGGGGTGTGGCCTACGGACATTGGGGTTTTAAAGCCCCCAAGTGATTCTATGTGTGGTGGGGCTGCAAAACTGCAGGTTGAATCTTAGCTTCTCCAGGAAGCCACCTCTGATTAGCTGGTGCTCATCTGTGAGCCCAGTGGAGCTGACACCTTTTCCAATTCAGCCAGCCCTGATGTATCCATACAAATGGAGGGGGATGGGGTGAAATATCCCCCACTAGTGTGAATTGGTTGAAGAGGACATAGAAAGATGTAGGATACACCTTCTCATTTCTCTGAACTTAACTTCCAAATGAACAAGAATTTGCAGCTGTTGGACAGCCACAAAATCAATTCACTCAGTCATTTAACCAACATTCATTGAGCACCTATTATGGAAAAAGAGCAATGAGAGATTCACAGCATATTTGATATAGTCTCTGTAAACCAAAAATAAAATTCTAAGTCCCCTAACTGAATGGGGCCCCAGTCTTCACCAAGGAGACCCCTAAGAAACTTGAAAAACTAATTCTGGGAATGACAGGAAGCAGGGATTGGACATACCTCATTGTAGCCTCCTCCCTTTGGAGTTTAGACTCAACTGACTAGCATTAACATGAAAACAGAAATCTGAAGCCTGACAAAACAGACTCTTCGTAGCAATGAGATACTAAATTCCAACTTGACTCTGGTCCCATGACAAATAGCAGGCCTTGAAGGAAATAAAAACATTTTACCCCAAAATATATTTCTTTGGCATATTTTGAAATGGCCCTGCAAAGCTGTCTCTTGGGGAAATTTGCATTCTGTAGAAAATCTGCTTCCCTTACTAGCTCTTTCAGGAGAGACTGACACCTGATAACAGACATTTACCATCTTTTCCCTCTGAATCCTGGAGACTTCCTCTGCATGACAAGAACCTTGGCTTTACAATCCTGCCTTATCTAAACTCAAGGTTTCTTTATGCTGAATTCAACTCTTCAGGCAAGGCCTAACTCTCTCAACCAATTGCCAATCAAGAAATCTCTGAAACCGCCTCTGACCTGGAAGCCTACACTCAGTCTGCTTCGAGATATCCCACCTTTCTGGGCCAATCAATGTATACCTTACATGTATTGGTTTATGTCTTTGCCTGTAACTTCTTCCATCTCCCTAAAATGTATAGAACCAAGACATGTTCTCAGGACCTCCTGAAAATGTATCATGAGCCATGGTCCTTAACCTTGGCAAAAGAAACCTCTCAATTGATTGAGACCTGTCTCAGATACTTTTTGGTTTACAATTCTGCACTTATCTAACTAAAGCCTAATAAGGATAGATTAGACAAGACCATAAATAACAACAATTACAAAACCTGTAGGTGATAGGCTGTGAGTTAGGGAAATAAAGAGATAATGAAAATGTATCTCACACTTAGGATGTGCAAGGCAATTTCCGAGTCAACCTATATATGCTACGTCATTTCATGTTAATGACAGAGTCACATTTTACAGATAAAGTTAAGACTCAGAGGAGCCAGTGGCTTTCTCCTGGTCACACAGCTGGTGTATGTTGAAGCCTGACTCCAAAGGAGGTGTGAGAGCATGCTGCCATGGCAAGGTGAGGAAGGGATGAGTTCAATTATAGGAATCTGGAGAAACTTCAGGAGGACTTGGGGCTCACTACACAAACACGCCATCACCAAGGGGCCTCCGTAGGAGGGCCCTGTGAAAGGACATAGGCTCAGGGGAGAAGCATGTTCCCAGTAAGACTTATGGTGGAAGGAGAGTTCAGAAGAGTAGGGAGGGGAGTTGCTGATTCTGAAGCAGGAAGTCTGGAAGACCAGGGAAGGGTTGGCAGGGAAGCAGTAGGAGGTGGGCTTTTAGAGGGCATAGAAGTTCAGAGCAGGCAGGGGAGGGATAGCAGAAGGGGGCATGTGCCCCTTAGTACTGACCAATTCACACAGGGATGAGAAGCATGACAACCTGGCCACTATGAGAAGGGCGGGCTCTGGCTCAGCATATTTGACTAAAGTGAAGATGGCAGACTGCAGTCTGCAGACACAGGCCCTGGGTGAGAGTCAGTGCACAAACCACTCAAGAGAAACTGGGCAGGTTGGATGAGCTGGGCAGCAGGGCAGGGACTCTGTTTTTGACACAGATATCTATCACCAGTTGGATGTAATATTCATAGTTTCTGAATACCTAGCATGGGGCAGGCATGGGCCCAGGTGGTTTCTCTCTGACCTGGAAGAGAGACAAATTTCTGTGAAGTTAAGGGAATGTAAATAATCTCTATTAGGATGGTGGTGGTGGTGGCAGCAGTGGTGCTGGAGGTGGTTGGAATAGTAGTGGTGGGGTGGGGATGATGGTGGTGATGGTAGTAATGGCGGATGGTGGTGGAGGTAATGGTGATGGTGGTGGTAGTGGTCATGATGAGAGTGGTGGGGTGGTGATGACGATGGTGATGATGATGGTGACGGTAGTGATCGTGATAGTAGAGGTGATAGTGGTAGTTATGCTTGAATGACTGACACCAAAATGGCTGCTACCTCTAGACTCTCCCGTGATTCACGCTTTCACCTCCCCTGTTGTCATCTCCTCTTGTATCATGCAGGCCTGTCACTCTTCTACATGCCGACACTCAAGCCCTTGACCTCCTCTCTTTTCACTTTGCCTTCCTTTACCTTCATCTGTATTCCCTGGCTTGGGAGACAGCCCCTCTAGTCAGCGAGCCAGCCAGCCAGCCAGCCAACCATCAGAGCTGATGCCCAAGAGTCAAGCTACATCATCCAACTGTTCTTATCCCCAACAGCCAGTTAATTACCAAGTCCTGATGCTTTGACCTCTTAATCACGTCTTGAAACCCACAGTCTTCTGTCTCTCCTGTTCTTGCTTTACTTGGGACCACATTACTTTCCCCCTGACTATGGGAATACCATCTCGACAGAACTGTGAGCTTCGACTGGCCTTTCTCCAGGCCACCCTTCATCTCACTATCAGAGGCAACCTACCCACAGGCAGATCTGGTCATGCCATACTGACGTCAAACCCCATCTCTGACTTGCAGGTACAAGGTGGTCCCTAGGCTGCCAAGCTCCAGTCCCATGAAGCTGCGGCTCTGCTCCTGCATGACAGATGCACATCTCTTTTCTTTTGCTCATACTAGTCTCTCTGTCTTGAAAACTTTTCTCCTCCTCTGATTGATACACTCCTACCCAATTCTTATGAAGCTTTTCTGCTCCCCTACCCCAGCTTGCAGCAGTGATGTCTCTCTCTTCTGTGCACTCTATGCAATATATGGTCTTGCTTATTTCACTGTACTGTAGCCCTCTGTTTATTCATCTGCCTCTTTTGCTATGCCATGAACTTCCCCAGGTAAAGGGGAAAGGAAGGTCTTGCCCGTCTCTGAATCTTGAAGACTTAGCACAGGTGCATACTTGGCACTTCCTGGATTCAAGACCAGTAATGTTAATCCAGATAACTATGTGGTACCTGAAATTATGCAGAGAGCTGTATCTCCACATCACCTCATTTGATTCTCATTAGCTTCATGGAAAGTTGCAGGGGGCATTTGCTTTGTTTTACTGATGGGAACACTGACATCCAGCAACAAAGGTGAAATGACTTGCTCAAGGTTGCCCAGGGAGGCTGTGGCTGAGTCAGTCTTCGTCTCAGATGTCTTGACTCTGTTGTTGGAAACGTGTTGATTTCATACCAGAAGCTCATTTTCTTTCTTTCTGAGATGCTCTGTGGCTGAAAAGTGACCCATGCACGTAGGGCTTGCCCACTCTCAGCGTCAAATACCTGTGATTGGGGAGGGAGCAGGGGCTTTGAATTCCTAGGTAAGGACAGATAATGAAGACAAGCATCTAGAAGGCACAAAGCCATAAGAATGGAGAGAACTAGAGAAGAGATAAGAGTCTTACCACAAAATTTTGGAACCTGGAAAGCAGGTAGACAAATGGTAACCAACTTAACAGGAGAAATAAGGATTCTTAAGCTGGCATTGGGAAAAGCTGAGAACCAACTTGATTTATACAGCAGAACCCTCAGAAGCCTCAGGAACTGGCAGTGTCAGGTACTTCTGGAACCTGCCTCCACTGCATACTGCTAGGAAACCACCCAGTCCTTACCATGGCCAAAGCCTGGAGATAAAGTGAAGTCTCTGCTCGGAATGAGGGGCATGAGTCTCAGCTGAAAACAGGAGGAGTAACAGAATGTTTCCATAGTTAATGCTGAGGTCCCCTAGCCATCTTCTCCCATGATCTCCCAGTAAGCTGCATCTGGTTTTATACCCTCTAGGAAGCACACTAGAAACCTCTTCTCTGGGGAGAATGAGCCCAGGAAGGAAGAGCTACAAGGGTTCAAAATTACACTCCTGCACATTTTTGCCAGGAAAACTCCTGAAGGATGTAGACACCAAACAAAATGAGGGGAATGAACAAAGAAAATAAATGATATAAAACAGAAAGATCCCAAGGGAGTTCCCAAAATGAAGACTGTGGAAAAGCCCAGGATGACAGCCATGACCCAGGCAGAGATGGTGGCTAGTCCCGGTTAGAGAAGAGCAGAAAGCTCCGCCACACATTTGTTCATGGAAATGAAACTGATAGAATACTGTGTATTAATGTGTCTAACTCTGGTTAGACAGCTGGTGGCCGTTTTGAATGATGAATTAACAAGTTAATAGAAAACTATGCAAACACCAGGAAAAACAAAAATAGTTATCAACTCTGAAGAAAACAAAAGGTATGCGGGAAAGGGAAAGGAATCCTAATTTACTATGTCAATCAGCTCTGAGGAATAGTAATTACTCAGTCATAATAATGTCACCATTGACTGATTTTTTTCTTTTTTTCTTTTTGATAACTTTTTTACTTAAAAACAAATAGAGACAGGGTCTCGTTATGTTGTCCAGGCTGGTCTCGAACTCCTTTACTCAAGTGATCCACTCACTTTGGGTGTAATCCCAAAGTGTTGGGATTACAGGCATGAGCTACCATGCCTGGCCACCAGTAACTACAGATTAAGAAAATTATTAGATGACTGTATTGGAAGGATGGAGATTAGGATATGTGCATGTGTGTATTGAGTGAGTGAGAAAGAGAGAGAAAGCACTAAAACTCATTCTTCCATAATAGAAAGTCAATAAACAATGCTTCAAATAGAAATATCCATAAATAGCAACACAGACATATAAGGACATGGAGGTAAGCATTAAATGAATTCATTAAAAAACTTACAAGTGATCCTCTATGAAGGAGTCTGATAAATGTTGTTTTCCTTTACATAAACTTTGTAGAACTGGTTGACTTGTTAAACTACATATTTGTGTCACTTTAGCTTTTATTTTTTAAAGGTAAAATAAAGACTTAACAAACCAATGACAACAAGAGCATAGGTATCGGAATCAGACACCACCACCTCTTACTGTGTGGGCACAAACAAGTTGAGTAATGTCTCTGAGTCTCAGTTTCCTCATCTGTAAAATGAGGATAAAAGCATTTACTGCACATGATGTTTGTGAAGATAAAATGTGATAAGTATCTAAAATGCTAAGAACTAGTGTGCTCTCAATAAATGTTTGCTGACTGTCAGTCAAATTGTTTGCTTTATCTTTTTTGCCCAACAAATGTCCTTTCTCCACTTACACCTGTGAGAGGTAGTTTTTGTTTATTTATTTTTTGTTTATCTTGCTGTTGTCATTAGTGATTCTCGCACCCCATCCCACCCAGATTAAGGCAGGAAGTGCAAATTCACATGTTCTCAATGAGGACTGGGGAGAAGGGTAACTTTATCTTTCCTCTCCAAATCTCATCAACACAACAAGGTCACTTTTTGTTTTAGCCTCTAATCCTGTGCATACCCCTCCCCACTCCCCCATGGCCACTTTCACTTCGGGCCTTTCAGTTCTCCCTTGGCCAACTCCTTTTTCTTCACTGAACAAAGCAGGGTCATTCCTCCCTCCTTCCTTCCCTTTTTCCTTCCTTCCTTCCTTCCTTCCTTCCTTC
>NW_012100320.1:9000539-9080782 GCF_000951045.1 Mandrillus leucophaeus | reverse complement strand
TCCTTCCTTCCTTCCTTCCTTCCTTCCTTCCTTCCTTCCTTGAAAATAAAATAAATCTTGGGGCCCCAAAATCACTAAGCTGGGAAAAGTCCAGCTGGGAACTGCTTAAGGCAAACCTGCCTCCCATTCTATTCAAAGTCATCCCTATGCGTGCATATCTGATTGCCTTCTTTGGAAAGGCTAATTAGAAACTCAATGCAACAATTTGTCTCTTATCTACCTATGACCTGGAGCCCCCTCCCCACTTGAGTTGTCCTACCTTCCCAGACCAAACCAATGTTTCATCTTACATATATTGATTGATGTCTTATGTCTCCCTAAAATGTATAAAACCAAGCCGTGCTTGGACCACCTTGGGCGCCTGTCATGAGGACCTCCTGAGGCTGTGTTATGGGGGTGTGTCCTTAACTTTGGCAAAATAAACTTCCTAAATTGACTGAGACCTGTCTCAGATATTAAGGGTTCACACTTCCTTCCTGCCTTCCTTCTTTCCTTCCTCTCTCCTTTGTTTCCTGCCCTTATAGATCATTGCATTGGCAGCCCACAAGCCTAGATGAGGAGGCCTGAGCCTTCAAGTACAATGTGGCTGAGGGGCTCGTGGGAGAGGGACTGTGTTTTCCAGCCAGGACTTTAGGTGTGCTCTGAAGCAGCTGGAACATCAGCAAAATCACATCTCCTGCCCTTATCCCTCTCCCAAACTCTAGCCACATGTGGACAGCTGCTCCCTAACATCCCTGCCTCAGTTTCTCCTGGGGCCTAAGTGGACTTTGACCTTGTCACTTACTTCTCCAACTACTCCTTTCCCTGTGTCTTCCCATTGTGCTCTCAGCAGCTGGAAGAGTGAGGAGCTGCTCTGTGAAAGACGAGATATGAGAGAGAAGTGTCTGGTCTCCGGAGGGGGTGAGCTCGATTTTACTCATGTTGAGTTTGAGATGTAGGTCCATATTCAGTAGACATTTGGATCCAATGGTCTGCAGTTCAGGAATGAAGCCTGTGGTGGCTTGGATAGAGACCTGAGAGTGTTCCAACCTAAGAAACTAGCAGAAGGCACGGATGGGAGTCAGGTAATACCCCAGGAAGAGGACATGAACATGCTGAGTGAGAAGAACAGAAAACAGAGGAATAAATCCTGGAGAGCCTGTCATGTTGAGGTGGGTGCAGGAAGAGGAGCCTGCCAAAGCACTCACAAGAGGCCCCCCATAGGGACAGCAGGAAAAGACCTTCTAAGGCACCCCCTTGAGAGCCAAGCCAGGAGAATGTCTCAAGAAGGAGGAAGTGTCACCTTCTCAAATGCTGCAGAGAGATCAGTGAGATAATGACTCGTATCAGTGTCACAGAGGCCACGGGTGACCTTGACCAGAGAAGTTCTGGAGTTGTGGTTGGGGCCGGGAGGAGACCATACTGAGTTAAAGAGTGAGTTGGGGAGGAAGTGAAGACAGTGAAAATAAACAACTCTTCCAAGAAATGTGGCTGAAAAAGAAGGCGAGTGGTAGGCTGGTGGCCAAAGGACATTTAGACCTTGCTGGGAAGGAAGCAAAAGAAATGTGTTTTAATTGATGAAGAACATCCCTGGTCCCAGCGAGGTGGAAGGGTATGGTGGAGAGTACAGGGAAATAGGTTTGACTAGATAGGAGGAGGTTCATTCCCTCCCAAGAGTAGGAGGAACCATTGAAGGGATGGGCCTGAGAGAGACCCTTGAAAAGAAGCATAGCTTTGATGGGTGTTCCCTCCTACAAACCAATCTTCTTTTTTTTTTTTTTTGAGATGGAGTCTCACTCTGTTGTCCAGACTGGAGTGCAGTGGCGTGATCTCCTCTCACTGCAACCTCCACCTCCTGGGTTCAAGCGATTCTCCTGCCTCATCCTCCTGAGTGACTGGGACTACAGACATGCACCACTATGCCTGGCCAGTTTTTGTATTTTTTTTTAGTAGAGGTGGAATTTCACCATGTTGGCCAGGCTGGTCTCAAACTCTTGGCCTCGGTCTCCCAAAGGGCTGGGATTACAGGTGTGAGCCACTGTGCCCCGTCCAAGCCAATCTTTAAATGTGCTGTTTTTCCATCCTGATTTTCCAAGGTGTTTGTCAAGCACCTAATGTCATCCCCAGCACTGTTCTAGATGCTGTATGTACATTATTTCTAATCTTCCTGTAGTCTCTGGGAAGTAGGTATTACTGAGTTCATTTTGCCCACGAGAAACTGAGCCTGAGAAAGGTTAAATATTTAGTCCATGTAACCATTTATACATTTGTACAACCAGTGAGGGCCTTCCAAGATTCCAACCCAACTTGGAGGAATCCCCCCAAAGCATCTGCCCCACAGGGTCCTCTGGCCTCCAAATCTTTGCTGCCATGAACTTTGAATGGCACATTTGCATGGACTCTTGCTTCTGTTTGGAATGCCCTCATTCCCTTGTGTGTCTCACACGTGCAGACTCGTCCTTCAGATTTTGGCCAATTTTCTTCACTCCTGTGTTCTCACACAGCCCATCTCTGCCTCTTTTTTGCTATTGACTGCATGGTGTTGAAACCATCTGTTTCTTTTTCTGTTCCACACCCTGACCCCAGAGTGGGAGCCTCCATGGGCCAGGGCCCTGCCCTATCTGTCTTATCTATTTCCAGCTCCTAGACAAGTTCTCAGCATCCAGTGGGGTCTAGGAAACTATTTGTCAGATGAATAAATGAAAACTTTCTTTTACGGGCCAACAGCAAAAATGTGAGCATTAGAATAAATGAGGGAAAAGTATTTGCAAACCACCTATCTGACCCTCAAAACTCAACAGTAAGAAGGCAATCAATCCAATTAGAAAGCGGGCAAAAGGCATGAAGAGACATTTTACCAAAGAGGGTATATAGTTGGCAAATAAGCACATGAAGAGATGTTCTGCATCATTAGCCGTTAAGGAAATGCAAGCTGACCCCAGAATGCAAGCTGACGCCTGAATGCAAGCTGACGCCTGTAATCCCAGTGGTTTGGGAGCCCAAGGCAGGAGAATTGCTTCAGGCAGGAAGTTCAAGATCTGCCTGTGCAACATAGTGAGACCCCATCTCTATGGGCATGGTGGTGTGTACCTGTAGTCCTAGCTACTTGGGAGGCTGAGATGGGAGGATTGACTGAGCCCAGGAGTTCAAGGCTGCAGTGAACTATAATGATGCCACCGCACTCCAGCCTGGACAACAGAGCAAAACCCTGTCTCTAAAAAGAAAAAAAAAATTTAAAAAAGGAAATGCAAATTAAAACCACCATGAAATATCACTACACACCTATCAGAATGGCTAAAATAAAAAATAGTGAAAATATAAATATTGGCCAGGATGCAGAGAAACTGGATTACTCTATGCTGCTGATGGGAATGTAAAATGGTGCAGCTACTTTGGAAAGCAGTTTGGTGGTTTCTTGAAAGTCTAAACATACACTTACCATATGACCCAGCAATCATACTCCTGGGCACTTAGCCCAGAAAAATGCAAATATGTCCACACAAAAACCTGTACATGACCGTTCAAATAGCAACTTTATTTGTAATAGTCCCAAACTGGAAACATTCAAAATGTCTTACAACAGGTGAATGGTTAAGCAAACTTTGTATATCTATACCACGGAATACCACTCAGCTTTATTGCAGAGTATTTTTATTAATGAATGAAATACTAAGACACACAAGAATTCAGATGACTCTCACGGACTGAACAAAAAAAAATCCAATCTCAAAAGGTCACATACTTTACAATTCCATTTATAAAACATTATTGGGATGACAAAAATATAGAGATGCTGAACAAATTAGTGGTTGCCAGGGATTTGGGATGGTGGGAATAGCATGAGGGAGATCTTTGCGGTAACAGAATAGTTCTGTGTCTTTATGGCAGTGGTTACTTGAATTTACACAGGTGATAAATATGACAGAACTATGCATGTACGTTGTCCCAATGTTATTTTCCTGATTTTGATATTGCACTATAGTTATGTAAGATACAACCATTGGATGAAACTGGGTGAAGGGCACACAGGACTTCTCTGCACTAATGTTGCAACTCCTTGACAATCTATAATTATTTCAAAAGAAAACATTAAAATTAATTAATAACAACAGTATCGGATTATTACCCACAGTCGAAAGAAGAATCCTTGAGTCTATACCGATATAAATAAATGCATACATAAATAAATAGATGGAAGGATAGGCTCTTAACTATGGAAGGATTCCAACCAATAAATATAGAAGGAATGTTGTAATTGGAAGAATCACCACCTGACAACCACCATAGCAATAACTGTTTCAGGCAAATATCAATGGATGCTAAAATTGGTGGCCAAATGTATGATGAGAAACAGAATATTTATATAATCTCGAAGTATATTCTCACAAGGCACTCATTATTGACAAAAGGAAAGAGAGCAATTGCAGTGGAGAAACCTGGCAATACCCTTAACTGAGTGACCCAAGTTAACATCCCTAGCAAGGGGACAGAGCAACATGGTGCCCTTCCTGATACGATGCACTGAGAAGGACACAGCATCATTTCTGTGGTAGCCTGCCAAATTTGCATAACCTGCAATTCTGAATATAATTTAGAGGAAACATCATCACATGGATCCATATTGAGAGACT
Organism: Mandrillus leucophaeus; assembly: GCF_000951045.1. NCBI lineage: Eukaryota > Metazoa > Chordata > Mammalia > Primates > Cercopithecidae > Mandrillus > Mandrillus leucophaeus. The sequence continues at coordinate 9,076,172 of NW_012100320.1, read as the reverse complement.
TTTTACAAAATGTGCTCTTCAAACATGTTAATGCCATGAAAAACAAAGAAAGGCGGAGAAACTGTTGACAATTAAAGAGGACTAAAGAGACACAGAAACCAAAAGCAAGTGTGATCCTAGGTTGGATCCTGGATTAGAAAAAGGTTATTAGTGGGACGTTTGGTAAAATCTGAATAAAGTCGGTAGTTACTATTGCAGCAATGTTAATTTCTTGACTTTGACAATTGTGCTGTGATTATGTAAGAGAATGTCCTTTTTCAAATAAAAACATGTTGAAGTATTTAGGAGAAAAAGACTTCTACAACTTACTTTTAAATGTTTCAGGAAAATAATACACACATATATATACATGCATATGTGTATATATACATATTTGCATAGGTAGACATGTACACACATATACATATATATGAAGAAAGAATTATAAAGGCAATTATTAACAAAGTGTGGTAAAATGCTAACATTTGAGGATTTCTTTGCATATTTTTGCAATATAGTTAAATCTAAAAGTATTTCTTATAAAGTTTAAAATATTAAAAATTAGTAGGAAAAAAGTTAATAGGCTGTACTTGTCTAATGGATAATTAAAAATGGCTTTGTATTGGCTTTCTCACTGGAGCTGCCCTCCTGCAGGATCACAGTGAGGCCTGGACATGGCCATCAAGGTTAAGGGTTAGAGGAAAAAGGTGCAGTGGTGCCCCCGCCTGCCTCCTCAGTGCAGCTGTGGACTTACAGGGCCAGCTTTGGTACAGTGGGGATGGGAGGAGGGGCCTAATCTCTCCTAATTTTTCTCTCAATACACTTCCTTCCTGGAGGAACCAAAGAGGCCATTCAGACAGGGCCTGTGTGGAAAGGCAGGGCTGACCTCTCTCTCACAAGTCATGATGCACAAGCAGTCAACTGGGTGCCAAAGGGGGGCCTGGGCCACAGTAGGAACAGGTGTGTAGGGTCAACTTGACCAGATCCAGTCCTCAGAGAGAGGCAATGGAGGCCTGCGATGGAGTGGAGGTGAGAAGCCAGCAGTCTGATTTCCACTCTGCTTTGCACTAGCTGGGTGTCCATGAACAGAAAGAAGCCTTAACAGCTCTAGATCTCAGCTTCCTCAGTCATCAAGTGCGACCAATACTTCGTGCTTTGCCTTCTCTTAGAGGTGGTTCAGTAGGGCCTGAGGAATGGGGGGTTCTCTGGAAACATCATATAGTAAAGTTATACTCTGAGCCTTTAAATGAGCAGGGAAAACAGAAGCTCAACAGGGGTAAAAGGTCACTTGGGTTGTCCTCTTACTCATTCACCAATCCACCCATCCACTTACCTACCTATCCATCTCATATTCACCCCTCCACTCATCTACCCATTCATTTCATATTCACCCTCCACTCATCTGCCCATTCATCTCGTATTCACTCCTCCACTCATCTATTCATTCATCTCATATTCACCCTCCACTCATCTACCCGTTCATCTTATATCCATCCATCCATTCATCCACTCATCTATCCATCCACTTCATGTCTACCCATTCACTCATTTATCCATCCATCTCATATCCACCCATTCATTCATCTGCCCACCCATCTCATATTCACCCCTCCACTCATACACCCATTCATCTTATATCCATCCATGTATTCATCTACTTATCTACCCATCCACTTCATATCCACCCATCCACTCATCTATCCATCCATCTCATATTCACCCATCCACTCATCTACCTATCCATCTCATGTTTACCCACCACTCATCTACCCATTCATCTTATATCCATTGATTCATTCCTTCACTCATCTACCCATCCACTTCATAACCATCCATCCATCCATTCATCTACCCATCCATCTCATAGTCACTCATCCACTCATCTATCCATCCATCTCATATTCATTCATTCACTCATCTACCCAACCATCTCGTATCTATCCATCCACTCATCTACCCATTCATCTCATATCCACCCATCTACTCATCTACACATTCATCTTTATTTCCATCCATCCATCCATCCATCCATCCATCCTTTCATCCAACATCTATCCACCCATCTATCTATTCAGCATCATTCTGTTATCCTTGCATCCAGCCATCCAACAATCATCCATTAATTCATTTATTCAACATCCATCTATCCCTCTGCCCATCCTTTTTCTCATTCACAAAACAGTATGTTGAGCACTAGTTGGTACCAGAAACACCTGGCTAGATTCTGGCATTCAGTGATAAATAGAACCAAATGAGACTAGTAGCTCACAGTCTAAAAGAACAGAAAGTGTAAACTAAAACAATACACCAGAAACTGCTATGAAGAATAAACAAGATGCTATTGGAATTAGAGGTGGGAGTTGGCATGGGGGCAGCATGACTAAATGTAGTGACCTGAAAAGGAAAGCTGGAGGGTTAGTGAAAGAATAGCCTGCAGACCAAGGGAGCCATGGCTGCATGTTTAAAGCCACAGCATGGCCTGGGGAATAGGGTAGGACCCACTGGAGAGGACACAGTGAGGGGGTGGTGCGGCTGGTGAGGCAGCCAGGTGAAAAGTAGGTTACCACAGGCAAGGCTTGTCTGACTGGCCTCAGCAATGCCCTCCCAGGTTGGCCCTCTGTCCTTGGAGGAGCACAGCTTGGCTGCAACTCCCCCAAGCCCTGGCAAGCCAGAGTAAAACTGCTCAGTCCTCACGTGTCTGGAGTGATTGGAGGCCCAGCCTGCTCAGCTCTGAATTGGAAAGCAGGGTTGGCCAGGAGGCTGCCAAGGCCACCAGGTCAGGGCCAGGGTGGGGCTGCCCAGGGAAGGCAGGACTCAGGGATTTGTGTGGCCTGCTTGGAATTCTTGGTGGTTCCCTGTCTTAGGAAGCTGCCCCTGCTCATTTGCTGACTGTGGCAGGGCGGGGTCCACGCCCCAGGAAATTGGGTGTGTGCTCAGTTACCCAGTGGTTTCCTAGCTGTGTGAGGGAGAGCAGGTCATTTCGCTTCCCTGAGCTTTGCTTTCCTCATCTGTGAAAATGACAAGAGTGAGGCGAAACGGCTCTGGGCTCTTCCCAGCTCTGGTAGTTCCTAGGAGACTGACACTTGTGTGCAAGTGTGTTTTGTGCTCAAGTCTTTCCTTGCACAGAGGCTCAGGTGTCAGGCATCCCCCCACAGGGTGAAAATGATGCCCTTCTTCTGGCAGGCTTCTCTCCTGTGCCCCCAGATCTTCTTGGGAATGGTGAAGCCATGAACCAAGAGCAGTCAGTTCTGTCTATTGCCCCCTTAGCTCTGCACAGCTCTGCCGTGAGAGGCTGAGCAGATGAAAGGAAGGCTAGCAGCTGGGAGCAGGCCCCAGAGGGACTGGGGTTTACTGGGACAGAGACTTGATGGGGGAATCTAAGGAAGAGCCAGAGGTCTCAGAGCTGGAGGAGAGGGCTCCCAGGGAGGGGAGGGGGGCATTTAAGGTGACATCCATTGGAACTGCCTGAGATAAACTCTGCAGATTGTATGGTTGTGCCAGAGGCCTGCCTGGGGCCTAGGGATGCTGGTTTGGGGATTTGAGTTTGATCTCCTGAAATTTATTTTAAACCTAGCTACTGGCTGAGGCAGCAAATGAAAGCAACATAAATCCTCAGTCAGTAGCTAATGAAACATCCACCACAGCCACCCGCTGCCAGCGAGGCCTCCTGTCTGACACCTGTAACCACTTCATCTTCCGGCCATGAGTCTCTCACCACTGAGCCAGACAGTCCTGCCCTGCAAGGAGCCCTGAGGGGTGTCACCCAGTCATGGCTGGTTTCCATCTGAATGTTCTCTGCTGGGTCCCAGAGCCATGGGCTCCTTTCCATCTCTTCTCTCTCAGCTTCCTCTGGGCAAGGCCTCAGGCAGCCATCTCCACAGCCAGTCAGTGACGTGCTGGGGCTCCAACCAGACCTTCATATTCAGGGTCCCTGGCCCTTCCTTGTGCCGTGGCTGCCTGGGAAGCAAACTTTAGTTCTAGCGAGAACAGAGGTTTGTAGCTTAATGAGCACTTGCTTGGGCCAGGCGCTATCTGAGTGGTTTCTGAGTACTGCTCTGTTCTATCCTTGCAAGAAGCCCATAAAGGGTGTGCTTTCACTATTCCTACCTGTGAGGCTAGTGTTATGTGTTGACGTGGCCAGTCTAGAGTCTCCAGTTACTCAATCACACACTAATCTGGGTGTTTCTGTGAAGGATTTTGTAGATGTGGTTAACACCTACAATTGCTTGACTTTAAGTAAAAGAATGTATCGTCTATAATCTAGGTGGGCCTGATCCAATCAGTTGAAAGGCCTTAAGAGCAAAATTGAGATTTTCCTGAGGAGGAAGAAACTCCACCTGTGACCTATAGCATTAGCTTCTGCTCAAGAGTTTCCAGCCTGATGGCCTGCCCTATAGACCAGATTTGCTAGAACCCATGATTATGTAAGCCAATTCCTTGATATATATCACCTACTACTGGTTCTCTTTCTCAGATAGAACATTGACTAATATATCATCTAACAGCAACTGGGCCAGGGTCACACAATTAGTAAGCAGGGAGCCAGGGTTTAAATGGAGGCAGCCCAAACTCTGAGCATGGATTCTTAACCTCTCCACCATACTATTTTTTAATCAATATTAGCACATCACATCCACGGTTTCATTTTATTGATGAGACTTAGAAAGGTACAATAACTGGCCCAAGGTCACACAGCTAATAAATGAATGCACTGGAACTCCACAGGACCTGGGCATTCTCCACTATTCTCCGTGGTGTGCTGGTAAGTGTTATCAACTGGCTTTCCAGAAACAGATACGTGTATACATATATACACACATAAGTTAATACAAAGTTTATTGCCATCAAGGATTGTAGCACAATTTACAACTAATAATAAAATATACAGTATTTTTTATTATCAATTTTATCTAGTAAATTTATTCTCATAGAACGCTTTTGTTGATACTTCCTAAACTTTTGTATCTATAGTTAAATTATTATTACAGTTACCAAATAAGTATCGTTCCTGTGTGAATGTTGTTTGCTATTTTCTTTTACATTAATAAGTTTGATGGAAATGGAACAACAGAGGCATGAATTTCATTCATTTGGCAATGACACGAGTGACTTCTTTGCTGAATTAAATAATAGTTTTTGAATACTGGAAGAATATGTCCTCAATTCTTTTTCATGCTATTTACAATGTAAAGGCTACCAGCACAACATACTTTTAAGTATAGTCTACATTAACATTTTCTCCATTATTTTCTTAACTCTAGACTATCAACAAAACAATAGCCAGGCCCTGATTTGTAGCATTTGTCAATTTCTGTGATGTAAATATTCCCACTATCACTGATTTCAAGCCACCAACATGAGTTACGGCAGGAGGAGTTGAACAGAGATGCTCAGTAGCACACCTTGATATGGTATTTCTGCCATACATGTACAATAGGTGTAAACAACCTCAACAGCATAGGTAATCGTAAGATGTGATAAATAGGAAGTGATGAATTTTGGGCATTTATTAGCTTTGTTTTTGTTATAAGGTATTTAATTGTAAATTTGCCTAAGTTAATTTTTAAATAACTGTTTGACAACAAGCTCACAAAATTCCTGAAATTTTACCAGTCTGCTCATGAACCTGTATGAGCTTCTCCTGCACACTACCTTAAGAAGAGTTCAAGGGCTTTCTCCTTCTTGAGCTCCAACAGGCTGTTGGTTATTTTCCCTCTGGAAGGACCTCTTGTGCACCTGTCATATTGTCATTATTTCTTTCCGTGTTTGTCTCTGCATCAGAGTAGTTTGTTGAGGGCTGAGATTATAGACTATAACTCATTCATCTTGGTAATGGCCCAATAAACTCATAAAGTTTTTTGATCAAATGCATAGGTCAGAGATTTTCAAATCGTATTTCCAAAAGCCCAAGAATTCTGCAGAAACGTCTCTGGGGTCCCCACAAGCTGGTAGGAAGGCTGGAGTGGCAATGCTCCAGGAGTCCAAAGAAAGTGTCATAGAAAAGAAGCAATCAGCAAATGAGAAGGACTCCTGGAAATGACTGTTGCTAAAAATTATTTTAAAGAATCAATTGAAAGCTTGAAATGCAAAGTCAGGAAAATCTCCCAGAACATGGAGCCAATGGCATAAAGTATGGGAGGAAAAAAATATTCAAACAGGATCAATTCAGGGGGTCCAATATCCACCTAACAGTTCGAGTTCCAGAACAAGAAAAGAAAGAAGATGGAGGAGAGGGAATTATTGCAGAAATAATTACATTTGAAAAATCCCCAGAGCCAAAAAGGGACACCGAGTCTTTAAATTGAAAGAGCTAAGAGAATACCAAGCAGACATAGAACTGAGCAATTTAAGAATATTAAAGATTAAAGCAGATCCTGGATATTTCTATGGAAACTAGAACAGCAGCTCACAAATACCAGAACATTGACTCTGACAAATAAACTGAAATAAGAATGACATCATAGTCCTCTATAGCAACAATGGAGGCCCAGAGAATAATAGCCAACACTTAACATGACGCCCACACCCACGCCATGCAGGCACTGTTCTAAGTATTTTACATATGTAAACTGGTTAATCCTCATCACAGCTCCATGAGGTAGGCACTATTTTTATCTTGGCTTATTTGTGAGAAAACTGAGGCACAGAGAGATTAAGTGACTTGCTGGGTTCTAGAAAATGTAAAGTTAAGATGTAAACCCTGGCAGCCTCATGCCAGAGATCGAATTTTAATCTCATCACTATATTCCATCTCTAAGAGCTAAGTCTAAATGGCTTTGAACCTGGAATTCTACAGACAGCCAAACTATCAGTCAAGGGAGAAGGCAAAAGAACAACAACAACAACAAAGTTATATTCAGATATTCCAGGACTCAGAAATTTACTCCTCATGCTTCCTTTCTGAGAAGTTATTGAATGTGTATTTCAGCTTAGAATCCATGAAGAAGACTGTTACGGGATAAAAACTGGTAGAATTAACTCAAGGATCTAATGTAAAGAAATTCCAGAATGATCTGTGTGCAGCAGGTCCAGGAAACCCTTTGAACAAACAAGAATAGAAAATCAGGGACCTAGTAGAATGACATGAAAGAAGAGAGGAATAGATTCCAAGAAATATACAAAAGGAGGCTGGAAGATATTAGGAATATGGTGAAGAGGCCGGTGCTTCTTTCCAAAGCAAATTAAACAATCAGAAACACCAAGAGAAGGAGGAAGAAAAAAAAAAAACCTTTGATAAGAAGTTAATGCAGACTGGGCAACATGGTGAAACCCCATTTCTAAAAAAAATACAAAAATTAGCTGGTAGTGGTGACACACGCCTGTAGTCTCAGCTACAGAGACTGGGGTGGGAGGATTGCTTGAGCTGGGGAGGTCAAGGCCGCAGTGAGCTGTGATTGTGCCACTGCACTCCAACCTGGGCAACAGAATGAGAACCTCTCTCTCTCAGAAAAAAGAAGTTAATGGTTCAAATATAAAGCAAATTAAAATTTGACGTGATTTGGAAGACTTGGTAGAGAGTAAGAAAGGAAAATTATCTTACTGTTGATGCTGGAAGCATTTGCTTGTTAGAGGCACAGGAGTAATGATACGGTAACCATAGAGAAGGAACCATGATCACTCATAATGCACTCCTTGGGGAACAAAGTCACATCATCAACATAACATAAACACTGAGCCTCGTTTTCACAGACAAAATAAGAAAGGCTAAATAATAAGGACAAAATAGAAGACAAAGATGAAAGAAATAAGAAATTAGGAGATAGAAGTGGACAAAGATGGGGGGGAAATAGGAATACTAACGTTCTTATCTTACCAAATGGCTCCAGAAACAGAGGCCTAGAAATATTATTTGCATTTGCAAAGTTAAGCAACAGAGACATTAAAATGGGGTCAAAAGTAGCACAAATTGGGCAGAGGAAGGGGGCTAGAGATGGGGCATATGAATTAAATCCTTCTCCACCATGGCTGGCCATAAATGGATAATGTGAGGTTGACCACACACTCTGAGTTGCCCAGGACAGGCTTATTTTATACTGTTGTCCTGTGATTATTAGTTCTGTCCCTTTTCACTTTCAATAGTTTCCTGGTTGAAGGATTAATTATCTGCTACTCGATCTAAAGTTGATAAATGAAAAACATCCGTATTAACACATGACATGGAAAAAACACAGAGGAGAAAAAACCACCAAGGAAGAAAAACAAAAACTGTGAAAAGTGATGTCTCACTGAGGGTAGGAGCATAGCAGTAGACATTTGTTAAAACTCACCCAACTCTATAGTTTAAATGTGTGCATTTCATGGTATGTAAATTATTCCTCAATAAAGTTGATTAATCCAAATATGGTGGCCTTTGGAGATGGCAGGGGTGAGTGAGAAGCCACTTTTTATTGTTTGATTTTGTTTAAATGCAAATTTTTACTTTAACAATATTTTTAAAATTTATGTTTAAAACTATTTTTAAAAAACAGAGTTTAGGCCAGGCATGGTGGCTCACGCCTGCAATCCCAACATTTCATGAGGCTGAGGCGGGAAGATCACTTGATCTTCATGAGACCTCATTTCATGAGGCCAGGAGTCAGAGACCAGCCTGGGTAATATAGAGAGACCCTATCTCTCCAAAATAAATAAATAAATAAATAAATAAATAAATAAATAAACAAACAAACTAACTATCTGGGCACAGTGGCATGAACCTAGCTACTAGGGAGGCTGAGGTGGGAGGATCGCCTAAGCCCAGGAGTTCAAGGCTGCAGTGAGCTATGATTGTGCCATTGCATTCCAGCCTGGGTGACAGAGTGAGACCCCATCTGTGAAGAAACAGTGTTGTGTGGGGGTGTGGTGCTGGATGGAGCCTAAGGCTCTACTGGCTTGGGTGCTTCCTGAGATTTCAGGTCAGAATTGAGGAGCAAGTTGTTTCCTCTGAGGCCTCTTTTTACTCTTATGGACAAAAGGGATATTTGGGGAATTAAAGTGCTGGCTCTTATTAGATTTGCCTGGGTAGCTAAAAAAGTTACCAACACTGGGATCCACCCCCAAGAGATCCTGATTTAATTGGCATTTGAAGAAGCCCTCTTGGTGGCTCTAATGGGCAGCCAGGCTGAGGACTACTGAATTTGGTGAGGGAGACCTGGGCGGCAAGGCATGAGAATTCAAGATGGCAGGTAGTGGATGGGTAAGGGGTAGGAGTGACCTAATCACACTCTCCTTTTACGGTAGGGAAACTGGCCCAGTGAGGGAAAGGGTCTTGCCCAAGGTGGGGTGGCAAGTCAGTGGCCCCTGGCTGAGGCTAGAACATGGGCTGCCTGATTCCTGGCCTTGTGCTCATTTCTTCACACCTCAAGGGTTCCATAGGCTTGACTTGGGAAGGTCAGTAATACACGTGCAGGGGTTTGCTGAGCACCTGCTTCCTACTGAACCCTATGCTAGGTGCTGTGTGTGGCCTCTCTCCTTTCGTCTTCCTGCCACCCTATAACTCCTATCTCCTATGTTACACTGTAGCTAAAAGCTGCTTAGAGAAGTTAGATGACTCACCTTATTTTGTGCCATTCTCATTAGGCTTTAACCCAATATTTCTCAACATGTGGCTCTAAGCAATATTTTTCTCTAAATTTCCTGGGATGCTTATTAAAAATGAAGATCCTTGGGCTGCACCCTAGACCTGTGGAATCAGAATTTCTGGAGGTAGGATTCAAGAAAGTACATTTTAACCAATATTCTTAAACCCACAAACAATTGAGAGCCACCACTCCCAGGAGCCTTCTTTGCATTTCTTGAGCAGGCCAACCCCTCCCACCCCAGGACTTTGCCTCTACCGTTTCCTCTGCCTGCTGAACAACCTCATCTGCAGCTCACTCTTAAGTCTAAGCTTTCCCTGGGACGTCTTTCGACTCTTTAGACAAGGAAAGGTCTTCCCACTACACGCTCCTTTGCACAGTAGACTTTTCCTCTGTGGCACTTACTACGATGGTAACTTACAAAACAGCATGTGTGGTGTTTTGTTTCATGTCTTTTCCCTGCTACACTGTGAGCCTCATGTCCGTTGTGTCCACTGGGTTGCTCACAGCTCCTGGTCCCATGCTTGGCACCCAACAGGGGTTAAACAAGCAGTCCAGTTACACAGCCAGAGAGGAGCAGAGCCAGGATTCAACCCCAGACCTGTCTGATACCGGGTTTGCTTCTAAACCTCCATGTCGAACTGCCCCAGAAAAGCAATGACCCAGATCAGACATGAGGGTCCTAACCAGTTGCTCATTCTCCAGCCCCCTAAGCCACTCTGCTTACACACAACTAGTAGTTCTTTTTGATAAATACTGATAACCAATAATTAAGGGGCTGTTGAGAGCTTGTATCTTCCCCTACAGGCACACCACCAGGCACTGTGATATCAAAGCAAAGACAAAATCAAGTTTCATGTCCTGGCAATTACTGCAAGCAGTCCCAAACAGTCAGACAAACTGCATAAGCTCAAAGAAGACCTGAGTCTCTGTCCTTTCAGATGTTCTGATAGCATCTTGAATGAGAGTTCCACCTGGGCCCAGCTTGCAATAATAATAGTAGTAATAGAGATAGGCAAATAAGAATTTACCAGGTCAGTAGGCCTGTCCTGCCCCTGCCCCACACCCACCCCCAGGCTCATTCTCAAGCGTAGCATGACAGACACTGGGATTTACTCCAAAGTTTGCTCTAGTCCTGGTCTTGAGAAGCTCTCTGTGTTCAGGCATGCCAGAGACCAGAAGTGACCTAAGAGGTGCTTAACAAGTTGTAATGAGTGTCAAGAAAAATTGTAAAAGACTGAAATAGTGGGATAAAAGAGAGAGAGAGATAGACCACTGGATGTCCCAGTGTACCTTTCTGAGTTTTGTTTTTTCTCAGTCTTCATTATCAGAGCTATTTTACAGTTCTGCAAATTGTAAAAAACTGATGTTAATGCAAATGATTCTTGTCCATATAAATATAAATTATGTCCAATGAAATGCAATTGATTATTGCCCTATAGATCTTTTTTTTGCCAGTTTTGCATCTGTTTGTAAATTCACTTCAGATTCCTGGTGACCTATATCATGTGTCTACTTTTGCATTCTCCTTTGAATTGATTGTAACATCTTAGTGGTTTCCTCATTAATGAATGAGTAAAATAAAACTTTTGACCCTGGCTCATTCTATATCTGTATGAGAGTCATGATTATACCTCTTTTTGACTTTTTTCCATGTACATATAAATTACCTGAAGATCTTGCTAAAGCACAAATTCTGATTCAAGGTTCAGAGTAGGACTTGAGAATCTTTCTGCAAGTTCCCAGGTGATGTCCATGCTGCTGGTCCACAGATGCCACTTAGGTGTTAAACTGTTCTTGTGATAATTCAACTTAAAATAATGATACAATGTTTCTGAATAAATAAATTATTATGTTACATTAGGTTTGCTTTGTTAGTATAAGGAATGTTATAGGTTTTTTTTTTTTTTTTGTGGAATTATGTTGTAACAGGACATGCTGTCCTTGGATAAATAAGTTACCAGAAACTGGTCAGGGGATCCCTGGCCATGGATCCCAGAACTTCCCCAGGGTCCCATCACCTAATCGTCAGTGTGAATCCCACAGGTCTGCAGAGCCCTCTGTACATTTTCATGCCCCATGGGCTCACATGCTTCAAACTCTGGACTAACCCCGGAAAGTGGGCTGGAGGGCTGAGGGTGGCTATTAACTATGCAGGGTTCCCCTTCAGCTTGGGCTTGGTCACCTCCAGGGTGGGGAAACTCACCACTCCCAAATATTCCTGTACCTCTCAGACTACAGAGACTGGGTGCTGGGGGATCCCCTGGGATCCTGGCCAGTCCGTCCTCAGGCCAGGAGTGCTCCAGTAGATGGGGCTGTGCATGGTGGAAGGTTTCCCAGTTTATGCTGCTCAGGCAGACAGACACCTGCCCTTATCCTGACTTGCTTCCTGCCACACAGGTTCGCAGGGAAGTCCTGGAGAAGCACCTTCTAGGGCAACATTTGAACTGCTGCACATCAGTGGCCTCTGCTCCAGGGGTGGCAATTTTGGGCACTGCTCATGCAGTTTGCCAGGGTCTGGGTCTTGTGGGCCATTCCTGCGGAGGATCTGGAAAAAGTCACACCAACTTTTCCCCTTCACTGGGCCTGGGAAGAAGTAATGTGTGAATTACCTGATCTTTTGGTCTGGATCCAAGGCACAAAGATCAGAACGCAGAAAGGACTGTAGTCCTTAGAGTGCTGGCTCCAATCCTCCCACTGCCCTGGGCCTTGGGCAAGGCACTTTCCCTCTCCAAGCCTCAGTCTCCTTGCCTGTACAATGGGGAAAACAATATTCGGAGCCTAGGCTTCGGGTGAGGCCAAAGACCAGGGCGCAGGTGAGCATTCTAGCAGAGTTCCTGCCGCCCAAAATGCTCTTCCCACTTTGAATGGCAGGCTAGATCTCCTCTCTCAGGTCCCCCCGCCAGCCCCTAGGGCATGCCCCTCCCTCACAGCTTACCTGGCTCCACTTTCTCATAGCAGTCATCGCTGAGATTCTTCCTTATTGTTTGCTTTCACTTCATCTTATCTTTCCTCCTCCCTGGGAGTGGGGATCTTGTCTGCTCCAACTTTGGACTAACCCAGATTTGGAGCAGACAGTCTGGCTGTGTCCCTGCCCCCAGATCAGTACTGGGCGTGCAGAGGATGCTTGGGGAGCCCCTGCTGCATCGATGAAGGTGTCTAGCACCATGCCTTAGTAGGGCCACAAAAAACATGAGTTCTTTTCCCAGAACACTTGGCACACACTGCAGTCTCCTCCCTGTCTTCTCCCCACCTTAAATCCAGCCTCCAGGCGGGTTTTCTTCTCTCTGCCAAAGCAAACAAAGAAAAACAATTTTCCTGCCGTTCATAATTGTTCCATATTTTTCTAATAGGCCTGAGCCTGGCCTCGAGGTTTCCAATCACAGGTCATTCTCTCTCTTGTTGCTCACAGAGCTACAGAGGAGAAGGCTATGTGCAATTAGAGTGAAAGCTGCCTGCTGCCTGCAGCCCTGCCAGCCCAGTGGGAAAAGGATATGTCTGATCCCACCAGCATCTGCCAGGCGGCGTCTGGACCTGGACCCCACGTGCTCCAGTTCAGGTCATTCTCACAATCCTGTGAGGACAATGCTATTCCCCCATATTTCTGATGAGGAAACTGAGGTTCCTGTGGTTAAGGGTCTTGCCCAGTCACCTACTGATATGACAGACCCAATGTCTGAGACCAGGTCTATCTCGTGTCACAGTTAGGTCCTAGAAATAGAAAGGGCAGAAGGGAAGGGGTTGGGGGGTCACTGTTGACCCTAATGGAGGGGACTCTCTCTGACTGATTTGACAGATAAAACTGCAATCAGGCGTCTCCCCGAGCCTGGAACAAATCACGCCCTTGGGCGATGATAGCCTCTATTAGAAGCAAGGACCGCTCAACAGCTTTCCGCTGCTTATGGGATCAAGTCCAAGGTCCTTAGCTGGGCAGTGAAGATACTCGGTAATCAAGCCATAGCCTGCCTTTCTAGAATTCTCTTCTCTGACCACAGGCTGTGCCCCAGACATGCCTTGTATTCCCCAGCCCCTGCCCTCAACCTTCACTCCCTGCCTGAAACACCCATCAAAATCTGGTCCATCCTATCCAGTTCAACTCAAATCCTTACCTTAGAGCCCCTTCCCTGAATCCTCAGCAACCCTATGAAGCAGGTACTATAGCTGTGCACATTTTGCAGATGAAGGAACTGAGGATGGAGGTTAAGTGTCTTGCCTGGATCCACACAGCGAAGTCAAGGAATCTGGAGGCAGCTGAGTCTCTCCACCTCACTCCTCTTCTACTCCCGAAGACTCTTTCTCCCTGAGGACAAAAGGGAATGTGTCAGGGTCTGCTGTCAGAATGGACCCTAAGGAAGGTAGCTCCTCCTGGACTGGAGGTTGCCGATGAGACCGGCAGGTCCTCAGCCCTGGGGTGATCTCCTGGGGCCTGTAAGCCTGTCCCTGCCTGCGATGAGACAGCAGATGATACGTTCTGATCCAGGGGTCCGACATATCCTTTTTCTATCCCAGTGGGAGTAGAATCCTCCTAACAAGGAGACATTTGACATTCCTTTGTTTGTATGGGGGTTGGATGGAAGAGAGCAGGAGAAGGGATTGGGAAGAGCAATTTGGGGTGGTTTCAGCCACCTCTGTTCCTGCAGGAGGTCATTTGCTCAGCTAGCAAACAACAGAGCGGACTCTGCCGGCTCCCACCATGGGACTGTTTGTCAATACTGGCCCGGGTGCCCACCCTGCTTCTTGGCTCTCCTCCTCCTTTACTTCCCTTCCTGTCTCACCCCTGCCCTTGAGGAGGTTGGGAACTTCCTCTTCAAACACCTCACTGTCTCTCTCTCCCTCTCCCCCTCCTCCACCCACTCTGTCTTCAGCTTACAGAATCTGCCTCCCCCATTCCGAAGCTTATCCTTAAAGATCTGCTCCAGCCTAGTTTGGACTCACTCTCCTGCCCCTCCCACTAGATCTTTCAACTTTATAGTGCAATGCTTAACATGGAGGAATGTGTTGATAATGGTGGAATTTCGGGCATCTGGGAGCCAGACTAGTAAGCACCATTTAGCTTCCCAGACTCTAGCAGACCAGGAATTTGGCAGTTTAGGAGACTGCAGATTTATTCTCCGTACCTAGAGGCTAAAGGAAGGTATGTCTTCTTGGCAGTATGCAGGTTTGGTGACTTCTTAGCTCATGGAAAACTACTGGGGCTGAGACTAATGGGGCTTTGGCCAGGACCTCAGTGCAGTGCGAAGACTTGGGTGGAGCAGAGTGGCTCCTGGCATTCAAAGAGTCACACCTCCTCTCTCCCCTGCTGGCTGCCTCTTCAAGGCAGGGAGTTGACAGAAGAGCAGGCACCTTGGTAACTAATATTGTATAGCAAGGGTGGCAAACTCACATGCCTTCAGGAGTGAAAGTGTGGAGCAGGCTGGAGTAAGCAATAGGAAGTGGTGGGGACTGGGGCAACTGGAGAGTCCTGATGTGTCTGATGTAATTCAAATGAAAATCAATGTTCTGGCCCTCGGGCTGACCGTTTGCCAACTTCTGTCAATGCATTACCGGTTCCAAAGCTCTTTTCCTCGCGGTTTCATTGAATTGTCATTTCCTTTCCTCCTTACTGTCACTATCCTCACTTGGCAGATGAGGACACTGGGTCTTAGCAAGGTGAAGACATTCCCCTGACTCATTCCAGGCAGGGATCTATGGGGCGTAGCTTGAAGACATTCAAAGAAAGGTCTGTGCCCCCAATTCTTTCCCTATGGTCAGATTTGGAGGTTGACATATAACTGTCCAACTCACCCATTGGGACTGTGCTGTGTTCTGACTCGGGCTTCTCATTTAAATGATCCTCTCCACCCCTCCACCCCACCCAGTGTAGTCACTGATGGGAGAGAGAAGTCTGAAAAGGGGTTCTGAAGTCTAGAGGATCAGGGGACTTTGACAACCTTGCCAGCCCTCAACTACAATGCCTACCTTAGTCTGGTGAAAACTCACAAGAAAGAAAAGTTAGTCATGGAGACACCACCTTGGGGGTCTGGATTCAGACTCACTGGAATATATTTTCTTTCTTTATCACAGTACAGTGATTTGTAAATAATAATAACTGCTACATGCTTTACCTATAGTAACTCATTTAATCCTCACTACATAATTCTGTGAGGTGGGTGCTGTTATTATTCCCATTTTACAGGTGAGAAAACTGAGGCACAGCTCGTGCTGATACAGAATTTGGAAACTCAACAGGATGTATAAAAGGCAAAAACTGTTCCTCAGCTCCCATCCTGGTAAAAACCACCCATTCGTTCATTCATTAATTCCATAATCCCTACTTTCAGGCACTATGCTGGGTGCTGACATTACAGTAAGGCACATAGGCCTAGAAACCAATTATTGTGAAGTGTATGACAAATGACATATGAGAAATGGTATATGAAAAATATGGGCTTCATGTTCAACTAATCTCTAGTTTCTTGTAAGTCCTTCCATAGTTTTTTCATTTTACTCTTTCATATTCTAAGCTCTTTCTCTCTCTCTCTTTACATTTTTTAACCCCAAGGATAGCCCATTCTTTATGCATCTCTGCACATTGTTTTTTTTTTTTTTTTTTTTTCACTTTAAGAACATATGCTGGTGATTGTTTCTATTTTTGAACGGCGGTGTCATGCTGCATGGTTAAGAGTGGTACTTTATCTAACCTGCCCCTATTGATGGACATTTTGCTTTCTTGCTATTTTTTTGCTCTTACAATAAGTGTTACAATAAATAATCTTGTACCTATGTAGTATCCTCATTGTGCAAATATACCCACAGAAAAAGAAATTCTAGACGTGGAGCCATGAGGGTCAAGGATATATGCAATTTTATTTGCATTTTTAAAAATTTGATTTGAAATTTAACTTGCAAAAAGAAGAGTGTACAGCTGAATAAATTTGATAAATGTGATACACAGGCTGTGTATACACCTGTGCAATCACCACCCACATGGAGGTGTAGGTTACTATAGAATGTTTCCAGCCCCATCTCATGGCTTGTCCTGGTGGATATCCAGGACAATTTATTCGTACCAAGGCAATTTATTAATCTGACCTCTACCACCAGGATTGGTTTTGCCTGTTTCTGAATTTTGTATAAATGGAATCATAAAGAATTGATGTACTCTTTGTATCTGATTTCTCTTGTTCAAGATGACATCTGTGGGCTGGGCACGGTGGCTCATGTCTGTAATCTCAGCACTTTGGGAGGCCAAGGCAGGCAGATCACTTGAGGTCAGGAGTTCGAGACCAGCCTGGGCAACATGGTGAAACCCTGTCTCTACCAAAAAATACAAATATTAATGGGGCATGGTGGTGGACACCTGTAATCCCAGCTACTCGGGAAGCTGAGGCAGGAGAATCTCCTGAACCTGGGAGGTGGAGGTTGCAGTGAGCTGAGTTTGCGCCATTGCACTCCACCAGCCTGGGCGACAGACAGAGTGTGACCTTGTCTCCAAAACAAACAAACAAAAAGATGCAATTAGTGAAACTCACCCCATGTCCCCATGTTGTGTTTAGCAGTAGCTCTTCCCCCCCCCACCCCGCCACCATTGCTGACTGGTGTTCCATTGTATAACCATATTACAACTTACTTATTCATTCAACCCTTGATGGACATTTGGGTTGCCCCCAGTTTTAGGCTATTGTAAATGATGCTGCCATATACATTCTTTGGGGGAACATTAATTGAAACTCATTTCCATTAGTTATATCTGGGAGTAGCATTGGTGTGTACATATTACGTTTTTGATGAATGTTACGAAGTGCCCTCTGTAGAGGCTGGTGCAATGTGAAGAAGTGCCCGTTCCCTTGTTCTGCATGTGAAGTGCTCAGCTTAGCGCAGTGCCTGGGACAGTGTTGACACTTCAGAAAACCATGCGACCCTCAGCTCCAGAAGTGATAAGAATGCCTTATGAGCCCTAAAGCCCCACTCGGAGCAGGAGATTGTGATTCTGCCAACGTGTCCCACTAGAAGGATCAGGTGAGAGTGAGGAGGAGTCAATGAACTCATTTCCACCCCCAGAGAAGTATCCTTAATGAATAATAATAACCCCTTCGTTTATGTAGCTCTCTGGCCTTTCTAAAGCACTTTGACATGCACCAGTGGTGCTCAGCCAGGGCTCATATTAGGATCCTCTGGGGAGCTTTCCAGAAAAACCAATACCAGGGCCCCACCCCCATAATTCTTATTTAATTAGGCTGGGGTGGGGCCCAAGCACCAGTATTTTCTAAGCCTCCCAGATAATTCCGGTGTGAAGCCAGAGCCAGGAGCCACTGACTGCCTCATCTTCTGTCATCCTCATGGCAACTGCTTGCAATGGGAGAAGTGATGTGAGGCTGGTGTACAGGACAGAGAGAAAGGATTCTAAAATAGTGTTTATAGTCTAACAATAATGTTCTGCTCTGTGCCAGGAATAGTGCTGAAGCTTTCTAGTCCTCATTTCCACTGATACCATATGAAAAAGGCATTGTGATGATCATTCCCACATTACAAATAAG
This sequence comes from Mandrillus leucophaeus, assembly GCF_000951045.1. Lineage (NCBI taxonomy): Eukaryota > Metazoa > Chordata > Mammalia > Primates > Cercopithecidae > Mandrillus > Mandrillus leucophaeus. The sequence goes on along the minus strand of NW_012100320.1, from coordinate 9,058,123 downwards.
GAACCAGGCTGAGGGGGTGGGGTCCCCAGCCAAGGCCACCCAGCTGGTCAGTAGCAGCCCTGGGTCCAGAACACTGGCTGCCTCCGAAGAATCAGCACCCATGCTTGAGACTGCCTCCAGGTCCTAATCCCCCATTTTGCCTAGAAAAAAGACTAGAAGGAAATACAACAAAATGGTATCAGTGGATCTCTTTGGTTGATGTAATTATGGGTGTTGTTTACTTCTATATGCTTTTCTGCATTTTTCAGATTTTTACCAGTGATCATGTATTTGCTTATAATCACAAGCAAATGAAAGTCCTTTCAAGTTGTTGAAATAAATAACGGAATCATTTTCTGAGGGGGCCAGGTAAGTCCCAGAGTGTCCAAAGCAGGTGATGACAGAATTTGGGCCACACCTATCTCCTGAGTCCCAATGCAACACTTGAGACCTCTCAGGAGGTGAGACAGGTGTGACCTTTACTCATAGGAAGGGGCTTCAGAAAGGCATGAGAAAATGTCCGAAGCAAAAAATTGCTGTAGTGCTGTAGTGTCTTCATTTGACTATATATGTTCTTGTAGAATAGCCAGGATATAACGAAAATAAAAATAAAACAAAATAACCTAACATCTCACCACCCAGATGTAAACAGTGGGAAAATCGGGAGGACTACTCTTTCAGATAAGTCCTCGTCCATCAATATTCATATAGAACTGGATAAGCATAGTTTCCCATCCACGGATCATGCTGCAAGCGTGCAGTTTGCAACCTTCTTTTTAAACTCACTAATGTGTAATGTGCATGTCCATGAATAGAGATACATGTCAGTCCTGGAATGACCGCATGCTATTGTACAGATATGCCATAAAATATTTAGCCACTCTCCCTCTGATGGACATGTACGTTACTTCTAACCACATCTTGTTGTGAATATGTTGGAAAAGGAAGATTCCAATATTGTCCTAGGAAAAACTCCAGAGTTAAGGTTTTTTTTTTTCTTTTTTGTTTTTCCTTTTAGAGTTAAGGGTTTTTTTGTTTGCTTTAGGGTTTTTTTTTTTTTTTTTTGGTAGAGTGAACAATGGCTGAATATGGGTGTGTGCGTGTGTGAGTGTGTGTATAAATATGGGTTTTCATGGGTTGAATTTGATTTAAATAATTTAATTTAAAGATGGTTAACCCCACAGCCCACAGAGATCTTATCAAGCTTCTCTCTCTCTCACACATACACACACACACACACATACACACACACTCTATTTGCAAGTGAGATGTGGTTGCAAAACCCTCTTGAGCAGAACCAGGCAGAGCTACCTGATGAGGTCATGCAGCCAACAGCCAAGGTCAGGTGCTGCCTGCCAGCTTGGGCTCTAGGCCCACAGTTTGCTCTTAACAAATGCCTGTGGGCAATGACAACACACACAGACACACACACGCACACACATGCACCAGACAATCTCATTCTCCCTGCACGCAAGGTGCTTGGGGGGTAATGGAATCTGCATGTCCAGAGGCAGGCATAATTGAATGGCTGAGGGCATTAAGTCCTTGATTAAACTGGTTGTTCATTTGAAGGGACAATTAACCCAGCTAATATTCCAGGCCAGCCCAGCAGGTCCGTCCCCATCAGAGGACATATTGAGCTAATAATGAAGTGACTGCATTACCTTTATGGAGGAGAGTAGGGCTCTGAGGTCCTTATTTAAGGCCCATGGCCCAGGTCAAACTGGGGCCACGGACGCTTCAAAGCAGGGAGACTCCTGGAGTCCAGCCATCCTGGCGTGGGGTTGTGAGACCTTGAGTTTGTGAATAAAAGAGGGGGTTTCCTCTGGGGAAGGGTTTTCTCACGGATGAGTGGCCTACCCCTGGGCTTGCCTTTTTCACATCTACATGTGATGCACAGAGCCTGGATGATGTTTCAGCAGCCATCTCGCGACCCAAGTGTGGATCTCGCTGGCTCTGTCCTACCTCTGGGCCTTTTGTTCTCTCACAGCTTTCTTATTACTGTATTTTTATTTTATTATTATTTTTTGAGACAGAGTCTAACTTTGTCATCCAGGCTGGAGTGCAGTGGTGCGATCTCAGCCCGCTGCAACCTCCGCCTCCCAGGTTCAAGTGATTCTCCTGCCTCAGCTTCCCAAGTAGCTGGGAATACAGGTGCCCACCACCATGCCTGTCTAATTTTTTTTTTTTTTTGTATTTTTAGTAGAGATAGGGTTTCACCATGTTGGTCAGGCTAGTCTCGAACTCCTGACCTCGAGTGATCTGCCTGCCTTGGCCTCCCAAAGTGCTGGGATTACAGGCATGAGCCACTATGCCCGGCCAAGCTTTCTTATTACTTAAACCAGTTGGGCAGGGTTTCCCTGTTTCAAGCAGGAGAAAGCATCTTGATTAATAAGATGGGTCCTTTTCATTGCCCAGCACCTTTTCTGGAGAGTTGGAGGTGAGAAAGAGAGGAGACGGGGAAGGATCTTCCTCTCTCTCCTAATACCTGATGTCAGCCCCAGGGATGGTCTCTCCTAGAGCATACATATCCCCGTTGCCTGAATTCTAGAAGGTTGAATCCAGTAGCTGTACTTGCTCTGGCCCTGGGTATCTGACAACAGAGGGGACTGTGCTGGGTGCAGAGCAGAGAAACACAGCCAAGGCTTGGCACCCATGAGCTACCTAGGTCAGACAGGGCCACAGTAATGACTGACCATCTGCCAGGCATGGCCAGGGATCCCAACAGGCTGGAGAGACAACGAGTGGGCAGGAACGGGCAGGAGTGGAAGTAGATGGTGCCATGGTGGACAAACCCAGGCCCTGCAGGAGCAGATATAAATAAGTCGAATGATGGAAGCATAGCTTCATCTAGGTACTGTGCTCTGGGCTTTGCATGGGTTGCTAACATCATCTTTACCACATGTATGAGGAAGATACCACTACCCATTTACAGATGAGAGAACTGAGACTCACAGGGGTTAAGTGGTTCAAAGACACAAATTTAGGAACATGGAGGCAAAATTAAAGTTTAAGATTGTACAGCTCTAAAGTCTGTAACCATTCTTTGTCAATTTATGCATGCATGCATGCATGCATGCATCCATCCATCCATCCATCCATCCACCCACCCATTCATCCATTTATCCATCTATCTATCCATCCATCCATCTATCCATCCATCCATCCATCCATCCATCCATCCATCCGTCCCTCCCTCTCTCCCTCCCTCCCTCCATTCATCCAATCAGCCATGGTCTATTTTCCCATTTATTCTACAGATGTGATCTATCATCTGTTCTGTGGCAGGCACCAGATGCCAGGTGCCAGGAATAGAGCAATGACAGCCATGGTCACTGCCTTCTCAGTGTGCTGAGTGGACATTGCGGGCCCCCTTGGCTAAAGGCAGGTAATTGCATTCTGGCTGAGGGTCAGGCTTCTTGCACCACCCCAAAAGGGTTTGTGAGGACATCCCCTGAATTCTGAAGCCCTTTGGAAGGTTCTGAGCCTGTGCTGGGTTGGAGTCTCGGTTCTGTACATTTATTGTATGTGTGGCCTTGAGAAAAACACACACTCTGTCTCTGGGGCCTCAATTTTCTCATCTGCAGAATTGGAATAAAAATGTCTTGTCTAATCTTCATGGGGGTGTTGGGAGCATAAAGAAAAATGCTTTTCTTAAAGAACTTTGTAAACTCCAATGTTCTGGGCATATATCAAGCAGTGAGTCCATTTGTCACATCTTTGAGGAAGTGATCTTCTCCTTTTGATGTGATCAGTGAGCCTCAGATAAGAATAACTTCTACAAGCTTCATTGTCATGGGTGATAGGTTTGCTCTGGAACCCTGGAGATTCATGTGTGCCTGTGTAATAAGCCTCACCATCATAACAGAAGTGAGGCTGAGACTCAGAAAGGTTAAGCAGCAGCTGAGGTTGCAAGTGGCTTAGAAGCCAATGCTTAGGCCTCTGGTCCAGGGCCAGTCCCTGACACTATTGACTGCCAGCTGTGCCAGGAGAGAGGCTGAAGTTGGGTCAGACATTCTGACCTTCTCTGGGGTTATGCTGCTGCTGTGTTCACCAGAAGGGTGTCAGAGATGAATACAGTTTCTTCTAGATGTGAAGGAGAGCCAGAGTGACTCTTGGACAGAGCAGCTTGTCAGGGCCAGAGCAAAGATGTTTCTGCTGCTCAACTCAGAGCAAAAGGGGCACCCTGTCCTGGGGGTCTGAAGGAGCAAAGCCTGTGCCCTTCACCTCCTGTGAGATTCCTTTTCTGTTAACTTTTCCTCCCATGAGACGTCACGTGAGAGGTTACTTTCCAGGAGGCTGTCTTGGGAGGCCTCTGCACCTTCCTGCTACAGAATTGCTCTTGGCCTTGGAGGAGATATTAACAGTGGGGCTGTGCAGAAAGCAGCAACACCTTTTAACCCTCCACCTGCTTTGACTTCTACCTGTCTGTGGGTTCAGGCAGCCCCTTTGGCTTGAAGATCCTTGGTTGCTCCTCTCTGAACAGCAAGTGATGGAGGAAGCCCCTGATCCTGCCCTGTGTCACCTGCTGATGTCACCCCAGGTCCTCAGCATCTCACCTGTTGATTTTCTAGAAAATGAAGCATGGCGGTCAGGGTGGGAGGGGGGAAGATAGTGAGAATTAAGAATAGATTGTTTTCTGAGAATGATGGTTTCCACATGTACCCTAGAACTTAAAGTATAATAAAAAAAAAATTTAAAAAGAAGAATAGATTGTTTTAAATCTTAGGCCTTAGAGTTTAAAATATAGAGCCCCAAATTATTGTTCACCATCTTCCTATAAAATAAAGTCTCTCTTATTCTCTCTCTCTCTCTCTCTCTCTCTCACACACACATGCACACACACACACACACACATGCACACCCTTCTATATTTGTAGGCAATAAGGAGCCTTGGAGTATGTGTATAGGATGCCCACATGTGTGTGATGGAAGCATACGTGTGTGTCTCGGCACACATGTATCTGCATGGGTGCATGTGTATACATTTCTCTGTGTAAGCTGGTGTGGATAAATGTGTGTTCATGCAGATGAATGTGTCAGTATATGTGAGAGTATCCCTGTGGGGGAAGGGGCTATCTTTAGCCCATGTTGCCATGTTGCCAGGTCGGGGGTGCATGTCAGCAGATCCCCTAATGGGCAGGAGGCGGGCCTCCTTGGGCTTGAGAACCTTTGCCAGGTGCACAGAGGAGCCTGGCCATCTCAGTCGATGAGAAGGTTGAAGCAATTTCAAATTCCTGGAAGAGGAGCTTCCTGTTTTTACAGAACCTATAGACTCCTGGGCTAACAAACTCTATAATTTAATGGTTGAAAATAATATAATAGGGTAAAGGCAGGTTTTCATTTATCTCTATTAAAGGCATTTACAAATGATTTATTGATTAAGAGAAATAGAAAAGACAATCACCCTCCAAAACCTCACATCACGATGATTCATTTGATATTAAGATTTAGGGTATCCTCAGCAAGAACTGTGGTTTAAAAATGCAGAAATAAATTTTTCAATACCAAAGAATCAATAAACTACACTCGGGCTGAGACACAAAGCTGTGGGGGGAAAGAACTCTGGAGATCATAGTTGTCTAAGCTGTGTGAGTGTGTGTATGGTGTATGTGTGCATTTGTGTGTGTTCACATATATGCATGTCTGTGTGTATATGTGTGCGTTTGTGCCTGTGGCTGTGTGTATGTCTGTCTGTATGGATCTGTATGTGAATGTGTGCATGTTGTATGTGTCTGTGTGCTTGTGTGTCTGATGTGTGTATATGTGTGCATTTGTGTGTGTTCATTTAGTTGTATGTGTGTATGTGAGTGTGCCTGTGTGTATGTGTGACTGTGTGTTTCTGTATGTGAGTGTGTGCATGTATATGTGTCTGTGTGCTTGTGTGTATGTGTGTATGTGACTGTGTGTAACTGTATGTGTGCACATGTATATGTGTCTGTGTACCTGTGTGTATGTGAGTGTGACTGTGTGTGTATCTGTATGTGAGTGCATGTATATGTGTCTGTGTGCCTGTGTGTATGTGCATGCATGTTGTGTGTGCATCTGTGCATGTCTGAGTGTGGATGTGACCCTGGACATGTCCCACTGCTCCTGGACCTCAGTTCCCACATTTGTACAATGAGGGTGATATGGTTTGGATGTGTGTCCTCTCCAAATCTCATGTTGAAATGTGGCCTCCAATGTTGGAGGTGGGGCCCAGTGGGAGGTGTTTGGGTTATAGGAGCGGATCCCTCATGAATGGCTTGGTGCATCCTCATGGTAATGAGTGAGGTCTCACTCTATGAGTTCATGTGAGAGCTGGTTGTTTAAAGGAGCTTGGCATCCCTCTTGCTCCCTCTTTTACCATGTGACACACCTGACCCTCCTCCACCTGTGCCCTGAATGAAAGCTCCCTGAGGTCTCCCTAGAAGTTGAGCAGATGCTGGTGCCATGCTTCTTGTCCAGCCTGCAGAATCGTGAGCCAATCAAACCTCTTTTCATTGTAAATTACCCACTCTCCAGTGTTCCTTTACAGCAATGTGAAATGGGTTAACACAGGGGGTGAGCACTAAGTGGACCCCCATTTCTGGAGGGCACTGGATGCTCAGCTATGCTGTTGGGGCTGTGATGGGTTCCATCCTCCCCCTTCTCTGTTGCAAGTTCACCCCCTGACTCCTCACCCTCTCTGCCCCTAAACCCTTGGGCAGTGTTCAGTCCTTCCTACTGCCCAGGCACCTGGGAAAGGCTGGGAACATTCACCTGCGTCATGGGCTCAGCTATCTCTCATCCTTACACCCATGTGACCATGGGCGAGTCCCTCCTCATCCCTGGGCTTCAGGCAGGAAAATGAGGTGGCGAGAGACTCCTCTGGCTTGGTCATTTTCAACACGTGCATTTCCTGACCCTGGTGAGCTGGAAAGTGGTCTAGGAACCATCACATACACACGCCAAGCTTCCCTCGGGACTGGACACTCCAGCAATAAGTATATCAGTGTCCCAGTGCCCAGCACAGGGCCTGACATGGAGCAGGTGCTGTGGAAGCATGTGCAGAAGGAGGGGTGTGTGGAAAAGGTGAGGCTGAAGTGGCTGAAGCAGTGCTCTTGCTGCCTCCTGCCTCCCCACTCCACCATCCCTGCCCCATCATGCCCTGATTTAAGACCCAGAGCTCCCCACATCTCTCTCTCTTCCTCCCTCACTCTCCTGACTTACTGGCATCACAGAATCACCTGGGGAGAAATAATGGTGACCAGACCGCCGCAAGACCAAGTAAATCAGAATCTCTGAGCATGAAGCTCTGCCATCTGAAGTTCTAATGAACAGTGTAGGTTGAGAACCTCCTCCCTAGAGGCCAGAGAATCTCAGGTTCTCTCGACAGACTAAATCTCATAGAGACCAAATGAAAGGTCTTCAACTTTCAATCTACTTCCAAGTTTTCTGCTGAGCTCCTAAAATACAGATCTGGGGATGTCCCCAGAGCTTCTGATTCTGAAGACGTGTCCTGGACCTGGAAGTGTACGTTTAAAATCAGCTCCCAGATTCCTGGTTCCGAGGCAGGTGGTCCTCGGCCCTTCTTTAACCAGCTCCGGGAGGCTTTGTAGCCAGGCTACGTAGAAATGAGGGGATCCCTCAGTCTCACACATGTCAAAGGCTGCTTTAGGATAAACATCATCCATGGTAGGGAACCCTGGCACCCTCCTCCTCAACCCTCAGCCATACTTTGAAAACCAATCTAATTTTGTTCCTTTCTTCATTCAATCACTTCTCATTGTCTTGATGACAAAGACGTTAATCCCTAATGTGGCATAGGAGGACCTGTAGGTCTGGTCTGGCCTGGGGCCTCCCCTTGAGCCCTCTCCCTGGCTGTAGGGCCTCTGCAGGTGTAGCTCTCTCTGCTCGGCTCCCCACTTGACGGAGCTAAACTCCTGCTCACTGCTTACAGCTCTCCTGACCCTTCAAAGGCCCCGTTCACCTGTCGCCGCCTCTCACAGATCCCAGAGCTCCAGGCGCGAATCTGGATCCCCTACCAAACCACACTCTCCAGGAGGGCAGCAGCTGGGTCAGTTTCGCTCCCCATTCAACCCCGTAACCCACATGTCTGCCTGGGGCCTGCCGTGTAATAGGTGCTCAATAAATATTTGCAGAATGAATAAATGACACGTAACACATACTTTTTCAGTTTCGGTGATGCTTACTCTGAATAGATTTTATGGCCTCACTGAGCAGGCAAGGGGATGTGTAACTGAAGGTGCTCAGATAGTGCAGCATGACAGGCAGACCTGGCATGTGTGTGTGCACGTGTGCCCGCATGCATGTGTGTGTGCATGTGTGCCCACATGCATGTGTGTGTGTGCACGTGTGCCTGTATGCATGTGTGTGGTGTATGGGAGTTAGAGGTCACATTTAGGTTGAACTCAGCGGCATCTTGGCCCATAGCCTTTTTCTAACAATCACAAAGTAGCTCTGTGAATCAGGTTTTCTCTTTGCATTAGGGCCCCTGCTCCAGGTGCCTGCAGGGGATGGAAGTGCTCACAGCCCGAGTGTCCAGGGGAAGTGGGGGAGCCTTAGTTGTATGGGGTTCTACTAGGAGAGGGTTCAGGGGTTACAGAAAGAGCATGGCTCCTGAATCTGACCAGGGTGGGTTCAAATCCAGGCTCCATCCTTCCATCACCAGTGTTGTGACCTCGGCTCAATTCCTCATCGTCCTCAGTCCAATGGGAATAATCCTGATGAACCTACTGGGGAGAGGGTTGTCCAAATTGGTGATGCAGTGTGCTTTGCTCTCGCCTTCTCAGAGGGAACCTTCCTTGAAGCACCCATCCCCTCTTCCTTAATCCCCAGCACACTGTCTAGCACAGGAGGTGCTCAATAAAATCTTGTTAACTTGCTTGATGTATCACCTAGTCAAGAGACTGCATCATAGTAGGTTTGGTAGCTCCCTTTCCCTCCTCAAGACTGCTAGCCTGAGACCAGGGTGAGCGGACTCACGCTCCAGCTCTGTGTGTGTGTATCCTGGTCCCTGTGATCTTGAGCAAGCACATATGCTTTTTCTGGACCTTAGCTTCTTCCTGGGTCAAAGGAGGGGCCTGGAGTCTATGTGTTTTACCCATTCCCATGTGCAGTTTTGCCTCATCTGAGAGGACTGTGCCCAAGAGTGGTGAGATCCTGGCTGGGGCACCCCAGGGGCTGGTGCAGATTGAGGGGCAGCAGAGCTGAGAACCCCAACCTGACTGGGTTCCTGGCCTGTGAAAGGGGAGCTGCATGTTCCTTCCTTACCTGCTTGTAATAGAAAACTGCTCCTTCAATTGAGCTGTTTCCTTCTTTTGCCCTAAGCTATGAGGAGTAGATTGGATGAAAAAATTATCAAGCCTCCTCGTCTAGAATAAATATTCTTGAAATGGAGCAAGTTATAAATAAGCAAGCAGCAATATCCTGCGTTATGAATATATAATTTCCATCTTTAATAGCTGACTAGGCCCCAGGGACTGTCTGAAAATGGCCTGTCTAGCCCTGATATTTTATATATTTCTTAAAATGTACGCAAACTTTTGTTCCTTAGCCCTTGGACAGTTAAGTCTTAGGGGGAAATAATGAGAGTTGAAAGTCTCAGGGAGCCAATGCACCAAGCGCAGGTGCTTGATTTGCAAAAAAAAATCCAGAAGATGCAAAGGCGCGTGTTGAATAGGAGAGTTAGGCCTGGAGGGGCTGCTGAGCTTGTCTCATCCCACCTTCTCATTTTACAGAATAGGAAGTGGTGGCCCAGAAAGGAGAAGTGACTGACCCAAAGTCACACAGCAATGGACTATGTTCTAGGAGTCTAGAACAGAAGCCTTCCAGATTCACCAGGCTGGCTGTCTTCTCCGAGTGCCTGCCTGCAAAAGTCTAAGGAGAGCCTGGAGACTCCAGGTTCCACAGCCAACAGAAACTTGCCAGGGGGACTGATGAGGAGGTTTGCCTCCAGTGGAGGACCAAACCTCAGATAAAGGGAGTCGCTATGTCTCAGAGGCAAGACTGTGAGGTCTGGTGAGCCATGGAGGCCAACTTTTCCCTCTCAGACCTCCTGGGCCAAGTCTGCATCGCAGCCTGTCATCTGGAGCCTCTGAAACCTGCCCTTTCTGTCTCTGCAACCCTGACAGCCAAGGGACAGCACAGATACTTATTGCTCCTCCTGCCTGGCAGGAAGCCTGATACCGTGAAAAGACAATGGGCTGATGGCCTCACAGACCCCAAGTGACCAAAGGCTCCTTCACTTACCAGCTCTGTGGTACGGAACAAGCTGATTGGCTTCTCTTAGCCTCGTTGCTTTTTGTCTGTTAAATGGGATGCTTGTGAGGATTAAATGTGATAGTGTGTAAAGCACCCGGGATGAAGCCAGGCTTGTACCAGGTGCTATGAATGTCACCCATCCCTCCAGGACTGCAAACCTTTCTTCCCCAGTCCACAGCATTGTAACTGTGACTACCTCTCACTGCAGGCCAGCCTCTGAGCCCATGGCTGAGATGAGCCTAGTGATTCTACGTTCATTCATCTCATCTTCCAGAAAGAATGAATCTTCTCGAAGGCCCCACATTCCCCTGCCTGGTCCCCAGCAGTGTCCCGCAATAGGACTGCCCACTGTAGGTGCTCAGTTAAGGACACATTGGATAAATACCTACTGTATGCCAAGTACCAGGTCTAATAATGGCTAGTCATTATCAAGAATTGACTATGAGTTGCATTTACAAATGCACTGACCCATTCAATCCTTGGCACAGCACCACAAGATGGGCATTCTTATCCCCATTTCAAAGATGAGCAAAATGAGGTTTGCCAAGGTGATTAGGTCACTTGTTCAAAGTTATACAGCTAGGCATGGCAGGGCTAAAGCCGACTTCGTGCAGAGCCTCTTTTCATCCCTCCCCGTTGACTTCTTGCAGGATGACCTGCTTTTTCTAGGATCAGAGTAAAGCTGGAAAATAAATGGATTCATCAGCAGGTCCTATAATGATGGGAGGAGGGGTGGGTGGGGGAAATATTAATGCCTGTGCAATGTGCATGTTAAAATGTAAATGTCCTCTCCTGCGAGTCGTGAGGCACACTCATCATTATGAGCCAGCATCTGAGGTTCTGATTTTGATGGCATTAGCTTTAATGGCTTTATTTTTTTAAAAACCATTTAATTACTAATCAGTGCTGCCTTGCAAACTAATGTGAGATGCACACTTTGCATCTGGGGAAAGGACCTTCCTCAGTGGGCAGCTGAGAAGTCTGCCAGAGGCCAGAGGCTGGGCCAGCTGGTCTCCCCCTCCTTGTGGGGCTCCCCCACCCCCCGTCCCTAGACCTCTCTGCTATTCAACACTTGTCTTTGAAATTGCAGAACCTCATTACATCTGAGATGAACCTTACTTAGCAATTGGCTGGCCTATTCCCTCCCACCTCACCTCACAAAAGGGTAAACTGAGGCTCCAAAAGGCCCCCACAGGTTCCAAAGGCTAGAATTTGTGGAGCTTCTTTCTTACTTGCTAACAGATTTCTAGCACATAGACTCATTTGCATTCCCAATTTCAATAGTCAAAAACTTTCCAATGCTAAAACCTCATTTTCTGAAGCTAATTTAGGTCTCATTTTCATTAATAGCTTGGCAACAATCATGCAGTGGAAATTTCTCCCAGGTCGAAGAAAGAGCCCCAGTTGGGGAATCAGGATGTGTGTAAGCTCCTGCTGTGTGTCTCTGGATAAGTTGAGTCAGCTCTCTGGTCTGTGGTTTTTCTCCACAGTCAAATGAGGGGACCATGATAGCTTCGTGTTTTTCCAAACACACTTCTATAACCCCTCTGTAGAATATAGTACGCAAAAAGATTAAAATACTTGTTATTCAGAAAATAATGCTTTTGGCTGGGTGGGGTGGCTCCTACCTGTAATCTCAGCACTTTAGGAGGCAGATGAGGGCAGATTCCTTGAGGTCAGGAGTTCGAGATCAGCCTGGCCAACATGGCAAAACCCCCTCTCTACTAAAAATACAAAAATTAGCTGTGCATGGAGGCACATGGCTGTAATCTCAGCTAGTCAGGAGGCTGAGGCAGGACAACCACTTGAACCCAGGAGGCGGATTGGAGTTGCAATTTTTTGAAAGTGTACAGAGTCTAATAAGTTTGCTGGATTCAAGTTAACCAGGGTTTTGTTACTGTTATTTATTTACTGTCTGACATGTGTGCTTCGGGCCTTTCCTATAATGCAGTACCTTGGGACCCTCTAAGAGGAGGCTTTTTTTTCGTGGCAATTTGTGAAGTCCTTTGGAGCACAAGAGTTCCCGGGAGCACAGAATGGGAAATTCTGGCAGGCATGGGCCTAGGTCTCCTCTGTGTCACACTCTGGGACTTCTGTGACTCCAAGAGATAAGAAATAAAGGAGGCTGCTCTAGAGACATCCTCTTAGCCTTAAGCTTGTATCACTCACTTCCTCTAAATGTCACCATGCTCTTGTTCAGAGGCACTCAAAGTCCACCTTGGGGACTTGACCTTACCACTACTCGTCCAGGAAACCTGTGCTGGCCACAACGATGTTCACCAGGCCCTGTGTCATTGCCCCAACCAATCTTTGCCCCCTTCCCCTCTTCCTGGGTAAGCCCCTAAGCCCCTCCCCTCATCCTTTGCTGTGCCCCTCACATGCCTCCGAGCCTCACATGCCACCCTGAGCCTCACATGTCGCCTTGTTCTGAGGTAGCAGTCTCCCACTCCGGAACAAGCCCCAGGCTTGGAATCAGAGCCGAACACAAGCTCTGTCTTTGTGCCTTGGTTATCTGGTTCTGGATCAAGGACTGAACTTTTTTCCGCTTTACTTTCCTAAGACAAAAATGAGAGAGGATCACGGTACTGACGGTCTTGCTTTGGGGCAAGGATTAAAGGGGCTTGAACATCTTGTCTTAGCCAAAGTTTTCTACAAAGCAAGGCCTGAGGTAAAAGCCTGTGTGCTACTGCTCTTTTAAGCAGTGTGATGCGAGGGCCGCAGGAGTGAGGGAAATGATAGGCAAGACTAGAGACAGGAAAAGCCAACGCAAGGATGCAGGAGAATTCAGCCACCCAATGGCATCAAGAGCAACTGAGCGCTTGATCTCACGAAAAGGTCTCTCAAAAGGCTATGCAGGCCTGGTGCAGTGGCACATGCCTGTAATCCCAGCACTTTGGGAGGCCAAGACAAGCAGATCACTTGAGGTCAGGAGTTCAAGACCAACCTGGCCAACATGGCAAAGCTCCGTCTCTACTAAAAATACAAAAATTAGCCAGGCATAGTGGCCGGAGCCTGTAATCCCACCTACTCGGGAGGCTGAGGTGTGAGAAACACTTGAACCCAGGAGGCAGAGGTTGCAGTGAACCAAGATCGCGCCATTGCACTCCAGCCCAGGTGACAAAGCGAGACTCCGTCTGGGGAAGAAAAAAAAAAAAAAAAAAAAAAAAGCTACGTAGCATCTGCTTTTTAAGACAGTTCATCCAGAAAGAGGCAAGAAGAGGAGTTTACCCATGGGCTCCAGTATCTAATGACTCAAAGGATTGCCCCTGGTGTGTTCACTCCCCCAGGTCTCCTGATTGCACATGTGTGCCTGCTGAGTGGGTCTTGCTGCATTTCAGGTGTCACCAGCAAGAGGAAAGCTCCACAGCAGAAGTGATGTGTGCACATACAGGAGATGCACTGCTTTGGGGTTGTACCTACATTCAGTTGTTCAGAGTCACAAGAAGTTGGTCATTGCAGGGGAATGTGAGGGGCAAAGGTCAAAGATCCCAGAGACATGGGTGGTCAAGAGGCTCTGAGGATGGTGTAAGAAGTGTCTCTGTGTCTTCCTGTACCACCCGCAGAGGCATCTACCCTTCCGTCACATCCAACTCCCATACAATTTGGGGCCTCTGTATTTGGTGTAAACTGAATGTCCCTGCTTTCTCTAAGAAGTGGGTACAAGTCCAATGACTACAGAGTTTCCTTGGGATCTCTGAGATGACCTAAGGCAAAAGGTGACTAAAACAAGACACAGTCCCTGCACCTGTCCTGAGGCCCTCATGGGTACCCATCAGATCTCCCCTGCATTCCCCCGTCTCCACGTCCCTCATCCTCAACTGGCAATTTGTCTGCTCTGTGCTACTTACTGAGCAGGATGACCCGGACCACCATTCTGAAGGAGTCTGAGCCCTTGGCTTGTCCTGTTCTTATTGAGCTGTTGTTGCTGCAGTTGCTGACTCACAAGTCCCTTTCATCAGGCAAAAGAGCACCAAGAGAAGTGCAGAGAATCCCTGCTGCAGAGAGCAGCAGGACTTGGCCCTCACAATAGTCTGGGTGAATTACCCTGCCAGCATGGTAACTCCTTTCATCACTGCTAGTCCACGAGGAACCTAAAGTGACAGGTAGCTGTCACAGCTTCAAATCCAGTGGGACCTTTACAGTGTCACCTGCAGGAAATATTAGCCCCACGACAGAAACATTGGCTGTCTGGGGACCACGACCCCTAACCTCACAGAGCCTAAAGTTTGTGGCAAGTGTAAATCCTGCTAGAGGGTCACTAGGAGTGATGGCAACAGGGAATGGACATTCAGCCCTGGCTTCCCAGACCCATGGGTTCCAGCAGTAGGCAGACCAGCACCATTTACTGTCCATTGGTCAGGTGCATAGACCACATGCTAAAAACAGTCCTCCAGTCCCACAGGGGGACGTCCCCAAGCTGGCACCTGAGCTCAGCCTTTCACAGGCCATTTCACCATTGTCATGGGCCACTGCTTCTCTGTAATGGGTACACAAGAAGATTAGGGGAGTCCATGGCCAAGTGTCCCTTGTCATACCTCTTTTGCAGTAGGGCCCGCCCTTGATATGAGTCACTGATGTGAGCGCTGCCATGTAGGTGGAGAAGGCATTCTGTGAGCCATCATATGTGTTGGTGGAGGCACTGAGGGTAGGAGGACCCAGGAGGACAAATCCGTATTCTCTTCAGGGTGGAATTTTAATTCTAATTTTCCTAACTTGAGTTCATAAGCAAAGCCAGAGCTGCGACTGAGACTGCTATAAAAAGAAACCCCCTTGACTTTATGCCCAAGGGAGCTGTGTTCCTTAACATTTGCGAAAAGGAAGGCTTCCTGATACATGAAGAAATTACATCTGTTTTTTGGGTTAAACACACACACACACACACACACACACAATGTAGACTGGCTTCCTGTGCAGACAATGTGGGCTCAGTTTTCCGGAAAATAGTTACCCAGTTAGGAAATTCTCCAGTCAAGAAAGCCCAACCAGGCCATTTAGCTCTGGGGAGGGCACTCTGGGACAGTGTTTGCTGGACAGCTCTGGGGAGGGCACTCTGGACAGTGTGCATTCAGTCTGTGGATTACCAGTGGGTGTCAACATCTCCAGCAAGCGTCTACCTGAAGAGCTGGAAGCCACCAAGAAGCTCCAACACCATGGCGTATCCTCCTAAGTCCAACACACGCTCCTGCCTTGCACAGTGCTTTGCAAACTGTAAAGAGCTGTCCAAATGCACAGTCGTTAGCCTGCAGACTAGCCTCCAAAGCAATGGGCTTGGGAAGGGAAGGGACCATGACATCCTGAGGAAACCAGAGGTCCTTGGCATCCTGCCATGGCTGAGGAAGTGAGCCATGCACAACCCCCTAGCTGTGTGCCACACCTTATAGTCTGCACAGACATCTGTCTCTGTGGCATTCATTTGAGCTTTTCTCCATCAAAAAAAAGGCCTCATTACTTCTGTTTGCTAATATGAACCTAAAGCGCAGAAGAGCTGACTCACTTCAGGTCCTGCACGCAGTTAGTGGCAGAACCTCGGTTTGGGCCCATGTCTGTCTCCCCTAACCACTCTGCTCTCCAGCCTGTCATTCATTCATTCTCATCCCCCACTCATCCAAGGCAAATCAAGACAGTTACTGAGCAGACAGTGCACGCACTGGAGATGGGGGCACAGGGAAGACATGAGCCTGTTTTCAAAGGGCTGTGTGGTCCTTCACCCTAAGGACTATCTAGCCATTAGACGGGAGAATCAGGGGCTGAGACCCGGCCCCCTTTGTTTCTTGTCCAGTGGCCTTTGTACTGGGCTCATGGTCATTTCTCCTGACATTTGCAAAGCACTTTACTGCAGGCAAATGCTTCCACATGTAACACGTCAGTGGAGCTGGCGGGACCTGCATTGTGTCTGTGCTGTATAGACAAAGAAGCTGCCATTACCGTGAATTGCCCACCGTCCTTCGGCAGAGCCAGTAGCAAAGCCAGGCTCTGAGTTGGGCCTCCTGGCTCCAAAGCCAGTGCTCCTTCCACTCCACCGCCTCTGAACACAGAGCAACACGGGTGAAACCTTTCACTCATCTCTCTCCTTTCCCCCTTAGCTCCTGAAACACAAGTGAGCCTGGGAAGGAGGGGTGACTGCCAGCAGCCTTTTAGGAGGGATGTTCCTGTACTCAACAGTTACTAAGTGTCCATAGCATGTGAAGCGCTGCCTAGCCCATCGTGACAGCTTCAGACTGACATGATATTAGAAGGCAGCCATGACTTGGGTACCAAAAGACTGGGAACACCAGCGTCAAGTCTCCTGCTGTGGCCACTGTGCTTTCCCAGCCTCTGGGAACACCCCCACGAACACCCCCACGTGGGAGGGCTATGAGCCTCTCTCCCAGGTGCGGCCCACAAGGGCGACGTGGCGGGGACGGCCTCAGGAGAGCAGAAGCCCTCGGGGCTACAGTGTGATTAAATTCTCTGTTGTGAGAAAGTGACACTGTGATCTGATTCATACCAGTAAATATGTGATTTACATTTAATTCTGAGTAACCTTTCTGGGCTCGGCGAGGTGTGAAGGAATCTGATGGGGCCGGCTCCGTGGAGGAGGAGGCGATTCATATTCATTAAGACTTCCACATTAGCCAGCTGAAGGGTGGCAGAGCCCCAGCTCGCCCTCCTCCTCACGCCTGCCGGGGTCACGGCTACAGGGAGGCCGACAGTCACACTGGCTGCCACCTGGGGATGGGGGTGCAGGTTACGGTGAGATCTGGAGGCACCAAGAGAAAGTGGGAGGAAAATAAACAGCAGACCCATGAGTGACACTGTCCAGGCGATATCGGCCCTCCAGGTTTTGCTGAATGAGTCCTATGGAGCCCTCGAGGGTGGAAGAAGAGGTATTGATCGAGGAGGCGGTAGCTCTGAGAGGCCCCTGCTGCTCCCTTCGTAGGACTTACAAGGCACCATAAAGCCATCTCTGCTTCATACAGGCTTGGGGCAGAGAGAGAAATGCCAAGGAAGGAGAGTTGCGGTCTCAGGGCAAGGAGTGTGGTGCTGTTGGCCCCAGAGGGCACTTGTTCAGGTTTTGATGAACTGAGCTGGGGTCACCCCAGGTGCACATGCCCCAACGAGCTTGGGAAGTGAAAGAAGTGAGCTGAGATAAAGAAACATGTATCTCCCATGGATGAGCTCCCCAGATGTCCTTGGACCCTCCACTTGCCTGTCCTCTTAATGGGAATATCTACAATGATCAATGACAACCCCAAGAGCCTGTGTTTGCAGAATGCTTGCCAGGTGCCCACTCTATGCAAAGCTGTCTTACGTGCATGCTTCTACAGAGTTCTTGCAGCAGCTTGATGGAGGAGCGACTGCTTGTACTTCCAGAGCATTGACAAGGATACTGAAGCCCATCGTGGGCAAATGACTCACCCTGGGTCATGTACACGGTTCGTGGCAGAGCTTCTGTTTGGACTCCTGTCTGTCAGACTCTACAGCCTGCTCTTCAAACCACTCTGCTCTCTGGCCCTTCATTCATTCTCGTCATCCACTCACCCAAGACAAACCAAGACAGGTACTGAGCGACAGCGCATGCCCTGGAGATGGGGGCACAAAGAAGACCTGGGCCTGTTTTCAAAGAGCTCTCCATGCGGGACAGCAGGGAGACAGATCATTATGATTCAAGGTGGCAAGCATCGCCAGCTCTTAGTTGGGCATGGACTTCTTAGGGTGTGCTGGAGAGAGAGACCACCGCATACTGGAGGAATCAAGGAAGGCTGTCTGGAAGAGACATTTTAGAGAAAGCCTTGAGGGACAGTTAGAAGCTTGTCAGGAGATAAAAGAGGGAGCCAAAAAGTACTGGGTGTGTTTAAGAAACAGCACACATTCTGGGGCACAAAGAGGATGCTCAAAGAGGAGCCGTGGGAGATGAGGCTGGAGAGTGGGACAGGTTGTCAGGAGAGCCCAGGCAGAGGGGACAGGCAGTGGGGAGCCATGGAGGGGTATATACAGGGAGTGGCATGTGGGTATGCTTCAGAATTATAGCTATGGCAGAAGCAGATCAGAGTGAGGTGCCTGGGGAACCATGGCTTGTCCAAGGGGACCCTTACCCTAGCCTCTGGTAAGTCTCTGACATTGCAGTTGGTTTTTATTTGGATTGCACCTGTTTTTTCAACAGAGCAGGGGCCTGAGACTTTGCCTAGCACTTTTCTGGGCCCTTTGAGGATACAGAAGGAAAGAGAATATGACTTTTGACCTCAGGGACCTTTCACCCCAGTTGGGCTCTGGGCTGACCCAGAAGCCATTTGGGAAGAGTGAGCCAAAGGGCCCTGGCTGTGCCTGCCTTTATCCCACCACAAAGCAATAGGTCCAGGCTGCTGCTGATGATATGAGGGTCATCAACTTAGAGAAGGCACGTGAAGATGTGAAAACAAAAGGGAGGGTGTGGAGTGAGAGAGGAGGGAGCCCAGAACAGCCCTCTAAGCAACACCCACGTCTAGGAGGAAGCTGAGCTGCCCGCAGTCAGGGAGAAGAGCTGGGACGCCGGGGTGTCCAGCGGCTGAGGCCAGAAAGTATGTCAAGAAGGAGGAAGTGTCGGCAGTGCCAGGCCCGGTCCACAGCCCACATGCGATCGGGGAGGAAGGGCATTTGCTAGATTTGGCAACAAGGAGGTCAGAGGCCAGCCTCAGCGGCTTGGAGGGGCCACAGCCAGACTGAGGGAGGCGGGAGGTGAGGAAGTGGGAAACACTTGTGTAGACACCCCCAGGTGAGAGGTTTGGCTGTGAAAGAAAAGCGGGGGTGGGACCACAGCGGGAAGGGGTCAGGAGGCCAGGAAAGGGATGCTTTCCAGAAGAGGCTGAACTTGTGGCAACACTGTTGGCCAGGAGCCAGGAGAGAGGGAGGGAGCTCCGGGTTGCAGCAGATAAGGGCTGATGGAAGGAGCGGCCTCTGAGGGTCAGGGAAACCGCTGCCGTGGAGAGAGGGAGGAGGGCGGAAGGTGGGCGTGGGCGCAGCCGTCAGTTTGCAGGTGGGGTGGCAGGACCCGAGGGGCTCTGGAGTCCTGCTGTGGAAGGTGCTGAGTCTGGGCGGCTGGGCCTGTGTGGGAGGTCACGGTGGGCTTCCAGCTATACCACTGTTTCCTTCTCCCTTTCTCAGTTCACCCCTCACTCTCCTCTGCCTCTCCTGCTCCCAACTCACATCCTGGAGAGGACAGGAAGATGTAAGGGCCTTCACCTGGTGCCCCTCGGCCTCACGGTGCTGGTGACACTGGCAGAGATGGAGAGGGGAAGCAAGGAAGCCCTGAGAAGGCGGCTGCCTGGGAGGAAGAGGCCAGAGCTGCGGTGTTAGCCTTGCCAGGGAGCGGGGGGCACTGCGGGGGGTGAGAGCCGGTGGGGTAGTCAGGAAGCTGACTGTGTGGGGAGCAAGGAGAGTGACTGGGTTCACTGCGCATAGGCTTGGGCAGGCTGGAAGAAGGAGCTTTTGCTGTGGAGAAAAGGCACAGAAAATAATTTCTCCATAAGTCTGTGGGCCCCATGGGTCCAAGGTGGAGCCGGTTTCCTCTGCAGGGAGTCTTCAGTGAGTGAGAAGTGAGGAGGATGATAGAACACAGACTGGCCTTTCATCTGGGCTTGATATCTGCCATGCAAATTGTCACAGAACGATGATGTGGTGGAACCGGTGGCCAGGTGGGCATCGTCCTCAGTGGCCGGTCACGGAGCACCCAGGGAATTGCCAGAGGGTGTCACTGCATCCCCCAGCAGTTGCAGCACCCCTCCTCCGGCCCATCTTCCTTCTCCATTCTCCAGAATGAGGCCTCTCTCCTCCAACAGGTGCCAGTCACCAAAGCATGAGCCCTAGTGAGACAAAACCATCTCCATGTGCAAGGGGCAGGGCTGGGCCTCAGGGTCAGCCAACTGGAGTCTGGCTTGGCGCTGCCCTCTGGCTTTAGTTGTTTCTGTATCCACCTTCCATGGTGAACTCCTTAGCCCCCTAGGTGCTGGGTGCCCAAGTCCTCTGCTCCTTCCAGGAAAGGGCTGCTGTGGTCTCCATGGGCAACCCAGTTCCTGTCTGTCTCCTTCCTTTCATAATATACACTGGGGAGAGGGGGCTGAGGTCAGGGATGAGGACAAAGGTGGGGAGACTCATTTAGTTTTCATGAAAGTTCTACTCTCTTGGAGCACTTTTGGGGGCTTGGCTGGCCTCCAGGAAGACAGAGGCAGGTAGGCCTGTTGGAGAAGGTTGTGCAGTGTGTGCACTGCTCAAAGGCACCTGGTGGGGGCTGGGTCAAGTGGGACCTGAAACCCACCCTAGGCCCACTGGTCAAGCCCTGGTATGGGCTGTGTCTGCCCAGAGGAGGAGCCTTTTCTAATTCACACAAAGGCGTTGTATAGGCTGGCTGACTCCTCCAAAGGTAGGAGTGTGTGCCTGGGAAGCTCCACCCATCCTCAGCCAGGTGGGTCCGGGGGACCTCCATGTCAGAGGCATGCAACAAGAACCTTCTGGCAACCTGCATATGCAGCTCAAGTGGCCAGAGGAGGGCTGGGAATAGGAGGATTTCCAATCTATAGGTCCCTTGGAGAGGCCAGGGTGGAGGGTGGGGTGGAGTGAGGGTGGAGCAGGAGCCTGCTTTAGGGAGGACCCAGGAGAGCAGGTTCGAGGCCAGGATAGGAGGAGTGAGCAGAGCAGAAATGGCAGCACTGGCTGGGGAGTGCTGGGCCTGGCTCCTGCACGCCTGGGACACTCCTGGGAGACTCTTGTCAAGTAACTTTTCCTCCCTGTGCCTCAGTTTCCTCATCTGACAAATCTAGAGGGAGGGAATAGACCAGGGCAATGACATGCATTTGGACACAGGAGACAGAGTTGGGTCTGCATCTCTGACATGTCCTGGGGTCTGGGCTTAGGTTTCAGTCGCCCTCCCTCCCGCCTACCCACCATCTCTCTCTTTCCTGAAAGGAAGGGAAATAAACCAGAAAGGGATCTGCCTCCTTTGTGAGGAGGGGGTTCCGTTTCCCTCAGCCCCTGGGGGAGCAAGAGGAACAGGAAAATTACAGTATCAGCATGGAAATTACAATTGGAGGCGCCTGATTCACCAGGGAGGGTGACTCGTTCCTCTTTTTATTTTTAGTCACTATTATGTCGGCAAGGAGGCCTGTGCTCATTAACCTGTATTGCCAGAGCAGAGACTGCGAAACCACTGGTGAATAAACCTGCCCCAGCTGCCCCCTCTGCTCCCATCAGTTATTTATAGCCTGCCTTCCCTCTGGTGAATTAATTAACTCGCACTTGAGGCCTCGGACAGTATTGTGTTTAGTTGGGTGTCTGTGTGGAGGCCAGTGCTGGAAGCGGGTAGCAGGAGTAGAATAGGCTGGAAGGCAGGGCTGCTGGCTGCCCCCAGCCCTGCGGTCAGTCTCCCTCGCTCCAGCTCTGAGCTCCCCGGCAAGCCACTCACACGCCTGGCGGAGGAGGATTGAGGAGTCCCTTGTACCCCAGCTTCACTGCTTAAAGCCTTGGAGCTTTGGGATTTTAAAAGCCAATTTGACAACGTGCTAGGACAAAAAAAAAAAAACAAAAACGTACATCCTTTCCTCTCCAGGAAAGCAAGGGTCCAAGATGTAAAGCTCCAAAATTCTCTGGGACAGAGCAACCCAGGCTGAAAGCTGCATCCCACAGGCAGGGGTTCCCTGGAGGACTGGGAGGAGAGACGAGGCTGGAAGACGTTCCCAGAAAAGGCGGGGAGAAGAGGGGTGGAGCAGCATGGACTTCGAGTCGGCGAGGGATGTCCAGGACCTCAAGTCCAGCCTCCTCACGTGAGAGGCAGCATCTTGTTCATCCATTAATTAATTAATTGGTTCATTTCTTCATTCAATAGCAATTGTAAACTCCCCAGTGTGTAGATGAATGCTGACCTAGATTGTCCCTGCACTTGTTACAAATCTTCTTTGTTTGCTCGTACACACCCCTGTACACTCCCTGTCTAGTAGGGAGCCAGTGTCTAGCCAGTGAGGATAATGTCCACTGATTGGTCACCTCTGTATTGCCAGAAGCACCTAGCCCAATGCTAGGGCACATGGTAGGATTCAGTTATCATTTGGGGACTTCCTTCTCTCAGGCTTCCTAAGGAGACAAGGACCATAAGCAATGCCAGCCACCACCTCCCCCAACTCCCCATCAGCATCCCCAGGGCTGCCCTAAACATGCACAGTCCATACAGAAACGGTGTCCTGGCCTTGCCTATGCAACATTGATGCCAGTCCCCTAGGAGCCCCCATCTCCTACTCCCAGATGGCCTCTGCTGTATCCCAGAGCCCCCTCCCCTATCCAAGCTAGATCCCAGGTTCTGACCCCAGTGCAGGCTTCTGGACAAGGGCACACCCTTGTCCAGATGGATGACGAGGGAAGACGAGGGGTCATCCCTCGTCACTGCTCACAAGCCCCTGCCAAGCCCAAGGCTCCAAACACCCACTGTCCAGACTCACAACCACCTGCTCCCAAAACAGGCAGCTGGCCAGGCGCTGGTCACATGGAGGGGCTACTCTTGGAGTCACATGTCTCCTGACAGAAGTGGACTTCCTGCTTCCTTTCTCCCCCAGCAGTGCTGACTCCTAGAGGAAGGGGATTGAAAGGGGCTAAGCCTTGGACTTCACCCATGAAATTCAGTGCATTTACTCTTCAGGGCTCTTTGCACTGTTCACCAGATGCTCACAGCCAGCAAGTGCCAGGCAGCCTGATTGTTGCTCTGGGGCTCGGTCCTGCACCCCAGAAGTGGCCTCCCAGGGTGGGCTTGTGACCCAGCCCTCCGCACCAGCCTGGAAAGTTTGGAGGTCGGGCTCCCACCCTCTCTCAGCACCTTGAATGACCTTGCTGAGTATCGATAATGAGTTCTCATCAGCACTAGTGATAATATGAAAATCACTGTAATTAGAGCTGGCAGGTTGGTCTTGCTCTGCATTAGAGATGATGTGAGTTGCTTACAGGGGAATTCCCCACCCCTAAGTCCTACCCCACCTGGGAGAAGAGCTTCACACCCCAGACCTGACTCTCTCCAGCTCTCTAGTCTCCCCTGGGCCCCCGGGGCCAAGGCCAAAGTTCTCTGGGCACAGTTTTGTGCCCCAAAATTACCCCTTATGCCTGCAATTTTCCATTTGCACCTTCAAAATAGAGTGCAACTGGCTAATTGCCATGGCAATTAGGTAATTGCAGGTGCAATTAACATCTCTCCAGCAAAGCAAGGGGAGAGGGAGAGGAGACAGAGGCGAAGAGAGAAACAGTGAGAGGAAATGCAGGAGCCTTCAAGACAGACCAAGAGGTTGCAAGAGAAAAACCGAGGGGATGGGGAGAGAAAACAAAAGTGCATGGGAAAGGAGAGAGACAGGATGGCTAGAAAGATGAAAGGGGTGTGTGCAAAGAAAAATATATCAATAAGACCCAGCCCCTGTCTTGGAGGAGCTGATGGCCTAGAGGTGAGAAGGAGGCCCAGAGCAGAGCAGGAAGGCAGATGCGGAGCATTGCAGCCTGGTGGCACCTGGGGGCTTTCCCAGGGAAGTTGGTGCCTGAGCTGAGCCTGGAGAAGGGCTTCTATAGGTGGGCAAAGGGAAGTGGGAGTCCTGGTGGTTATACCAGCATGAGCCAAGGTCCAGAGGTGTGCAAGCCCAAGTATGCCCCATAGGACTTCCTGCCATGATGGGAATGTTCCAGACCCGCACTGCCCAGGCCGGTAGCCACCAGCCATGTGTGGCTATTGAGGACTCAAAATGTGGCTAGTGCTATTGAGGAACTGGATTTTTAATTTTATTGAATCCTAAGTTGAAATTTAAACAGTCACATATGCTCCTGTATTGATCCACACAGACCACAGAGGAATGGGAATGGGGCCTGAATGCCAGGGAAAGGCCCCATAGCAGCTCCCCGCTCCTAATCCAGGGGACTGGGGAGGTGGCATCAGGTACCGGCATGGGGAGGACATAAGAGGGGTTGAGAAGAATGGGTTGAGGCGCCGCATGTTTGGATGAAGACTTGTTCACCATGAGGAGACGGTTAGGGGATCATGGTAAGTTTGGGATTGAAGCCTCTGTCCTTGCCCTCCTTTCCCTCAGCACCCTTGTCTCTGTAGAGGTGTCTCCTTCCTGGTGTCTCATTTGGGGAAAGCTCCACACTCTTTCTCTCTACGGTTAGGGAGAAGAAGAGGACTGTGCCTCTCCCTGTCCCTCCAGCCACACTGTCCCTAGGCCCAGCCCCAACCCAGCAGCCCAACTGCCTTTACAGCAAAACAAGCTTCAGTGAGTTCACGTGGACTCAGGGCAGCCACACACACTCATACGTATCCACACTCAAACATACAAATACACATGGTCACACCATCACCCCTGGACACACACTCATACAAGCACACACACTCACCTTCAAATCTGAGTGCACACAGCCTCACAGACAACACACACACACACGCACGCACACACACACGCACACAAGTGCTTGGGGCAGTGTTTACAAAGCTCCAGAGGGACTGGGAGGCTCCCGCCCTGTGCAGGCTGTTGGAGGTGTGGATCACCATCAGCACCAGAGACATTCAAGGACAGAGCCCAGAGACCCACTGCACGGGTGCCTTCATGGGATCCCCTTTCCCTTTCTCACCTTTCAGCTGGAAAGGCTCTGGCCAGGCCCAGGCTTTGAACACCAAGCTACATTTGGGGAGGGGTGTGGCCCCAGGGCTACGCTATGGTGCACCCCGCCTCACCTTTGCCATCTCATCACCCTTTTTCCCTGCCTCCTGCCCCACTGCTCCTTTGCACACTCCGCCTGCCTGACGTCTCTGTCTGTCTCTTCTCTCTCTCTTCCTCATTCCCATTCTCTCCTCCCTCCCCTTGCTTGGGTCCTTCCTAGTCTCCTTCCCTCACAGTGTCTGCTTTCCTCTCCTATGCTAGAACCAAACCTTCCAACCCATGAAACTCCAACCCTAGGACTGCCACTCGGGACTTCTGGAATGTTCTCCTTTGCTGATGTTGTGGCCTGGCTGTGAAAGCCCCTAGGACCTGAGAACAGGAGTCTCTGGACTGCAGTAGCAGAATGAGTGTGGTCAGTGCCTAGGCCAGCAAAGGGGACAGCAGGCCTTGTGGAAGACAGAGAGTGAAGACACAGTCCATTGTCTGAGTGTGCACATATGTGCCTGTGTGTGTCTGCATGCTTACACACCTATGCACATACACTGTCCACCCTGGAGACTAGAGGGAGCCATGTGGGTAACTCACTGGGAGACCCTGAGCAAGTCACCACCCACCTCCAGGTTGCAGTTTCCTTTCTGTGAAATAAAGATCATTTTCTGGTCCTGGTGTGCAGAGTCCCTGGGAAGGGCCTGGGAGATGCCCCCCAGAGCAGCTTGGCTTTGGTTGGGCTGAATAGATTTTACTGGAAAGCAAAGCACTGTGGCGAAAACACAATTCATGGTCACAGAGGTACCCTCCCTCCCTGGAATCCTATAATGCAATAAGTCCCTACTGGTCTTTTTTCCCGGCCTTCCCTCAACCCTACCCAGTGCTTGATACAGGCCCGGGCATAAAGGAGTGGGTCATCCAGAGGAGGCCTGGAAGTAGCCTGTGGGTGGTCTGTCTGTCTGCCCTCTCGCAGTTGGTGCTACTCAGGTCCCAGTAGATGGTGGGAGTTACAAGCCCAAGGCCCTGCACCAGGATGCAGAAATGGGGAGGCAGCAGTTGGGACAGGAAGAACGTGGCTTCACACACTCAGCCCCAAACCCACCTACCTTACAATCAGGCAGTGAGACTGTGCCCACCTCTCTCACACTCCATTCTCAAGCTGCACATCCTCATTTTGTGGCTACACACGTGCACATGCACGCGCACACACACCTCCAGACCAAGGCAGCCCTCCATGTTGATTTCAACTTGATTTCATCTGTATAAATACCAGGCACAAAAAGCACAGCATGGAGCTGTCCTTCAGAAGCCCGTTTGAATTCCCCTAAGGATAATCCATTAGATGGGGAGTAGGGGAGGCACACAGGACAGAAGAAACAACAGAAATCCAGTCTGTTTAAGGAAAAATGAATTTATTAAAGGGTTTTTCAGTTGAGCCCTTGGTCAGTCTCTGCAAGGACTAGAGACCCAAACATGAAGGCCACACCACCAGGACCCAATCCTAAAGCCACCCTGCAGGACTGGCCATAGGGTCACCACGGTCCTCTCAGCCAGCACACTTTCTACCATGGACACTGGGCACTGGGTGTCACCCCTGAACCCCGCCCACAGCTGCCCCTAGGAGAGGGGGCCCTGCTGCTGGTACTCCTGCTGGACAGGGGTCTCACAGCATCTGCTTCTTCAGACGCCTAACTGCAGGCTGAGGTCCCACGTGAGCATATCTGCTAGGCAGAGCTGGGGTCACGTGACTGTGCTCTGGCTGCAGAGGAGCAGGAAAACCAGTAAGTGACTGCTGCCTTAGAAGGAAGGAACTCACATGTGAGGAATTCCCAGACAGAGGGAAGAACAGGTAGCCAGTAAGATGGACAAATGGCCCAGCACCCCGGACGGCCTGGGCCCTCTGCACAGCCTGACCTGCTCTAACCACTCACCCCTCCAGCCCCTCACTGAGGACCCAATCCGGTTGTCACCCTCGTCCCTTCTCCCTGGTTTCTAGAGCCTCCAACCTCGTGAGCTGGCCCAGCCAGGCCCTCTACCTTTGGGGCCCCAAGGGCACAGCAGGCTTCCAGGGCTGGTGAGGCGGGGGCGTCAGCAAACCACAGGCCGTGCCTTTCCGGTGACATTTGGCTCAGGCTGGGGTTGAGGTCGGCTTCAGACTTGGTGAGAGAAACACACACCACCCCGCAAGCTTCCTCTAAGAAGGGCTCCGAGAGGAGAGGACTGCATCTTGTGCAGGCAGAAGAGTCAGGGGCGGAGCAAGGGATGCCCAGCCTCTGACTACCATGCTGCCTACCTGTCAAGACAGCGGTGGCAGCTGGCAACCACTGAATACTCGCCATGTGCCTGGCACTGTGCCAGCAACGTCCTGGCAACACCTGAGTTAGGAGCCATTGTCTCCATGTTACAGATGAGGAAACTGAGGCAAAGAGAGGTTAAATAACTCACGTGGGGCCACTGGCTACTGAGTGGCAGAACCAGGATTTGAACCCAGTCTGGTCCAGAGCCCTTCACCACTGTGTTATATGGCCCCTCAGTTTGTTTATCCTCTCTGTGCCTCTGTTTTTCCCTCTAAAAGAAGAGCCCCAGGTGGCCAAGGGACATGGCATGGTGGAGGAGCACCCAGCTCACGGCTTTTCCCTCTAAAAGACGAGCCGAAGGTGGCCAAGAGTTGTGGAGTGGTGGAGGAGCATCCAGCTCATAGCTGGTGACTTAGGGTTTCCACCCTGCTGTGCTTTCCCTTGGCTGTGGACCCTGGGCAGTTAGTTAACTTCTCTGAGACTTAGTTTTTCTCACCTGCAATGTAGAGCGATGAGGTCTACCTGCAGGAA
This sequence comes from Mandrillus leucophaeus, assembly GCF_000951045.1. Taxonomy (NCBI): domain Eukaryota; kingdom Metazoa; phylum Chordata; class Mammalia; order Primates; family Cercopithecidae; genus Mandrillus; species Mandrillus leucophaeus. The sequence continues at coordinate 9,030,459 of NW_012100320.1, read as the reverse complement.
GTTTGTGGGAGCAATGAAGCTGTGGGTGCCTGGTGCCTGGCAGGTGCTCAGGAAATGCAGGACCAAAAGCACTCAAGCCTGAGCCCCTCAGGTGGCCCCTGGGTAAGAAAGCTTTGCAGCTCCCCCTACCACCCAGCAATACCTGAGACTCAGATGCCCAGTGAGATGGGAGACCACAAGCCCAGCCTCCTCCTCACCATGGAGCCATCCTTGCTAGGCCATATGAACAGCTCCCTGCGCTGGGTCTCACTGAAGTCACTTCGTGCCCCTGCCCCCATGTGTCCTGTATCACTATCCAGTTCTTCCTGTCATGAGGAATCAGCCACGTGCCCTCCTGACCCTGGGCCTTGGGGCCCTCTGGACCAGCTCTTCCTTTGAAAAGAGGAAGATGGAAGAAGGCAATTCTTAGCCTCACCAGGAAAATGCAGCCTGCCTCTCTCCTGTTGGAATTATGGATGTCTAGATTGGGTGGGTGTGGGTGGGATCGTTGGGGGTGGGGAAACTTTGAATCGGGAGTCCCTCAGGTCAAAAAAAACAATTTTGGCTGGGCGTGGTGGCTCATGCATATAATCCCAACACTTTGGGCAGTGAGGCAGGAGGATCGCTTGAGCCCAGGAGCTCGATGTCAGTCTGGGTAACATAGCAAGACCTCTTCTCTTTAAAAAAAAAAAAAAAAATCTCAGAGAATCTTACACCTAGGAGGGCAAAGGATCTTTTCTCTTGCACTCCTCCCTCCTGAGCTGTGGTGGCTGCTTCCCTAGAACACTGCTGAGTATGTCCTGACTTAGGGAGAAAGAGCACTGTGATTGATTAATGATGTCTGCCTTGGGCAGGGGATGAGACACACATAGTATGTGTTTGCCATCCTGGATATAAATATCTGCCTGTGAGGCCTGAAACTCATTCTCTTCCAGTCCTCCCTCATTTGCTTTCAAGTTCCCTAGAACAAGCCATCTCTCATCTAAGACATTGCCCAAACAGAACTCTTCCATAGCCTCCACCCATTGCATGACTGTTTTGTTTCTCATGCATTACTCCCAGATGATGAAAGCCTAAACCAGTGGTTCTCAACTGGAAGTAATTTTGCCCCTCGGGTGAGATTTGGCGATGTCTAAAGACATTTCTGGTTGTCAAAACTGGAAGGATGGGGGTGGGGTGCTTCTATAGGTATCTAGTGGATGGAGGCTAAAGATGCTGTTAAACGTCCCACAATGGACAGGGAAACCTCCTACAACAGTTGAATTTGGTTCAAACTGTCAGGAGTGCTGAGGTTGAGAAACCCAGGCCTAGAGAATATACTGCTTTCTTGTCCCCACTAGAATGATCTGTTGGGCTCCTAGCCCAGTACCCCTAACCCTTCAAGCTGGATCAACCTCCCTCTCCCATTCACAACTTCATCCATCACTGAGACCCCTGGGTTCCTCGGCATGGTTCACAAATCCTTTCAGGATCTCCCTTCACCAGAGATCTCATCTCTCACCCAAGTGTTCTTCCACCTACTTGCTCTTCCCTGCACTGCCCCTTTCCATCCTTTTAGCAAACTTCTACTCATCCTTTAAAACTCAAATTAGAAATCACCTTCTCCAGGAAGCCCTCCACGAGGACCAACGTAACCAGTCACGCCCTCTGTGATACTTCTGTATCGTGCAAAACCCTCAGCTGTTGTACCGTCACCCTGCATCGTATTTTATGTTATTTATTTAAATGACCACTTTCTTCATATGATCATCAGCTTTGTGAAAGCAGGGACTGGGTTTTATTCAATTCCTATTCCAGCCTGGCACCTTGTGAGGCTCAGTCAGTGGCTCAGCCTGTCCTGCTCCTTGGCTGCTGGTCCAGCCTTGCCTCAGCCTCATCCAGGACTCACCCTGTTGGATTCCCACAGCAGAGTGGTTAAGGGGTAGCGGGGAAGGTGTTCAAATCCAGCTCCTGCAACTTACCAGCTGAGTGACCTAGGGTAAGACGCTTCACCTCTCTGTTTCATCTGTGAAGTGGGGACAATAATGAAACCTGCCACATAGTCGTGATGATTAAATGGCCTAATAGATGGAAACAACTTAGAACAGTGCCTGATACACAGTAGGGGTTCAAACAGAGTTACTGTCGATCATCAGATAGGATTCTCTACCCATGCCATAATCCTGCCTTGGGTGCCCACCATGGACCCATCATCTCAGAACCATGACTGCCTTCCACTATTCCCCGCCACCTGTTTTCCGTCCCTGATATCCTCCTGCACGTTCATCTCCTGGGGCCTGGGGCCAAATGCTCTGGGCTTCCTAGACTGTGCTGATCCCCTTCTCAGCCAGCTGCTGTCCTCCCTGGGCTCCTGCAGGCCCAGACTCCTTTGTCCTCCATCTGACCAGAGACCTTTTAGAAGCTGATACGGTTTGGATGTGTGTCCCCTCCAAATCTCACGTTGAAATGTGATCCCCAGTGTTAGAGGTGGAGGTCTGGTGGGAGGTGTTTGGGTCATAGGGGGCGGATTCCTTATAAATGGCTTGGTGCTCTCCTCATGGCAATGAGTGAGTTTTAGGTCTGAGTCCATGTGAGATCTGGTTGTGGCCTACGCCTGTAATCCCAGCACTTTGGGAGGTTGAGGTGGGTGGATCATGAAGTCAGGAGATCGAGACCATCCTGGCCAATATGGCATAACCCATCTCTACTAAAAATACAAAAATTAGCTAGGCATGGTGGTGGGTGCTTGTAATCCCAGCTACTTGGGAGGCTGAGGGAGGAGACTCTCTTGAACCTGGGAGGCGGGGGTTGCAGTGAGCCAAGATCATGCCACTGCATTACAGCCTGGTGACAGAGTAAGACTCCATCTCAAAAAAAAAAAAAAAAAAGAGTGTGGGACCTCCCCCCAGCCCCTGACCCCTACCTCTCTTTCTCATCACATGATGCGCTGGCTCCACTTCACCTTCAGTCATGACTGGAAGCTTCCTGCAGCCTCACCAGGAACAGATGTTGGCACCACGCTTCCCATACAGCCTGCAGAACCTTGAGCCAATTAAAGCTCTCTTCTTTATAAATTACCTTTATAGCAACTCATAAAATGGACTGAAGCAGAAGCCCTGCAGTGCCTAGAAAAGAGTCAAGCCTGTTGACTGACTCGGGAAGTCCTAGCTGGGTGAACGACTGACTGATGGGATTTGTCAAGTGGGAGCCAAGGGCTGCAGGGGAGGGGAGAATAGGCTGTGGCCGGGGGAGGCGGGGAGGCAGGAGGCAGGAGGCAGGAGGCAGGAGGCAGGAGGCAGGAGGCAGGAGGCAGGCCTCTTTAGAAAGCAGGCGCTGTTTCCAGGCTGGCTGATTGGTCTTGACAAGCAGGGTTGAGGCAGAGCAGCTCCATTGTCCTCTGCACTTTAAAAGGCCAGCGCCCCTCCCAGAATCTTTCCTTGGAGACCTGCTAAAATAATACATTTAGACCTGCCAAACCCAATCGCTTCCGTCTGTCAGGCTCCCTGTAAATAGCACTTCTTAGCAGAGCTCAGCGAAAATACGATTCCAAACAGCATGGGGGCAATCATACATCAATCGAAGAAAAACATTTTTCCCCTTCCCTTCTACCAACCCCCATAATTGCATTTTAAAACCGTTCCTGTGTTTCTGGGAGAGACACCACGGTACCTGTTGCTTTTTAACTCAGAGCCGAGCGGCGCAGCAAAATGAGGCTAAACACAGCAAAGTTATTTTGATTTATTTCCTAACGTCGGAATTTGGAGCTTGCTGCGGGGATTCAGCCACAAGAAGACAAACTGATGAAAATGTATTTTTCCCTGTCGTTACTCTTTTAAATAGATGGGTGTTTTATTCTTCCTTTTTGCCACTTTGCTGTGCTAGACTGAGCTTTATGGCACCCTGGCATGCCGTCGCTTTGCTTCTCCCCTCAGAAGAGGCCGCCCCGCCCTGGGATTCTCTCCTCCCTGATGCAGAGAGCTGCAAGACCCCTGGGAGAGTTTTGCCTTTGGGTCTGGCATTGCCCTCTTCAGGAGCCAGTTTTAAGGTCTAATAGCCCCTTTGAGAGTGGAGGGGATGCACCAAACCTCAGGGGGCATGAGACTGTAGCATCCTTTCCTCTCTGAATGACAGTCAGGGTGGAACGAGGGGAGGGAGCTATTAAGGAGCCAGAAGGACAGAAAAGAGAGAGAAGGTGGGTTTGAAGACAACCATTTGCCATCGGCCAAACCGAACTTACCAAATGCTGGATTTGACACCTGGAGTCCCTTCTGGTTACCAGCTGGGAGGTGGCCTCCGTAGATCCCTACCTGCAGAGTGGCATTCAGTGCAACCTGCATCCCTCCCCTGTCTTAGCCTGTCCTCCAAATTCTGGCTAACTCCTGAGTGCTTGGTGGGGCCCAGTCCTCCAGGCCCCTCTGCTTCTAGGCTCCCATGGCGAGGGCAACCCTTCTTTGGGCTGCACGGGAGGCATGATGCGGATGACTGGGTGTCTGGGAGTCACCCTGGGGTACCATGCCCTCCCTCCAGCTGCTTCTCCGCCCTCCCTCAACTGGTTGCTGGGACAGCTCCGCATTCTCTTCCCTCATCGCTGCAGAGCAGCCTCCCTCCTGTGAAAAGTTCCCTCCTACTCCAAACACAGTCATGGAGTTTTCTTAACAGAAATTGTTCTCTCTCTTAGAGGAATCCCAGTGCCAGCTGCTAGGGTGTTTCCACTTTGTGTGGGTACAAAAGGAGTTCCTGCACAGACCTAGCCCAGAGTCCTGGCCTTGCGAGCCCACATGAGACCTGCAGAACCTCTGCTCTGCCCCCATGCGCTCACTTTGGGGAGGCAGCCCCCAGGGGTGCTTGGAAGGAAAGAAGGCTGGGAAGGAACATAGGGACTTGGGGAGGGGCTTTCCCCAAGGAAATGCCTCAGCTCTTCACAGCCACCCATCCCCCTGAGTGGTCTCCTGCCACAACTGGTCCGGGGTCAGCACTGATGCCTTGTGTGGCTTTCTTTCTTCCTGTAGACCCAGCCTGTGCTGAAGCCAGCTGGTGGCACCTCTGGCCCCACGAGCGCTGGTGAGCTTGAGGCCTTCTTTAAGGCTGAACAGAGGACCAGTCCTTCTTCCGGGGAGAGTGGGTGGGGAGGTGCTGTTCTGGGAGTTATCTAGCGATGCCACCTCCTATGTGCGTGACTCTGGAGTAGCCAAGAAGCACCCCTGTGCGGCAGCTTCCTCATCTGACCAATGTCTGCGTTGACTGATCCTAGTGCCCAGCTCAGCTCAGACGTCCCTTGGCGTCTCACACAAGGGGGTGCTGGGCCCTGCTGCCCATCCCCAAGTGCCCCAACCCTGCGTCATCAGTGGAGAGGGCGTTGTGATGTCCCTGTGCAGATGGGAACAGTTGAAGTCTGAGAGGCTAAGCGGCACGGCTCTCGCAGAATCTCGGCGGAAGATCCCGGCCTTCCAAATCCCAGGCTGTCTCTGCACACCTGCGTGGAGAAGGACACGCCACACAGCCTGGCGGGGGCGGCTTGCCAGCTGGGCTCCAGGGAGGCCCAGCAGGGTTGCCACAGAGACGCTATTATCAACAGCTAAGGCAGGTCTGTGCAGGCAGCACCAACCACAGCGCCCCAGAGCTCCCCTGCCGTGGTCCAGGGGCCGCATGGTTCCAGTGCGGGAGGGCCCCAAGTCACAGGGCAGTGGGTTAGGCTGCTTGTGTTCATGCTCCTCCCTCTGCCCTTTGAAAATCTGTGAGCCCCGGCGAGCTGCTCCACCGGCCCTGGACCTCAGCTCCCGGGGTGATACAGTGTGCCATGCCGCCTCACAGGGTGTGGTGAGGGTTAACTAAGCACTTAGAACCATGCCCACACATAAGAAGAACACAGGAAACAAGCTAGGGTTTCTAGGCCTATTCCCTCTGCAGCCCAGAGAGGATGGACCCAAGGCAGAACCGTGCGTCCTGGCTGTCGCCGAAGCCCCCTTTCCTCTGTATCGTGTGTTTAAAATAAATCATTGCTTGTACTGTTCCCAATCCTCTGAAACAACCTTCTCCCTTCAGTCCCTACAAAACTGTTCTGACCCCAAAAGCCAGACTGGCAGCATCCAGGAAGCCATTGCAAGCCACAGGCTCACGCTGGCGCTGCCTCTCTCTCCCCTTGGCTGGCATTCCATCCGAGCCCCGCAGTTTCTGTCTTCCTGGTTAGTTCCCCATTTCTTGATCTTAGCCTCTCCTCTCCTCTGAGGCTGTGAGCTCCCATCGAGAGCTGGGCAGAGTGTACCTGCAAGCTCCTGGCTCCACCCTCTTCCAGGTGAGCTCCTGTAAGACCTGCATGTGGAGGCCCTCTGTAAACAAGCTGAGGGAGGAAGCTTATCAGGTCATAGCTCCTGCCCCCAAGCGCCCCAGTTGTGAAATGAGGGTGAAATAATAGCTGCTAGTTAAGCGACCTCATCGTATGCAAAGCCCTGGGCTTTTCTGACCCATTCTATCCTTACAACCTTTTTTTTTTCAGGCAAGGAAACACAGGCTCAAGGCAGCTGTATAACTTGCCCAAGGTCACACAGAAAGTTGCCGAGCAGAGCCTTCTAGATCTCCGGCCTTGCCTGACCCACAGTCGGACTCTGAGCCACCATTGCTCACTCAGTCAGCTGGTACCAGAACCATCCAATGGTGCCACACTCCCTGAGGGCCGGTGCCAGGCCTAGCTCCCCCAACCCTCTTCTCCATCTATGCTCAGTGAGTGAACGATTGAGCCAGTGACAGAAATACATTGTCGACTTCACGAATGTGCTTCTAAAAGGATCAGACACTTTTCAAACACCAGGTACATGGTATACTGAGAGAGGGAAGCTGAGAAGCTGAGGGAGTCGAGGCCAGGGGGGTGCAACTTTGCCACTGTCACCAGAAGTAGGCCCAGAGGCCTCTCTGCAGCCTATGCAGGACTCCCAGGACTTGATTAGGGTGATTTATTTTCCTAGCAGGGCAGGAGGCTGGGGGCCAGCCTGAGGGAGGTCTGGGCGGCAGTATTCCGTTATCTCTCCTGGGGCAAGTTGGAGAGGAGCAGGCATTTACAGCCTCTGCTTCCAAAGGCTTCTGGAAAATAAGAGGACGGTCTGGCCACGGCTGTGCCTGATTCACTCTCTTCTGCTAGAAACAGTTCAGACAGAGGGCAGCCCTTGAACTTGGGGTGGAGAGGGTGTTTCTGTGCCTGTGCTGACGCAGCTCTCCATCCCTCTCCCTTGCCCGGTTCCTTGAGAAGAGGCAGGGGATGCTGGCGGGGGGTCCTCAGGGGGCTTCTCTGATTAGAGGCTCGCTCTGGCCACCTGGGTCCTGCTGAGAGGAAAGTGGCTTCCCCTGGGGCTGCAAGCAAGTTGGCTTCAGTGCAGTCCCCTCTCAGGGGGAGGCCTGCAGGCTGTGGAAATGATGAAGCTGCTCCCTTGTGACAACACGGCTGCCTCCCACACTGGGTACCATGGAGGAGCAGAGCCGGGTGAGACCTAGGAGGCCTTCTAGAACAGGGACCCAAGGCCCTGAGAGAAGAAACGCTGTGCTTTGGAAGACAGAGAGTTAGCAGCCACCCTGGAGTGCGCGTGAGACCTGGACAGACGGCAACTCCCATGTCGGTGCCTTTGAGCGGGAAGATGCCACCCAGGGAGACACGAGGTCTTAAACAAGCATGCACGGTGCCAGTGTCGACTGGGCCCAGCCAGCTCAGGCAGGGGGACGACGGTCCATTTGGCCTGGTTTTTGAGAGGTTTGGGGGAATTTTGTTTCAGGTTTTGGAAAGGCCTCAAATGAAGGCATGAATGAGGAACCAGAAAAGTATGGCAGGAAAATCCACCACGAGCTGGAGGCTGTCAGCTCTGGGTCCAGTCCTGGCTGACCCTCCCTTGCTGAGTGACTTGATCCTATTCCCAAGCCTTTCTGTCTTCTTATCTGTGAAACGCAGAAAATAATCCCGCTGCACCAACTTCCCAAGGGGGCCATGGAAGATCCAACACAGGAAAACAATCAATTACAGGCCCACACAGAGAAGGGGCTATTATTGCGCACGCATACCCACGGCAGGATGCATTTGGCCTCCAAGAAGGGGCCAGGACTTGTCGCAGCAAAGAAGGGTGCTTTCACAGAGGGTGTATGAACAGGCAGTATTGATGGAGCACTGCCAGGTGCCAGAGTGTGCAGAGGGAGTCTCCTCGTCAGTGTAATCTTTACAACAGCCCTTTAGCATGAGTTCCACTACATCCATTTCCAGGTCAACCATCAGAAACCCAGAGAGGTGAAAGGGCCTGCTGACAGTCACGCCACTGGTCTGAGTGGAGGAGCAGGAAGTTCCGCAGAGGCCAGTCTGCTTCCAGGCCACCACCCTCCATGATGTTCAGGCTCTGAAGAGGAGGAGGCGTATAACAGGCAGAGTCTGGGAGGGGCAGGCAAGGACCCAGACTGGAAACCAGATGCTGTAGTCAACTGGGGGCCCTAGGGAGCCGCCCACCAGATGAGACTGAGCTTCCCATTCCTAAGAGGGAAGAATGGGCACCACATCTGTTAGGCCTCATGAGCTGTTGGGAGGTTTAACTTTTTTTTTTTTTTTTTGAGACTGAGTCTCGCTCTGTTGCCCAGGCTGGAGTGCAGTGGTGCAATCTCGGCTCACTGCAGCCTCTGCCTCTTAGGTTCAAGCGATTCCCCTGCCTCAGCCTCCTGAGTAGCTGGGACTACAGGTGCGTGCCACCATGCCCAGCTAATTTTTGTATTTTCAGTAGAGATGGGGTTTCACTGTGTTAGCCAGGGTGGTCTCAATCTCCTGACCTTGTGATCTGCCTGCCTCAGCCTCCCGAAATGCTGGGATTCCAGGCATGAACCACCGCACCCAGCTAACTTGTATCTTAAAACTGAGTCTAAAACTATAAATTGTAATCGTCCTTATTTCAATAGCAAACCAATCACTGAAATAGTTTAAAGGCCATTGAAATGATTTCTCTGCCCCAGGCAGGGCTGTACCTTGGCCAGCCCAGGACACAGGGACCACTTTAGGATCTAAGAAAAGCACTTGCCCGGAGATGGGTCTTGCAATCTTCCCTGTCAGGAGCCCACCTTCCTCCCTCTCACTGTGACTGTAATGTGCCTCCATCCTCTCTGGGACTGTGTGATTAGGGTTTTCAGCCTGAACCTGCTCTGTCCTGGGTGACCTCCCCCTCGGACCCTCCTGAAGCCTTTCCAAACCAGCTTCCAGCAGCTCTGCCCCCAAGCAGGCAGAGACCTTGCGTGTGGGCAGAGTCTGGGGAAGGGCTTGGTGGATGAAGAGGGTTGGGGCTGTCACTGAAGCGAGGCCTCAGGGAAGGTGGAGCTTCTGTTTGATTTAAAGGAAACCAGGAAGTGTTTTCTTGAGCAGAGGAAGGGAGGAAGGGACAGGAATTCCAGGAAGCACCAACGGTTGAAACAAAGATAGAAATATGGGAATGACACAGGAAGGATGGAGAAACCAGCTTGGTCTAAAAGATCAAAGGGTGATACAGGTCATGAAAGGTCTAGAAACCACAGCTGAACTTAGACTGGCCATGGAGGCAGTGAGGAGGTGGACAGACGCTCTTAGGCAGGTGACCGGTAGACAAAGGAACTCCTTCTTGCCTCAGTGACTGCTCTGTTATTCTGTAGAAAGTGGGACTGAAGAGAGGCAGAGGTTCCCTTCAAACCTCCCCAGCTCCCCTGCCAGATGCTGCAGGCTGCACACAGAGGCCAAGGCCGCCATGTGACACTGCCAGCCCCTCCTTGGGACCCCCGGGTGTGGCTTCTGTGGTCTGCCTTTCAGCAGCAACGCAGCCAGCTACATGCAACCCACCAGAGGCCAACCTGCAGTGACCCTGTGTGAAGTGGCCTCGGTACAGAGAGGGCCCATGCAAATGAGCACGGAAAAAGTGACATGGGTACCTGTGGAAAGGTTTCCTTTCCCAGGCCCCCAGTGTTGGGGGTGGGCAGTGGGAGGTGGGCTGAGGCTCAAGGTTATGTCGAGCATGGCTGGGTTCAGACCCTCTCACCTCTCACAGAGAGAGAAGCAAGGATTTGTCTTCAGGGCCCAAATCCCAGATCTGGGCTTTCCTCCCTCAAACTAGGTGCTCTGGGCAAGTGACTTCTCTGTGAGCCCCAGTTTCCTCATCTGTAAACAGAGGAGGGTGAAAGGCCTGGCTCTCAGCAGGTCCTCCGTGTGCATTTCACTGACTTCTTCGCTATAACCCAGGAGACCTGACATTTACACAGGGGGGTCAAGAACGTGAATACTGGCAGGCCGAGGGGCGTGACATGGGACAAAACACAGGCCTGAACACAGGATAGTGGGCATGAGGCCACCTGGTATGGAGACTAAACCCAACCTAGCCTGGTTCCTCTGACTTCTAAAACCCTGCGTGTCCAACAGGCATGCTTTCTTCCTTGTGAGGTTCGGGGGAACATCTGACAGGCTTCAAAAAGGAAAAAGCCCTGAACAGGCAAGACAGCGTCCTCTCCTCTACTCACCGCCCCCCATCTGGCCGGCATAGAGGGAGGAAATGAGTTGGTTGGGGACCCCAAGTACGGGTGCTAGCAATGGCACTCGCCCGGGGCTTCCTACCTCCCTGCCCGGGGCCTTCGCCTGCTCTTCTTGGGGTCTCCACCTCCTGGCTGACTTCACCTCTGTCTCCTCTCCACTCTGAGCCAGGCTGCCTGATTTTAAATGCCAGCTCCTTCTTTTCCAGCTGCGTGACCTCAAGCTGTAAACCTCCCTGTGCCTCAGCTTCCTGATCTATGAAATGGGGCATTTCTCCCCATCATTTGGCTGAGAAGAGAAAATCAGCTAACCTCTGTAAAGCACCCAGAAGGTACTAGAACGAGACCTGATGGTGAGGCAAGTTGGTTATTTTTATTCAGATGGGCTCCTCAGAGGGAAGCCTAGGTCCTTAGCACCCTTCTCCCTCCCAGGGACTTCTGCAGATGAAGGCTGGTCTCAGTGAACAGCAAGCAAGGATTGGCTCTGAGTCAAAATAAATTAAAGAGGAAGGACGTGGGTGAGGACGTGAATTTATGATCCCTGAGCAATGTCACCCTGGTGCCCGGGAACTAACCCCCTCACCTGCTTCCCCAGTAGGTCTGACTGCTCCAGGCCCCTGCTGCAACTACTTGGGCAAAAGCTTGGCCTTCTGGAAGATCGCATTCCCTCGGAAGTGGGAACATCAGAGGTTCAGGAGGAGGCATCTCAGAGCACTCATCCATATGAAGTTACCTTTCCTCCAGGGCCTTTGTGGTCAGCAAGTCAAAAACAAAATATTATTGTTCCCACTTTGCAGATGCGAAAACTGAGGCCCAGAGTAATGATGTGACTCACCTAAGGTCATACAGCTGAGGAGCTAGCTCAGGAGTACAGATCTGCCCAGGCACCTGCACCACACCTAACAGGCAGAACACCTCTGGGTTCAGTTGCCTCATCTGCAGAATAGACTCTCAGCATCCATCCTGCACCTGGCAAAGGAGGCGAAGAAGGGCAAGGATTCCACCCCCAAGCCGGCCACACCGCCCACTGTCCTGCTCCAACACCCGCAGAAAGACAGGAAATGGCTCGCCCAGGATTCTCACTTGGCCTTCCCTTCTAGCATCCACTTTAAGACTGGCAGGGGCTGCTTTGAGCAAAGGCACCGCAGCTGACCCCTTGAGGTCAGTGTTTGTGGTAGGGGCTGCAGGGCTGTGATGGGCCAGACATTGAGGATAACACTTGAGTGGACTAGGGACCCTCTGCTTTGGCATTCTAAGGGTCTGAGTCCCTCCTGCGACAAGCCAGAGACAGGATCTAAAGATACCCAGAGATAGGGATGCAGCAGGCCCAGTGGGCTGCTGGGATCTCAGCAGCCAGAAGAGTGGTGTGCACCAGCAGAGGAGGCCACTGGAACAGAGCAAAAACCACAGGAACAGAAACTCCCTGGGTGCCCATGAGTCACCACCCTGTGAGGGCTGGGCCCTGGGGCTCGGTGGGAACTTTCCCAGGCCTTGACCCTCAGCTCAAGGGCACGTCCCTTGACCCTATGACAACACAAAGAGAGGCTGCAGCCTGCGGTTCACACCCTGGTATGTCTCTGTCTTACTCTCACTATCTCTGCCAAGAGATCATTTGATTTATTAATTAGTGTAAGTATGTATATCTTTAGAATAGAAAATACAGGCATATTGCAAAAAAAAAAAAAGAGTGAAAACCAAGCCTCCTTCCCTCCCCTGCTCTTCACTATCAAGTCCCTCTGCATCCAAGTCTCCTCCTTGGAGGCCTCCACTCCTACCAGCTTCTTTAAAGCCGTATATATTTGTACATACATTTAGAAACCCAAATGCAAACGTGTGTGTTCATCCTTTTCCTCTTTTTACACAAATGGTAGCATGTCAATATACCTTGGAGCCCTCTCCTTATAGAAGCATACAGAGTCTATTCTCCCTGTCTTCAGTGGTTTAAATCAATACTAATATGTATTTCATATAATTCTGTGGGTTGAGGAAGCACAGTTGGGAGGTCCTCCATTCCATGTGATGTAGCTAAGGTCATCTATATGTTGATTCTGCTTAACAGTTGTGCAGAGTTCCATTGTATGGACACCATTGTTTATTTAATCAGTCCCCTATTGATTAGCATTTGGAGACTGACAATCTTTTGCTTTGATAAATAATGCCACAGTGAATGAGGAGCACACATGTCCCCTGCGTATCCACATGATGAAATCCTAGGGTCAGAGGGAAGAGCAGGTGGGGTTTGGCAGGGGCTCCCAGTGGCTCTCCCAGACACACTGATTCCTATTCCTGCCAGCCCCACACTCTGGCACCTGTCCTTGCACCCTCAGCAGCAGAGTGTGCCGTACTTTTGATCTTTTTGATCTGATGGTTGTCTTTTCTTTTCTTTCTTTCTTTTTGAGACAGGGTTTCTCTCCCATTGCCCAGGCTGGAGTGCAATGGCATGACCTCAGCTCACTGCAACCTTTGCCTCCCAGGCTCACACGATTCTCCTGCCTCAGCGTCCAGAGTAGCTGGAACTACAGGCACATGCCACTGCACCCAGCTAATTTTTATATTTTTTGTAGAGATCTGCCTGCCTGGGCGTCCCAAAGTGCTGGGATTACAGACATGAGCCACCACACTTGGCCTAAAAGAGGGTCTTTTATTGAGTTTTAATTTGCATTTCTTTCATGAGTAAGGCTGATTAACTTTTCATCTATTTAAGAACCACTTATATATTCTTTTGAAACTGTCTTCCTATATTTTGTCCATTTTTTAAATTGAGGTATTGGTTTGTTCTTGTTGCTGGGTAGGAGTTCTTTATACAATGAAGAAATTAATCCTTTCTTTGCAATATGAATTGCAATTTTATTTCTCAGCTAATTTCTCTCATTCCCTGCAGGAGTGGCCCAGAGTGACCAATCCAAAGGGGGTGGAATCTCTAGGCTGTAACAATGGAGGACTGAGTCTACTCTGAGCTGGAGAGTATGGCTGGGATGGTTTAGAAGAGTAATGGCTTCCAACAGCTCCTGCCCTGGCGGGTGTCTTGGGGGAGCCCACTCTGGCCTGGCCTGATCTCCAGGGCCCTAGGCCGAGGCATCATCCTGTGAAAGGGAGGCCAACACTTCGAAGGTCCAAGCAGTCTGAGGGGTTCAGGGGCCCAAGGTCACCAGAAAGAAAGAGACAGTGGCAACACGTGAACCCAGGGTTCCTGGGTCCCAGTGCGCTGTTCTGCACCTGGGCCAAGGCCCTGGAAAGCTCCAGAAGGCAGCATGCCTGTTAATAACATCTCACATTTGCGGAGCCCTCCCATATGTCCAGCCCTGCACAGGCACTTGACTGTTACCACCCCACACACAAACCCATTTCATTCTCCCCAGCAACTCCATAGGAGTGAGCACCAATGTTAATGCTCTATGACAGAGGAGGAAACGGAGGTCTATCTACATGGCACTCCCTGGAGAAGTGGGGCTGGCCCACCAGAAAGCAGCAGCTCTTACTCAGTGGAGAAGTCCAGCCAAAGTCCTGGGGTAGGGGCCCCATTAGGGTGCTGCTTGGGGAGCAGGCCCTCTTGTAGACTGAGCAGAGAATTTCTACCTCCCCTCTCCTCTACTCCCCTCCCTGGGGGCCAGAGGGACCTGAGCCTTCCTTACCAGGCTGGTCACTGATGTGTCCTTGAATAAACTGTCTAAAAGAGCACCCAGTCAAGGGCCTGGCCCCGCCACTGCCCTCTTACCTTTGTCAAATAAACCTGAGGAATGTTTTCTGACCCAGGAATCCTGGAGAGGGAGGCACAGCCCTGCAGGAAGGGACAGAGCTGCTCTGGCTCAGAGCCAGAAGTGCCACTGTCAACTTGCAGAGGCTCCTTGGACAACTGTCCCCTTGCTGGCCTCAACTGCAAGGAAAGAGCTGGGTCAAATAGTGTCTGTGTCCTTTGTCACTCAGAGCAGTACCACTCTGGGATGCAATGTCCCTTCCCAGGCCTCCCTTTCAGAGAATCTGACGCTCCTTCATCCTGCTTCTCACTCACCAGCACCTACCAGTTGCGGTTACTCCTGTGAGGTCCAAGAGAGCAGCTGCCACGTGGTTCCTGTTTAGCTGTTGCCCAGTCACCCGGCAGACATGCAGAAGTGTTTGTTGAATGAATGAATGAATGAGCAAAACTTCATTGCTTTGCCACAGGACACCCTAAAGACCCAATAATGAGTGTGACCAGGTTTCTTGAAGCCCTTCTCTGGAGCAAAACCCATGCTCCTCCAGAGACATTGGTGGATTCCTCCCTGATCAGGAGCCCCAGACAGAAGGCCAGGCCCCAGGAGCTCTGGGCTGGCAAGGGCAGGATGGGGTGAGGGACAGTCTTCCAAGCTGAATCACCCCCTAGCCTTGGGGACCCGGGGATGAATGGTGGCAGAGCAGGTAGGAGTGGAAAGGGCCTTGGTGCATTCCAGCTTTCTGAAGAAGCGCAGATGGGATGTGAGCAGTGGGCTACTTTGTTGAGAACTAGGCAAGCAGCAGGCTAGGCCAAGTCATCTCTTGCCTGTCTGTGCCACATGACCCACCTTCCCACTTCCTTGCTTCACAGCCCAGCAAAGACGTGGTTCTGCAGAATGCCAGCCCTAACCCATTTCCTTCCTGGATGCGGGGAAGCCCCTTTTCCCCTGGACCTGGACTGTCACAAAGGCCCTGCCATCAGCAGCCCAGCTGGCTCCCCCAAGACACTGAATCATTTTACTCCCTGAAGCCTTGAGGTCTCCCTCTCTCCCACTCTGCCCAACACAAAGACTCTCATAAGTTTCTTGGATGAATTTGAATTGACTGAGTCGAATTGAATTGACTTGAATCTTATTGAAGTGAGTTGAATTAAATGCCAGATTACAGGCTTCATCAGAGCCCACAGAAATCTGGTTTTTCTAAATGCTGGTCCATAGATCAGAAAGACAAATATTCATCCCTTGTTTCCAAATCCTCCTCGGGAGGTAGGCAGGGAAACAGGGGTACAGGAGAAGAGACAAGGGAAATGGGATTTAGTGATGGCTTCCTCTGAAAAACACCACTCTCCAGCACTCCCCACCTTTCCAAATCAAGCTTTAAAATGCCAAAAAACCTCATTCCCAGAAGCAAAACAGAAGCCAGTTGAAAGTTCTCTGTTCGGATTGCAGGTGGCGTACATGGGTACTGGTAATGTCAGGATGGCAGAGCTCTAAATCAGGTACGAACTGGGAGCTGGAGGAGAACATCTGGATGACACTGGCAAGAAGAGGCTTATTAGCATCCTGGAAGTGGAAGACAGGGTCCAGGCAGAAAGGCCACCATGACACAAAGCCAGATATTTTCAGTGTCTACTTCCTTGAGCCTGGCAGGACCTAGCACTGGTAAACCCTCCCTCCCAGCAACCTGCTCATCCTTGGGGTTTTCA
This sequence comes from Mandrillus leucophaeus, assembly GCF_000951045.1. Taxonomy (NCBI): domain Eukaryota; kingdom Metazoa; phylum Chordata; class Mammalia; order Primates; family Cercopithecidae; genus Mandrillus; species Mandrillus leucophaeus. The sequence continues at coordinate 9,014,609 of NW_012100320.1, read as the reverse complement.
TTTCCTTCTCAGTCTCCTTTGCAGGCCAGGCCTCCCCTGGATGGCAAATGCTGTCCTCCCTCCAGGGCTGGGTGCCTCTTCCCTCAACTCTACTTTCTCTGGTTAATCCCATCCACTTCCTCCTTGGTGGGGGTAGGGGAGGCCCTGAACTCCACCACAATGGCTTAGTCACCACCCAGACAAGATGGCTTAGAGGTGGCTCTCTCAGGTGGATCCTGAGACTCAGATCCAAAGAGCCACTTGCTTCCTTAACTTCCCCACCTGTGTGCCTACAGGGACCCTCAACATAAGTTTCCAAAAGTGAGTCTGCTGGCTAACCCCCGGTCGGGCCTTCCCTGTCTCAGCCAATGACCACAGCATTCATCCAGATGCCCAAGCCGGACACAGGACCTGGCCTTCAACTTATCCTTCTTCACCCTCCATAGCCAGCCCACCCCGAATCACGGCAGTGCCGCCTCCTCAAGATCTCTCACTTCCCTCTAATCCTCTCCATCTCTGCCCTTGAGTCTGTCCCTGGGCTGGACAAATGCAGTAGCCTCCCAGCTGCTCTTCCCAAACTCCCCATGGCTCCTTCCAATCTGTTCTCCACAATGCTGCCCGAGCAATCGTGCCAAAATGCAAGTCAGCTCAAATCCATAGCCCATGGCCTTCATAACCAACAGTAGTTTCCCATTATTTTGGGGTTAAAGGTGCAGCTCATTAATATGGAGGAAAAATTGCACTTCCCCCTCGCCACCTGCCCCTCTGAGCCTTTTGTGCCTGACATGATCCCTTCTGTCCTGCCCAGGGCCTCTGCACATGCTCTCTCCTTGACCGAGAACATTCTCCCCTCTCCCCTTCCTGTAGTTAGCTCCTGTTCATCCTTCAGGTCATAGTTTGAATATTAAGGAAGCCTACCTTGACCTCATTTACCAGGCCAGCCCCCCATAGTCAAGGCCTTGACACACTGTATGCCGCTCACACACGCCACTAGTCCTGGCTGGAACTGTCCATTTGTCGGAAAGGCCATCTGATTCTCATCTGTCTCCCACTCTAGACTGTAAGGCAGGGAAGTGTCTGCTTTGGTTTGCCATTTTATTTCCAAGAGCCAGCCCTGTGCCTTCCACAGCAGGAGCTCCATGAAGAATGAATGAATGATACATGAATGAATGAATGTTAGGAAGAAAAGAGGGCCTAGGTCTGAACAGTTTCATCCCTGTTCCACCAGTTGAGAGCTGTACTGGAGCCAGGCAGGCCTCCTTACTACCCCCAAGACAGCTTCCTCAGCTCCACCTCCCGGCCTGTGCTCACTCCTGCCCCACCTCCATCCTATACACCACTCCCCTCTTCCCTGCATCTGGCTAAATTTCATCCCTTTCAAGGTTCAGCTCATGTTAGATTCTAAGAAATAACCATGAAACAGTCACCAGGAGGATGGCTGGGAGAAGACACTATGTGTTGAAGCTTTTTTCTACCCCATATTGAAAATCTTCTCAATTCCCCGTGGCCGGGTGGTCTCTGGTACACAGAACCTGAGCAATAAAAGCACATGTTTTGATTGTATTTCCAGAGACAGAAACTTCCCTGCTCACAGTGCAGCTGAGGTCTGAGGAATCTCCAGGTAGTGTCAGCCCTGCTGAGAACCACATCTCACTTCAGCAAAACACTCCCAAGAAATCAAGAGGAAAACCCATCGAGTGAACAGTGGGGTTAGTCCCCACCAAAGGCGGGGTGGCTACAGTGTGATCTGACCTAAGCAAAGCCTTTCGTTTCTCCAGGAGGAACAGGGAGAAGTGGGGACGTCCCACAATCTAAATATTACCATGCTTCATTTACAAAAGGGACTTTCAAGGGGCTGAGTTCATAAGGAGAAGTCAGGCTGGCACTGGCTTACAAGTCAGGCGCCTCTGAGACCTCTGAAGGTTTGGACCCAGGTGTGACACCAAAGATGAGTTGGGACAGTCCCTGCAATGAGGACAGAAACAATGTCAAGTCCCACATCCTAGCCATCAGTTTATGAGCCCCCAGAGTCCCTGAGATGATGCTAAGGAACACACATCGTAGAATGGCAGGGGCAGAAGCCAGGTACGGTGGCTCAGGCCTGTAATCCCAGCACTTTGGGAGGTCTAAGCAGGTGGATCCCCTGAGGTCAGGAGTTCGAGACCAGCCTGACCAATATGGTGAAACCCCGCCTGACCAATATGATGAAACCCCATCTCTACTAAAAATACAAAAATCAGCTCGGCATGGTGGTGGGCACCTGTAGTCCCAGCTATTCCCAAGGCTGAGACAGGAGAATTCCTTGAACCTAGGAGGCGAAGGTTGAAGTGAGCCAAGATCGTGCCACTGCACTCCAGCCTGTGTGACAGAGCAAGACTCTGTCTCAAAAAATAAAAAAAAAAAAAGAAAAACAAGAATGACAGGGGCAGAAAAGGGGCTAAGAGCTCATCCAGTCCATGCCCCCTTTGACAAATGGGGAAACTGAGTCCAGAGAGGGCAATAGACTTGCTCAAGGCAACTGAATAACTTATTAGGGTAATTGGAGCTAGAAACCACCTCTGCTGGATCTTTCTGCTGCCAGTGTGGATTGCTTGTGGAACCCATCACCCTGCCTACCTGTCCTCTCTGTACATTGACTAGTGAGGCTACACAGTCCCTTAGGAAGGCTGAGGGGAATCTGGTGGATAGATGGGACCAGTCTCACTGAGCTGAAAACTGGTCGAATAAGTGCAGGAAGGAGACAACCCAAAACTGGTATGTATTGAATATGTATCATGTGCCAGATACCGTGCTTTCTATGCAGCATCTCGTTGCGGTAGTTTAAAGATGGCTGCAACGTCTGCCACTCCTTCCATCAAAAGGTGAAGTGTCATTCTTAAATCAGGGCTGGCCTTAATGACTTGCTTAACCAGATAATGGACCGCTAGAATGCAGTGGAAGTGGTGTTCTGGGATTTCTGAGGCTATGTCACAAGAAGCCTTGCAGCTTCTGTCTGGGGTTCTTGGAACACTTGGTCTCAGTGTACTCCCTCTAGGATTTCAGGCTGGGGAAACCTCCAGCCACATAGGGAGGCCATGTGTAGCCACTCAGGTCACCAGCTCCAGAAGCCTGCACTGCTATCTGACTGCAATCACATGGGAGACATACAAGCAAGAACTGCCAGTCTAAGCTCGGTCAATCTACAGAACCATGAAAGATAATAATACATTTTTGTTTGAAGCCACTAAGTGTTGTAGTGTGTTGTTACACAGCAATAGATAACTTCTGTATTCATTTCATCCTCTCAGTAATCCCCAGACATAGTTATTATTGTCAATTTACATGGAAAATAAATTTACCATTTATTATTGTCCACTTTACATGAGGAAATTTAGATACAAAGAAGTTAAGTAAATTGCTTAAGTTCATACAGCTAGGTAAATGGCAGATCTAGGATTTGGCTAATCCACTAAACTCTTTACTGCTCCCTTTCATTGAATTGGTTGAGCTCTTGGTTGCAAACAATAAAATCCACACTGGCTGGTTTAAGTAGAAATGAATATAAGTTGGATCACAGAATTTCTGGAAGGGCCAGAAAGCCAGAAAGGTCCACCTACAATTTTGGAGCCTCCACATAAGAATATGCCTAAGCAAAGCTCCAGAACACTTGGGATGAATGCCTGGGACTCTGCCACTGGCATCCCCATCCCTGCCAGCCAAAGAACTGGGCCCCTCTGCCATGTGGTGCAAGAATATCAATTCCCCTGCTCTCTGACACATCTCCGTGGCTCACACTTCCTAACCCAAGTCTTCTAGGGACAGGGGAGTAGGATGAATGATATTGGGGCTGCATGCCTGCACCCGAACTGGGGAGGTGAGTTCTCTGGTTCTGGAAACAGGACTTACCGAGAGAGAAAGGTATCAGAAAGATTATCATACATTCATTTATTCACTCATACATGTATCCTCAGTCTATTATGTGCAAGACCTCAAGGATCTCACAGTCTACGTGGGAGACATACAGGTAAATCTACGATCACAAGACACCATGCCAGAAGCTTTACTAAAGGTATGTGCAGGACATGGGACACTTTTAGAGAGGGAGAAGAGACCCTCACTTAGCCAGCTCATTGAGGGTGGTGAGAGAAACCTCCTGAAGTGAAGACATTGCAGCTGAACTCTGAAGAATGAGGGAGAGATCCCCAGGTAAAGAAGGAGGGAACACACTATGGAAAGAAACAGAGATGAGAACGGGGTGTAAAGATTTTGGGGACATGGTGGCGGATCCTGAAGCCGGGATGTGGGCTCCAGGAGGAACTAGAACCCAGAGTATAAGCCTTGATTGCTGAGTTAAAACAATAGACTTTAGCCCCAAGGTACTGAGGAACCATAAGAGGTTTGAAACAGAGTGACATGATTGGTTTTGCACTTTGGCCATATGGGCAGGAGCATACTTGCGGTGCAGACACATAACAAAAAACTCAAGTATGAAACTATCACAACAGATGATGGATTTCCAACCTGAGGCAGCAGGACTGGGGATCCTGTGTTCATCATTTTCTCCTCTACTCATACACATGTATGCATACATACACACACACTCACGTACACACACTGACCTCTTCTTTGGTTATGATGCATAAGGTATAACCCATCCCCAACCACTGCCACCAGCACCGCCACCCTAAAAGGAAACGGTAAAGTTGCATAAGTAAAGTTCTTCAAGCTATGGAATCTAATCTCGGTCTCATCCCAAGACCTGTTCCTTCTTTCTCAGGGGTTCCTTCCAGAAGGGAGAGCCAGGAAATCAAATCCTTGGCTCTCCTTTACCTTCTGAGATTATAAAATGAATAAGGAGGAACGCAAATGTGAACACCCCAAATCACTATCTACTAGATTTTCCCCAGAGTAAATTCAATGGTAGAAATGGCATTGAGGCTGTTTTTAACATATGGTACTTGACATTAAAAGTCCTGCTTTCTTATGGCAACTCTACCGTCCACCACCGTGTGGCCTTGAGCAAGTTATTTTTCCTATCTTGAAAGTCATACTCAGCATTGTCTTTGCAAAAATGACCACAATCCTTTAGTCCTCCCTATAAACATGTCCTTTGCAATGAGACATTGCATCACCTTCCATCAAGAAAGTAGAGTCCATTCTCTTCGACCTCACCTTGAATCTGGCTGGGCTTTGTGACTTGCTTTGGCCAACAGGATGTGGCAGGATTGGCAGTGTGCTGTTTCCAAGTTCAACACTTTAAAAGCCTGTGTGCATTCATATTCTCTCGCAGAACCCTGCAACTGCTGAGTGAACAAGTCTGAGTTAGCCTGCTGGAGGGTGAGACAGCTGAGGCTTCCCACCCCAAGCCACTTTATAATCAGCAGGCCCTACTCATGTGAAGAGGCCCATCCTAGATCAATGGATCACAGGATGAGATGAGCCCCCAGGAAACACCATGGAGTCTTGAGCAGTAATGTCATTTTAAGCTGCCAAGTTTTAAGGTGTTTTGTTATGTAGCAACGGTTAACTGCTAGAGGTGTCAAAAGGACTTTGGCAAGTCACAACTATCATTACTTTAGAACTTCATAAAAACCCTATGGATGCAGATTTGGCCTCCACACTTCGTGTGTGAGAAAATTGAGGATTGAGGAAGAGATGAGATTTCTTTTATGCACATAATTGATAGGCAATAAGTCTGGAATTTGGAGCCAGGCCATCTGACTACACATCCTGTATTCTTAAGTGATTCAAGGACTCTTCTTGCCTTTGTCTGGCCTCACACACTCTCCTAACCCAGGTATCAAGTCAGCATGTAGAATGGGGGAGATGTGGTCACGCTCAGTGGCCAAGCCTCCTGAGCCACAGACGTTGGGGTGAACCTGGCCTGCAGCACCCAGTTCTTCCCTTTTGTACTCTGATGTGATGCCAGGGGGTTTGGGGGGCACACTCGGGGAAGTGTGATTTCAGGAAGCTATGTGGCCCTCAGAGCAGTGAAGAAAGTATCCAATTCTAATTACAAATCTGACAAACCACAAAGACCCTGAGAAGCTCAGATGATGGTCCAGAGCTGGGGGGGTATCCTCCCTCCCAAGACCTGGGCCCTGTGGAGGCCTCTGGACTGGGATTCTTGAGACCTGGTCCTGGGGTGGCCCTGCCACCTGTTGACTGTGTCTTTGAGCATGGCCAGCTCCTTCTCCAAGCCTCCATTTCTTTATCTGCAAAGATGCCCTCATCACCTTTAAGATTCTAAATAGCCTGACCCTGGAGCTCAAGATCCTTAGTTCCTCAGGAGTTATGTGAGATCTGGGCCATTGTCAGATTTTGAGGCTCCCAGTATACGATGAAATATTTTTTTAAAAAGGCAAAATAGGGTGTCAACATGATGGTAACTGTTAAAGTTTATGTGGAACACATTAACCCCTGAAACCCCTCATCCCTGCCCAACACACTATGTTTTTCCTGATTGTAGAGACAGCAGCAAAGTTTACAGCTGATGTGTTTGCAAGTATATCCCGTGCTTGAGTGGTGATCATCACCATTCTATCAGTGGTGTAGTGATGAATAGGAGCAGAAACAGGGAGGCTTGACACTCACACCTGCTGTGATGTGAACCTCTATTTGGCCACCTTTTAGGATGGAGGCTCAGCCAGGCCCAAAGCCAATGCTTTTATGGTCGTGGGTCCCGAGATGGAGCAGTGGCCAGCTCCTGCAGCCAGAGTGAACTGCCTGGTTTGCATCTGAACTGGAGTGACTAATGCTGCATAGCGGATACAATAAAACAGATCATGGAAAATTTAATGGCCCGTGGTTGGCAATCACTGAATTATTTATGCCATCTTTGCCTCTTCCGAATTCTCAATTGCTCTTCCTCCAGCACTGCAGCCCTGGCTGTCTGCAGGCTGAGGAGTAACAGGCCCTGGAAAGAGATCAGGATGTAGGCACCAAGAGGCTGGAGGTTTCTGAGAAACTTTAGGCAAAAATTGCTTCCAATCATTTGCCTTCATTTTCTCATCTGTCACTTAGGGGGTTCTCCTCCACAGTCTAATAGCAACTTAAATTTATGCCACACTATGTTCACAGATGATTCCCAAATTCTTCCATACTTCCCTAAACACTACGCGGTAGGCAGATCTGGTCTTACTATCTTCCCATTTTCCAGATGGTAAGACAAGAAACAAGATGATGAAAAGACTTAGTCAGAGTCAAAGGGAAAAAAAGCAGTGCAGATAATTTCCAATTAGAGATGCAGATTGAGTACATGAAATTTAGCTTCTCTCTATACCAAAATCGTATTGGAAAAAGTATCAGAAAAGACATAAGAGAATAAATAAATCGATATTAGGAAATTAAAAAAGGATGTCATCCGTGCGCCAGAAACGTTGAGAAATTTCTGAAAGGTAGTAGGCAAATGAGATCTAGCTGATTGAGAAGCCAGAGCAAGGAAGTGACAAGTCAGCGTAGACCTGCACGAGGCATGTGGCTGAAGCCACAGTCCTTTATCTCAGCAGACTCCAGGAAACTCCAGTAAAAGCAGACAGGCCATGGGGCAACCCAAACTGCTTGAAGAATAGCTTGCCTGGTTGTCCCTGACCTTTCTTGAATAGACGGAACAGCTGGCTTTGGCATTCACCCTCAGGAAAGAGTCACGAGAAAAACTCTCAAAATAAAATGAGGGTTCTGCAGGCATTTCTGTTGACTAACCCTTCCTGACCTCCTTAGCAGACTCAGAGAAAAAAGATGAAGGAAAGAAACTCCATAGAGGAATAAGCTTGGTCTGTGTTTCTATGATCTGCATTACTCATACACAATTGATGCATAGTAGCACGATGTCAGTAACAGCAGCTGAATGCAAAGAAAGCGGAACGTAGAGATGTGGTGCCAGAAGCAACCCGCACGCACCTATACTCCTCCTCATGGTCACTTGTGTTGTCTTGGAAGGGCCTGTTAAATAGTTCTTCCCATTCTTGATGCATTCTGTCCTCATTTTCATAACTTGGAAGCCTAAACCCTACCTCATACCTCCTTCTATTAAGCTACTTTCACTTTTTTTTTTTTTTTTAAAGTAAAGCCTGCCCGGGTGAGGTGGCTCACACCTGTAATCCTAGCACTTTGAGAGGCTGAAGTGGATGGATCACCTGAGTCAAGAGTTCGAGACCAGCCTGGCCAACATGGTGAAACCCCTTCTCTACTAAAAATACAAAAATTAGCCAGGCATGGTGGCCCATGCCTGTAGTCCTAGCTACTCAGGAGGCTGAGGCAGGAAAATCCTTGAACCTGGTAGGTTGAGGTTGCAGTGAGCTGAGATTGTGCCATTGCACTGCAACCTGGGTGGCAGAGTAAGACTCTGTCTCAAAAAAAAAAAAAAAAAAAGTAAAGCCTTATGTGTACTGTAGTATTTTTTACTTATTAGAAAGTTAAAAATGTGTTCTTAAAATAAAGCCTTTTGTTTTGTTAGGATTATTATTTTTGTTAATGGTCTGATTATAATGTTGCATGAAATTTGGGTAGTTTATTTCTAATCCTATTTTTCTCATTAGTCCTATTATTTTTAATATGCAGTTTTGAAGATTTTCAGGATTTGGGGTATATCGTATGTCAAAACTCATGTACACTAATGCTCTCCACACTTAGAAAGGAATGTCTTCCTTACTTCAGCAATGGTGGTGGCTCATGAGCTTGCATTTCTGTTCCCTATCAGCAATCCTCACTCAGACACCTCCAGGGCCCCTGTCTTGTTCAGGAGAGAGGCATATTTTCCAAGCAGACCTGTGCAACCGGCAAAGGGAACAATTCATCCCAGCCAGGTTACTTAACAACCTCACTATTTATTCAAACGTTCTAATGGCTTTCTGAGGATTTCCAAGTTGTTAGGAAAACAAACCACATAAAAGAGAAGGACTAAGGTGAACAAAGCAACCCAGAGGAAAAACAGAGATGATGCAGCAAACAGAAGAGAATGGATGTTACTTTATTGGGAGGATATTTGCATCCATAAAACAAAAGCAGCACACTGTGGAAAAAAGAAAACAAGCAAAGCATGTAAACATTCTTAGAAATTAAAAGTATGTTGACTGAAATTAAAAAAGAAAGGGCTGGAATGGAAGGGAATAATAGAAAACCAAATCAGAGAAATTATATAAAGACAATAAAGTTTAGGAAGTATCTCAGAATGTAGATTAAAATATCAATATGACTTTTTAAATGAGGAAAGATTTAAAAAAAAAAAAAACATGGAGGCTACAACGAGAAGGCCAGTACTCAACTAACAGGAATTTTAGTAAGAGAGAACTGAAGTAATAAAGGAGAAGGAATTGTCAAATAACAAAAGAAAATTTTCTTAAGCTGATAAAAGATGTGAATTTGGAGGTTAAAAGGGATCACTATATTATCAAGATTTTTTTGGTTACATTTTATGGAAACCCAATTCAAAGAGCTGAAAGAAAAAAAGTGAATATATTGGCTAATCTGGCTTCAGCCTTGCCTGCCTCTAGAAGTTTGAACGTTGAAAATTATTTATTCATTCTCTCTCTCCCTTTCTCTCTCACTCTCCACCCCTCCCCTCTGCTTTCCTCTGTGTTGGGTTCATTCCCAGGCAAGTTCTCTATGTATAGTGACCAAGAAGGCCTCTATAAATTCCAGTCTTATTTTATCCTTGTACCAAACCCAGAGAAAAGAGCATAATCCCCTCTCTTCCAGCATCCAGATCAGTCTGTAAAACATACTCTGATTGGCCTGGCTTGGTTACATATCCAGCCCTGAATTGATCTCTTGGCTGGAAAGATGGAATGTTCTGATGGCCACTTTGGGGCAGGGAAAGAAGGACCCTTCATTAACAGCACCTCCAAAATCATGTGAAGTGGGAGAGTTATTGGCAGTTTTCAAGGAAAAGGGAAGCAGGCCGGACCAAAAAAACAAAGCCGTAGCCATCTGCTATTTTCACCAAATATAGAGCAGATGTAATGAAAAAGACACACACTTCTCAAAAAATTGGGAAAGTTTCAGAACTCTAACAATCAGATGGAAGTCTTAAAACTTCTCAAGGAAAATATTTAGGATACCTAAAAAGGAACAACAATCAAAGTAGCATTTGAATTTTCATATACAATGGGCTTGCTAGAAGGTAACAGAGCAATGTCTACAAATTCTGAAGGGAAATCATTTGGAATCTCTTATTCAAGTGCAAAGGCATAGTAAAGACACTTTTAGATGTTCAAGGATTCAGATTTACTTGGTGCACCGCCACCCCTGTTATGCACATTTTCTGAAAAATTCCTTGAAGATATACTCTGGCAAAATGAAAACTGAGTTCAAGAAAGAGGGAGACAATAGATTCAAAAATTATAGAATTAACCCAGAATAACAATGGAAAGGAATACTAGTAGGACAGTTGTGCAGCTGACCTAATAAGCAATTAGTCCCTACTAGAACAAGAAATCAGAGGACTCATAAAAAATAACCTAAAGTAGAAAAAAGCATTAACCATATCCTATGAGTAAGAAGCTGACATGCTGGTATAAGACACTTCTAAGAAACAAGAAAAGTAAGGTATGAGACACTTCTCAGAAACAAGAAAAACAAAGGCAATTGCAAACTCTGGGAAAAACAAAGAACTATACATGAAAGTCATACTACAGATATAATGTCATACTACAGATATAACTTGTGGCTCTTGCCACAAGTTAGCCCTCAATTAAGTGTAGGAAGTCATGCTTTTTGAACCCACAGAAGCAACCTGCCATTGGTCAGGTAATGTAAGAAGAAGATAATCCATGAATACTTTAAATTCACTTATCATCTGTTTGGATTTGTATTAGGAACAAGTGATAATTATTTCCCCATGATATGTTTGTTCTTTTTGAAAGTGATTGAATACTTCAGTAATTTCTCTTGACAAATTATCCTAACAATGGGCTTATCTCTTTATATTTTTTAAAATTAAATTGTATATGTAGGTAAATTAGTCTATTTGTTTAGGGGTAAGTTGTGTCTTTTGATTTTTGAAAGAGAAATGACTAATTAAAAACCACTTAGAAGTATGTAGTTAAAATAAAACACCACAACTTCAACTTTCAATTCTTTTCAAATTAAGGAAAGAAAAATTCTATAAAAACCGATATCTCCTGGAGATATGTTGAAGAAAAATTTGCCTGAAGTTCTCTAATTCTTTGTCTCTAACTTTAGATTTTTTCTTCTATTATTATACAGTAAAAGTAAATTTTATATATTTTTTCTGAATATTAATCATCACCTCTGGATAATGAGATTTCAGGCTACTGGCAGATTATGATTTTTTTTTGTATTTTTCTGAATTTCCACATTTTCTGTCATAAACTTGCATGATTCTTATAATAAAAATGAGAGAGAAATGGAAGTATAACTATATATATTTTGGTGTTGAAATATATCTAGAATATTTTTAAAACAAAGAAGTCCATTTTTGAGCAGTATGTAGTGTGTGTGTGTGTGTGTGTGTGTGTGTGTGTGTGTGTGTGTGTGTGTAATCTGGAATTACAATAATTATTGTCACTAGGGAATAGGGTAGAGAGGGGCTGATATTGGCAAGATGAGAGTGAACAGTCTATCATATTTATCTTGTGTTTGTTCTGGGTTGCATATCTCTTTTATAATGCACACATAGTAATTTAATAATTAAAAGCAGTGGCAGGAGACTCAACCCTTGAGGTTCTGATTTCAGATGTGTGCTCATTCTCTCCTTTCTCTGGTGAGCAGCCATGCTGGGAAGGACAATTTTCCTTCCTCCAAGTGAAAGAACCCTCTAGAAGGAGAGTCTATCCCATGGTAGCTGCACAGAGAAACACATCCAGGCGTGATTCACACAACTGAGGCCCAGTGGGTTTTGGAGAGAAGGAGGAAGCAGTGGGAGGAAGACTCAGGCTTCCTAGGCCTTCTCACCTACTCCAAAAAGTCTGTGGCCATTCCTTGTCCAGTGAGCATTACACTTTTGTTCTCAGTCTTTGTCTCTTTCTGGGGCTTCAGATTCAGATATTCAATTATCTTCCAAACAACCCCATTGGAAAGCTCCACAGGCATCGCCACCCCAACCTAACAAAAACTGCGTAGAGTGTCTCTCTCCACTCCAGGCTCTATCCCTCCTGCCCACCTGCTATCCCTCATTGTCTTGGTCAGTGCCACCTCCATCTGCCCTACTGCACAGGCCAGAAACTGGTACTCATCCTTGACGACTCCTTCTACCTGCCTTCCACAATCAATCACAAAGTCCCATTAATTTCTAAATATTTCTTTCCTGTAGCAGGAACCCACTCTCTCTTTTTCCTTGAAACCACAGCAACCCTTGTCTCCATCAGTGTCACTTGGGCAACTGAAATTCCCTCAAATGGTTCCTCCACCTTCCCAATCCCAGTCCTACTGTTAGTCTCCTTTCTTTTAATCTCTTCTTCCCAGAGTGACCCTCTGAAAGATGCAAATCTGATCACGACATTCTCCTTAGAGGTTCCCCCACTGCTCTCAGATCCTGATCCTTCTCCTTTACATGTATAGAGGGACAAAGCCCTGTATGATCTGACTCCAACCAGTCCTTCCAGCCTCAATTCTCACCTCCCCTGACAAAAAGAGATCCTACTAGGTTGAGTTTTCTTTCTTCCTTTGAACTTCCCATGCACTCATTCATCTCTGGTGTCATATCTGCTGCTCTCTCTGCCAGGAACAGTCTACCCCATTCCTGTCCTGTCTTCACTCACCTGGCAGATCATAGCTCAGGGGCCTTGTGATCACTCAGGTTAAGGAAGGTGTCCCTCCTATGTTTCCATAGTACCCTATACATTTCCCCCTCTAGGCACAGGTCACACTGTTTGATGATTGACTCCTTATTATATCCATATCCCCCACTAGACTGTCACTGAGGGCAGGGCCTGGTGCACAGCCAGCTTCAGGAGAGCTTGGATGAATGGACGGATGGATGGATGGATGGTTGGATGGATGGATGGATGGATGAGTTTAGATGAATGGATGGGATTAGATGGGTAGATGACTACAGTTTAGATGAATGGATGGGATTAGATGGGTAGATGACTACAGAGTGAATGAAAGACTTAATGAATGAATGTATAAAGAGGAACTGGTCAGACTCCTGCAGAGTTTGGTGAGCCTAAAGTAAAAGACAGGTAACTAGAGAGGCCCGGAAAAAAAAAATATGGATCTAATTATTAACCTGCCCAGACAATGCCACATTCCAGAGTGTAAGGTGGTGACTGCTGAACTCCAACCTACCCTGGTTTCACATAGATCCCAGGGCCTAGGAAGGGCATGGGGCTGGGTGCTATATTCACAGGTGAAGGTCAAATGGCTCTACCATTAATACATGAATGTATTTATTCCATATGTATTTCCCAAGAGCCTACTGAACACTGCCCCCTGTGTTGGAGTGGGAATTTATAGACGCACAATTCAGAATCATTGCCCCGTAAGAACTCAGTGTAATGAACAGACACTTTTCAAAAGAAGACATACATGTGGCCAACAAGCTTATGGGAAAAAAGCTCATCCTCATTGATCAGTAGAGAAATGCAAATCAAAACTGTAATGAGATACCATCTCACACCAGTCAGAATGACTATTATTAAAAAGTCAGCTGGGAGCGGTGGCTCATGCCTGTAATCCCAGCACTTTGGAAGGCCGAGGTGGGCAGATCATGAAGTCTGGAGTTCGAGACCATCCTGGCCAACATGGTGAAACCCCATCTCTACTAAAAATACAAAAAATGAGCTGGGCGTGGTGGCATGCACCTATAGTCCCAACTACTCAGGAGGCTGAGACAGGAGAATCACTTGAACCAGGCAGGCAGAGGTTGTTGCAGTGAGCCGAGATCATGCCACTGCACTCCAGCCCAGTGATAAAGTGAGACTCTGTCAAAAAAAATATATAATAATAATAATAATAATAATAGATGCTGGTGAAATTGCAGAGAAAGGGGAACACTTATATACTGAGGGTGGGAGTGTACATTAGTTCAACTGCTGTGGAAAGAAGTGTGGTGATTCCTTAAAGAGCTTAATAATAGAACTATTATTCAACCCAGGAATCCCATTACTGGGTATACTTCCAAAGGAATATAAATCATTCTACCATAAAGAC
>NW_012100320.1:8997201-9000489 GCF_000951045.1 Mandrillus leucophaeus | reverse complement strand
GAATTAAAATAATGTTCTTAGATTTAGCCATATGAAATTTCAGGTTTTCTAGGCCAAGAACGCTTGAATAGCAGCAATTTCATGTGGTTCAACCCCTTTCTCTTATACACATCTAGATGTGTATAAGAGACAGAATCAGAATGGCCACTTTTAAAAGGCCATAAAACAACATATGCTGGTGAAATTGCAGAGAAAGGGGAACACTTATATACTGAGGGTGGGAGTGTACATTAGTTCAACTGCTGTGGAAAGAAGTGTGGTGATTCCTTAAAGAGCTTAATAATAGAACTATTATTCAACCCAGGAATCCCATTACTGGGTATACTTCCAAAGGAATATAAATCATTCTACCATAAAGACACATGCACATGTGTGTTCACTGCAGCACAATTCACAATAGTAAAGACAGAATCAGTCTAAATGCCCATCAATGACAGATTGGATAGAGAAAATATGGTACATATACACCATGGAATACTATGCAGCCATAAAAAAGGATGAGATCATGTCTTTGCAGGAACATGGATGAAACTGGAGGCCATTATCCTTAGCAAACTAGCACAGGAACAAAAAACCAAATACCGCATGTTCTCACTTACAAGTCAGAGCTAAATGATGAGAATACATGGACACAAAGAGGAGAACAACAGACAATGGAGCCTACCTGAGGGTGGAGGGTGGGAGGAGGGAGAGGAGCAGAAAATATAAATATTGAGTACTAGGCTTAGCACCTGGGTGATGAAATAATCTGTACAACAAATCCCCATGACACAAGTTTACCTATATAACAAATGTGCACATGTACCACTGAAGCTAAAAAAAAATTTGAAAAAAAAAAAAAAAACTCAGTCTAGTGGGGTTGGGGAGGAACACTCACATTTCTAGACATCATAGAGCCAGATTGTGCAGGAAATATGACAGACATCTGTATACTACACAAAGGTACTGGTGAAGGGTTTGGGAACATCCTGGAAAAACATCTCTGGGAAGCAGAGACTTGCAAATGGTGGGAAAAGGAAGGAGCAGGCCAGGACTATCTTGCTAATGCTGCTAACAAAAGGTGTCACCGTGTAGGGATTCACAGAAGAGGCCTTGGGATCAGATGACTTGGAGTCTAATCCCAGTCCCCAGTTTCTTAGCTAAGGACGCTGAGTGAGCTACTATCTCCTCTAAACTTCCATTTCCTCTGGGGTAAAATGGTGGTCAGGTGCCCCAGGGACTGACTCTGAGACAAAGATTGATATGCAGATGATTTATGAAGAAAGACTCCCAGGGAAGAGTAGAGGGAGCAGGGCAGGGCTGGGGAGGAAGCCAGGCAAAGAGTGACTTCAGGCAAAGCCTCCTACTGCCCTTAGCAGGATCCCTGGGGAACTCAGAAGTGTAAGTTCCTCTCCAATACTCTGACCCTGACCCCTGGCAGGGGGCAGGCCTTCCTACTCCCACCCTGCTGCCCACAGGCCTAGGACTCCTGCCTAGGGCACAGACTTCCAGGTAAGAGGGACTCTCTCACCCACATGGCGTGACTCTAGCAGCTCATGGATCATCCTCCAAAGATAGTCACAGGTGCTAGGGCTCAAAAATAAACAAGAGAAGTCAAAAGGGACCTGAAGAACATCAACAACATCCATTATACTCCTTCACATTGCTCCCAAAGGAAAGACTGAGATCAAATTTGTAAAGGCTTTATCACTGCGCCTGGCACACAGCAAGCAATAAAAGATAGCTATGATTGTCCAAAAAGGCTGAATGCACGAAGTGTTTAGGAAGTGCTAGGCCCTTGACGAACACTAGACCTGGGTGGATGGAGCTGAGGAAGAGTGACGGGCGCCTAGAGACGCCTTCAGAGCAGCACGGCTGGGAGTGGCCACCTCTCTTTTTATCCGGTGCAGCAAAAGACCCAGAATTCTCAGAACCACCGCCAACCGAAAATGAAAACACAAACAAAAAACTGGTATCAGCAATTAATTAGGCCCTTGCTTCAGTGCTCTGCTCTCTCTGTTTGCCTTCACCAGCTTAGCATCCAATTTTTTAGCTGAGAAGGAGGGGCAGCAGGTTTCTGAGATATTTTTTGCTAATGGGCTGAAATATTATACCCATAATTATAGCCTGGCTGCATATTTTTTCTTCTTCTGCTCATTTTGTTCAGTGTAGCAAACATTGTATCTGATTACAGCCATTCATGTCTTCTTTATGAAATAGGGTTTATCACACTCGGCAGAAGGGATCAGTGGCTCTGGAGAAATTATCCAGGCTAAGAAACCCTCTATGAGCCTCTGCAGGGGAGATGGATGCTGCCTGATCTTGTCTCCTTGGATGGAGCAAGGTGGGAGTGAGAGGGACTGGGACAGGAAGGATGGAGACGACCTGTCTCTGCCACTCTCCTGTTCCATTTTCTCCACCATCCCAACCTCCCCCTACCCATGCCCACTCCTGCTTCTGGGGCTTTGCTCATCCTGCCACCTCCCTTGGCTGTTTTAAGAATGCCCTCCTCCTTCTTGTCTACCTAGACCAGTACAATGCCAAGTGTGGCCCACAGACCAGCTTCAGTACTTCCTAGGAGCTCGTTGGAAATGCAGGTTCTCTAACTCCCACTCTTTGCCCTCCCAACTACCAAATAGGATCTCTGCATGCTGGGGCCCTGCAATTTGGGTTTTAACCAGCCCTCCAGGGGATTCAGAAACTCTCTCCAAAGCTTGAGACCCACTGAGCCAGATCAATCCTAAATCTAGGGCGTAGAGTCAAACAGGTCTGGGTTCCTGGTTCTGCCTCTTACTCTGTGCCATTGGGCAAGTTGTTTAATCTCTCTGGGTTTCAGTTTCTCATCTACAAAATAAATTATACCTGATTCGTGGGAGGAATTAAAATAATATTCTTAGATTTAGCCATATGAAATTTCAGGTTTTCTAGGCCAAGAACGCTTGAATAGCAGCAATTTCATGTGGTTCAACCCGATAGCTCCCTTCGTTTCAGCCTGCAGATCTCAGCTCAGACCACACCTCTGCCTGAACCATCCATGATTACCCAGGCACAAAGTGTACGCATTCCTCGGAAAAAGCCCAGAGCTTCCTTTCCGAGCTTGTCAATTCCTTATGGGCTATCTCTGGTGCTTCTCTAGTGTGCCAAGGTCGTATGCTTCCCTCCCAGGCAAAGTCTCCTGGCCCCATATCCCTCACAGCAGAGGTTACTATCCATCTTTGACTTTTAAAAGAATTACTGACTGAGGCAGAAGGCAGGAATTATTTTTTTAAAAGGAAGAGGGGTGGACAGGAGACACCAGGGGTAAAAATG
>NW_012100320.1:8954334-8997151 GCF_000951045.1 Mandrillus leucophaeus | reverse complement strand
CTCCTTGGATGGAGCAAGGTGGGAGTGAGAGGGACTGGGACAGGAAGGATGGAGACGACCTGTCTCTGCCACTCTCCTGTTCCATTTTCTCCACCATCCCAACCTCCCCCTACCCATGCCCACTCCTGCTTCTGGGGCTTTGCTCATCCTGCCACCTCCCTTGGCTGTTTTAAGAATGCCCTCCTCCTTCTTGTCTACCTAGACCAGTACAATGCCAAGTGTGGCCCACAGACCAGCTTCAGTACTTCCTAGGAGCTCGTTGGAAATGCAGGTTCTCTAACTCCCACTCTTTGCCCTCCCAACTACCAAATAGGATCTCTGCATGCTGGGGCCCTGCAATTTGGGTTTTAACCAGCCCTCCAGGGGATTCAGAAACTCTCTCCAAAGCTTGAGACCCACTGAGCCAGATCAATCCTAAATCTAGGGCGTAGAGTCAAACAGGTCTGGGTTCCTGGTTCTGCCTCTTACTCTGTGCCATTGGGCAAGTTGTTTAATCTCTCTGGGTTTCAGTTTCTCATCTACAAAATAAATTATACCTGATTCGTGGGAGGAATTAAAATAATATTCTTAGATTTAGCCATATGAAATTTCAGGTTTTCTAGGCCAAGAACGCTTGAATAGCAGCAATTTCATGTGGTTCAACCCGATAGCTCCCTTCGTTTCAGCCTGCAGATCTCAGCTCAGACCACACCTCTGCCTGAACCATCCATGATTACCCAGGCACAAAGTGTACGCATTCCTCGGAAAAAGCCCAGAGCTTCCTTTCCGAGCTTGTCAATTCCTTATGGGCTATCTCTGGTGCTTCTCTAGTGTGCCAAGGTCGTATGCTTCCCTCCCAGGCAAAGTCTCCTGGCCCCATATCCCTCACAGCAGAGGTTACTATCCATCTTTGACTTTTAAAAGAATTACTGACTGAGGCAGAAGGCAGGAATTATTTTTTTAAAAGGAAGAGGGGTGGACAGGAGACACCAGGGGTAAAAATGAGATGTTTAAGACCCAAAGCAGGACCATAGCAGGTGTCCGGGAAAGACAAGTTCAAAGTTGAGTTTAACAGGAGGCGAGGAACAGGCAGGAACCAGAGAGCTGCATTTCATGCCTGAAAAGGAGGCTTCATACCATTGCAGACCCTCAGGTGTGAGAGGGGCTGCAGGGCACTTGACTGTGGAATGGCTCAGATTGTGGTCCCTCGAACAGCAGCACCAGGTGTCACCTGGGCCTTGCACTCCCTCCAGGTGCTGAATCAGAATTCCAAGAGTGGCGCCTGGCAATCTGTTTAATCAGCTCTCTGGGTGACCCTGCTGCTCACTAACATTTTGAATCACTGGCTTTGTGTCACCACCACTGCAGGTTCCTGTCCTCTTGATAGGATCCTGCAAAGTGGCCATGGAACCCACCCTTGAACACCTTCAGTGTTGGGAAGTTCTCTCCTTTCCCTTTCCAAAGCATCCTTTCCTCCTGCTCAGTGATGTCTCAGAAGAAAGAGCTGAAACTGCGGGACGGGTGGCGGGGAGATGTCAGGGTGGGAAGCAGTTTAGCAGGATGGAAAGGACTTTCCTCGACAAGATTCTTTGTTGCCAGATTTGCTTGAATAAAGGAAGACTAATATTCCAGTAAGAGAATCACTTATTTGAAATTAACTCGAGTATAAACTAAAATTACAGAACGTCTTAATTAGCCTTGAAATAAGTTAGTACTGGGGACATCTCACTATTGGTGGTGGGTAGAATGGGGAGGTAAGGGGTATCTCTAAACATCAGAGTAGGACTAAACACTGCCTGTTTAGGCTCTCATTTATTTTTATATTCCCAGCTCTTGAAAATGACCTATACGTTTATTGAATATCCGTGGTAGACCAGACACTGTTCTATATATTAACTATACAAGGTTTTGAACAGGATAGAAACAGTTTCTGCCCTCATAGAGCTTACTTTCTGGGAGAGAAGACAGACAATAAACCCAGAAACAAAGCTGTGACATCATTTCATGTTGTTATATATGCAATGGTTTAAAAAAGTAAATATTAAAGCGCTTTGCCAACAAGGTTTACCCTAACCACCCTATTTAAAATCACAACTCCGTCGAGCACCCGTGATCACCCCTCAGCTGCTGTAGTTTTTCCCATAGCGCATGTCGCTTTCTAGAATAGCATAATTTAGGTATTTATTATATTTATTGTCTGTCTACCCCTAGAATGTACTCCAAGAAGGCCAGGGAAAGAAAGTGTGGGGTGCTGATAGTGCGGTCTTACTCACGGAAGCATCCCAGGTTTTTAAAGAGTGCTGAATCCATATCATTTGGTGGCTTCCAACCAGGGGCAATTTTGCCCCCCAGGGGACATTTTGCAATGTCTGGAGTCATTTTTAGGAAGTAAGAAGGGGATGCTCCTAGCATCTACTGAGTAGAGGCCAGGGATGCTGCTGAACATGCTACAATGCACAGGAGAGTCTCCCCATCCCCCCCGACACAGAATGATCCGTCCAAAATGTCACGTGTTGAAGTTGAGAAAGCCTGTAGTAGAAAGTCAATAAATATGTGTTGGGCGGGTGGATTTAATGAGAAGAGAACGCCTATGGAAGGGTCCTGTTTCACAGAAGGTAGTCACAGATGCCTGTCTGAGAAAAGGGCATTGCTTGGAGAACTGAACAATATCATGGAGCAAGCCACGTGGAGGACCAAAGAAAGAACTTTCTAAGCAGAGAGACCAGCAAAGGTGAAGGCCTAGCATCAGAAGCAAGCTCCAGAGCTTCAACATGCTGCCAGACGGATGGTGCTGGGATCAAGGGGAGAGGTGCTGAGGCCTGAGGGGAGGGAGGAGGGGCAGGGGTCAGACTTCACAAACTCTGCAGACCAAAGGACACAGCCTGGGTGTTATTTTAAGTGAGGTTCAAAGTCATGTAGGGGAGTAATGTGAACTGATTTATCTTCCGGTCTCTGCTTGGGGGACAGAGTTTAGCAGGGAGCAAAGTGAAAGCAGCAAAACCAATTGAGATAGAACTGCAGTGGTTCTAGCAAGAAACGTGGGGCCTGCATTAGGGTGGAAGCAGAAGAGGAGGGGTGAGAAATGGGCAGCTTGGAGGGTGTATTTGGAAGGCAGAGTCACAGAACTTGGTGATGGGTCAAGTGTGGAAAAGGGATGACTCTTAGGTTTGGAGAGAAGGAAAGAAAGAAAGAAGGAAGGGAGGGAAGGAGGGAAGGAGGTGGCAGGGTAGAGGAGGGGAAATGAATGATCCTAGGTTGTACAGTTAGGGACAACACAGACTAAATTCTGGATATCGTGATTCAGTCTGATGCCATTTATACTCTGGCACATGATTCTTATGGACTAGCTAATATTCCATTTCCTTCTATCTCCCAAACATCAATATTGAGAACATTCTGTGTGGAGCCTCTAAAGGATACAGAGAAAACCTAGCCCATCTCCAGGAACTTACATCCCAGAGAAGGAGACAGACACATAAACAGCTTGGACGAGAGACGACCAGTGAATGTTAGAACAGAGATTCAAACAATGTGTGACAGAAGCACAAGGAAGCAGGAGCTGGAATCCCACTGGGAAACTCTTCAGTAGTTGGACTTTGAAGAATGGGTGGTATTTAAGAATATTAAATTCCCGAACCAGGAATCTTCTAACTCTGGAAGTAGAGAAATTTCAAATTCCTGATGACCCTGGCAACTCTGAATGGGCTGTGTGGCAATGAATCAAATATCTATACATTCCATATTTCTCACAGGATATCTGTATAGTACTAGGGGAGAAAAAAACCTACCACAGAGTAGGGACCCAGTAGATTATGGCTATGGCAATGATAAATATATTGATGTTTATGTTATCCATTTAATTGAAATGTCTATTATTTACTCTGATTGTCTGGATGGGGATGTCGATGATAGTGAACTGAGGGTGATAATGTTTGTGAGGATGCAGTTGAAGATATTAATCATACTGTAGACACAATATTGGTGATTCCCCATGGATGGTGAGATTAGTGATGGCCCTAATAATTCTGCTTTTTATAACATTGATTATGATGCTGGTGTGGACAGTTTGGTGACAGTGACCATAATATTGCCAGTGACAATGGTGATATGAATAGTGATGTTGGTATTAGCCATGACTCTAAAGACAATGCTTTTGACGATATTGATGACATTGGTATGGGATATATTGAAGACAGTAGCAATTACAATATTGCTAATGATTAATGATGGTATTTATATTGAAATAATATTAGTAATAATGATATTGGTGATAAGGATTCTGATACTGGCAATGTCAACACTACCAATGACATTGATTCTGGTGATTACATTGGGAGTG
This sequence comes from Mandrillus leucophaeus, assembly GCF_000951045.1. NCBI lineage: Eukaryota > Metazoa > Chordata > Mammalia > Primates > Cercopithecidae > Mandrillus > Mandrillus leucophaeus. The sequence goes on along the minus strand of NW_012100320.1, from coordinate 8,992,833 downwards.
GTTTAAAAGCTGCTGCTGTGTGATTTGGCAATGCCAGTGGAGATGATAATGGTTATGCTGACACTGATGATAGCATTTGTGATAATGATACATAGCATGATGATTGAGAGCTCGTTTTGGCACCAAAGAGACTTGAGTTCAAATCCAAAGTCCGACATTTACTATTGTGTGACCTCAAAAATGCCAGCCACTTTGTACCTCAGTTACTTCATCTATTAAATGAGGATAATTATAATGGTGCCTATTTTCTAGGACTGATGTGAGGATTAAATCACATCCTGCATATAAAACCTGGAATACATAAAACAGTGAAATTAACATGATGATGATGGTGATGAGGGTGAGATGCTCTTGGAGATAATGGCACTGATGACTCTTTTGATGATGCAATTAAGATCATTTATTGGTGATATTATGTCAGTGATTGTGATAAAGCTATTGATAGTGAAGAGACTGATAACTTTGATTACAATTATGATCGATGGAAATGGCATGATAGACTGTTAAAAGCACTCATCTTGGCATCAAACAGCAAGGGTTCAGTTTCCAACCAAGCCTCTTACATTCTGTGTAACCTTGGCCACATCACAGCTTGTGAAGGCTAGAAGGCCACTTGGAGCTCATCTCATCCACCTTCTTGTTTGACAAATGAGGCAATTCAGGTCCAGAGAGATGAGGTGACTTGCCCTGGTCCCTTCAGCTGATTAGCATGGCAGGGCTGGAATGGGGCTCAGTCCCTTTCCCTCTTCAGCACATTTAGTCTCTCTGATTAGACTCCTTTGCTCTGTGTGTGTGTGTGTGTGTGTGTGTTCATGCACACATGTGCATGTGTGTGTTCTTCTGAGCATCTGCAAGCAGAGCAACCAGCCCAATTTTCAAAGAGCCATTTTGTGAGAAGTCAGGTCCTGGGTGTCCTCTTTTTTCCTCCCCCTAGATAAGCAGAGACCAAGGATTGCTACGGATTGGCTGTGGCTGACAAGGAGTTGAAATGGGTAATATTTGCCTAGTTTTTAATGTCTGGTGTCTATAGCTTGCACTTCCATCATTCTATTATATTGATGACAGGCAGGCCCAAGCCACAGAGAAGAAACAAATTACCTAATAAATCAAGGCCCCGGCATCTAAAGTGGACAGTGTTATTAAACTAAGGGAGAGAGGGATGCTAAGTGGTAGGTAGGGCTGCCTGGGAAAACGGTCCAAGCAGGGACTCATCTGTCTATTTCTCCATAAATAATTACACACAACTGATATGCATCTGAGACAGAACATGATATGTTATTATTAACTAAACAGTGGGAGGGGGACCATGGCAGGAGGAGAGAGGGAGAAAGCACTGGGGAAATACACAGCAGCATTCATGATATCCCAGGCTATAGAATAGGCATGACCATAATCTCACCTACCTCATCGTGTTGTTGTGAGAATTAAATGAGTTAATGCTTGGAAAGCACTTAGAAGAGTGCCAGCTACGGAGCGAACACTATCCTGAGTGTGTGTTAAATAGATGATCGTCTCCACTTTACGAATGGAGAGGCTGAGGCGCAGAGGGAAAGCAATGTGTGCAAGGCAATAAGGAGCAAAAGTGAAACTGATGTTTGAATCCATATCCAGTCAACTCTGAAATTCAAATTCTTTCCCCTTCCTAGGGGTGGATAAACTTTGTCTTTAAAGGGCCAGACAGTAAGTATTTTAGGTTTTGGGCTTTGCAGGCCACAGAACCTCTTGCAACTACAGTTGACCCTTGAAAAACATGGGTTTGAATTGTGCAGATCCAAGCGTGGGCCAAATATACAGTATTTGCAGGATGCAAAACCCTAGTGTAAGGAGGGCTGACTTCTCGTATATGCAGGTTCTGCAGGGCCAACTGCAGAGCTTGAGTATTTGCAGATTTTTGCCTCCACTGGGCTCCTGGAAACAATCCTCTGTGGACATGGAGGATGACTGCACACAGCCCTGGTGTTGTAGCTTGAAAGCCACCATAGATCACCTGTAAAGGAATAGGCACAGCGGTACCCAACAACATTTTATTTATAAAAATCAGCAGCGGGCAGATGTGGCTGTAGTTTCCTGACTAACCCCTGCCCTTCACTACTTGAACAACTCACCTAAGTGACCCCTCTTCAACAAGACCTTTTAAAATATCTGCACTCTGTACCATGGGGTGGGCATTTTTCTCTCCCTGCTCATTCCACACCCCTTGCAGACACCCTTCACAAAGGGCTTTGCCTTTGTTGCTCCCTGTGAGCGTCCTGTGGGTTGGGAGGGCAGGGGTGCCCCAGCCCGCAAGGCGGAGCCTGGAGGAGGTGGCGCTCCTGGAGAGCAGTGCTCAAAGCCGGGAAGCAGCCGCTGCACTGCCAAACCTCTGTGGGCTTTTTCTAGAAGCCCCATGATAATCCTTTGTGGGCTGTCAATAAGCAAGTTGAACCCCGTAATCACCCACCGCTTAGCTTCCTGGCTTTAATTTCCGTGAAGGCTGGAGAAAACAGTGGCTAAGGATTTTGCTTCCAGACAAAAGCAGCAAACATTTCCCCCAAAGACATCTCAAAGCGGAGCTGGCACTACCTCATCTAGTTAAGCCTTTCAGCTCTCGCACACACAGGCCGAGGGGCCAAGCTGAGCAAGAGTTGCACACACTGCCCCAGAAAGCTGCCTGCACGCTCCAAGACCAGGAACAAAAGCAGCCCTTGAGTGCTTCCAGAGCCTTCTCAGGAAGCCTCCTCAGTAAAAGACTGGAGGCTCCCCCAGCTTCCTCCCACCCATAACCCCCTCCTGACCTTTCTGACCCTCCATTCAGGGACAACACATAGGCCCCCTTGTGACTTCATCCTTTCTCCGGCACTGTGGCCCTCCTCCAGGACAATAATGAGGACCTATTAGGTTTCATTATTTGAGCTGATAATTGCCAGGCAGATAATTTAGTAGATACTTCAGCATAGCAAAATTGCCTTTGGTTTAGTCTCAGTGGCCCAGTGGGTTCCTGTTCTGTTAGGAAATCCCACTCTGATCTTTTTGCAGTAGGGAACTACTCTTGGGGGAGACCTACAAATTCTTTTCAATGCTTTAATAAAACAAAACAAAACAAAACGCCAGTCAGCAATGAGGTATTGAACAACTGGTTTGGAATCAGAAAGCATAGGTATGAATTTGAGCCTCACAACTTGCTAGCTGTGAGCCTTGGGCAAATAACTGGTTCTGTCTGAGTCTGTCCTTCCTCTATAGGATGGTTAGAGTCCCAGTTCTGTCACAAGCTATGTGGCCTTCAAGTCACTCTGATTTTCTGGTCTTCTCATCCTTAAAGTGGGCTGACAATCCCTGCCTACCTACCTGCCTACCATGATCCTGTAAGGATCGAAGTAAGAGATGGAGTCAGATGGCACTTGGAAACTTACAGGGCAATGTGGCAGAATGGTGACTTATAGGGTGTGCAGATTTGGGGATCGGTTAGGAGTAGGTTCAAATATGGCTGTCTCACAAGTTCTATTGCTGTGGACACAATGGCCAAGTGTAGGCTTCCAAGATGGTAGGGTTGAGGTTGGAGAAAGATGTCTTGTCCCTTCTGTGGTGACTCAGAACTAGATGCAGCTGAGCCTACAAATGGGCCTTCAATCATGGTATAGAAGTCAGGGAAGTAAATGGTTTGCCAGGTCCCAGAGCCAGGAGTATTGGACAGGGAGTGAGGAAACTGGCATTCCCAAGCTATCTCTTTTGTGTCTTTTATACTCATTTATTCCTTCATCTCACAACACATCCTGAGCATCCACAATTGGGGAAGGTCCTTGACTGAGTGCTTGAGAGACAGAGAAACAGCCCTGCTCTCTGCCCTCAGGTAGGCAAGCAGCCAGTTATAACAAGTGTTGCTTGTACCATGAAAAAGTGTGCTCCAGGGGCAGTGGGGTCCAGGAGAGAGAGGAATTGTGTGGTGGGGGTGGAGAGACACCACAGGATCAATGGCACTTGGTCTCAGTGGCTGTGGGCACATCACTCCTGCTCCCCAGGCACCTGCCTCAGCATGCATCAGAAAGCAGGATTGCCCGTGTCAGCCCAGCCCACTTCCCTAGGGACCTATGAGCAGCAATTGAAATAAAGTGGAGGTGGCCCAGGAAGTTAACATGATAGACAGATGTAAGAAGTGGCATTATAAGCATGACAACTACTAGACAAATTAGACAATCCGACCTATGCGTGGCCTCCAAATCACCTGTCACCTGGGCACCATCCAGACCCTCATGCCAACCTGGGTCACTGAATACTCCAAAGCTCTGCCAGGCAGGGCCCATGCTCTGGGCATCTCCTCCTACCACGGTGTTCAGATTCTACAAATCTGGAACTTCAGCATTCAAACTAATTCTAGAATGGGATCAGAAACATTTAGGTCCCCTTGTTTTGTGGTTGGGGTAAGTGGCATCCCAAGAGGATAAAGGACTTGTCCAGGCTCATTCAACCAATCAGTGTCAGGGTGGACGGTCGAATCTAGATTTCCTTTCTCCTCCACTCCCTGCTCGCAGGGTCCCCTTCATCCTGAGCCATGCCTCCTGCCTCCTACCTCCTGCCTCCTGCCTGTGATGAATTGAATTGTGTGTAATTGATAAATTATGCAAAAGGGCGCCTGGCAGTTTTCTGAAATGTTGGGTAGCTTCGAGGCAGCCCCTGGGGAGACAGCCTAATTTTATGGAAACCTCACACTCTGTCTGGCCTGTTTTGTGTAAGTCAGATTGATATAACAAGACTCTGGGGAGTTGACTTGATTTCTAATTTTATTCTCTAGGTGAGCTGAATGAGATATAACTGTAATGAGTGTGTTGTCTGGGGCGGACAGTATAACAGCAGTGGAGAAAAATGTCTTTTCATCTGCCTAATGGATCGTTTCTCCAGCTGGACTTCCCTGCTTTAGGATCCGGCCTTCTTCCTTTTTGGGGGAGGGGCCATGTAGCAAGTAAAGGGAAGCGCAGGGAGTGGAAGGGAAAAATCCAAGCCTTGAAGGAAGGAGGGACAGCAGGACCAAGCGACTCCGTCCTTTCTGCTAAGGCCACCCAGCCCAGCCCTGGCATAGTCCTTGGCAACTTGTTTTTCCCAAACTCAAAGAGCACCACACTTTCTCCCTCAATTCTCTTTGACTAAGCTAACTATTAGACCAAAACATTCATGAGTATTAATACTTAAAGCTTTCCTGAGTATGAAGGCCCCACTGAAGATCATGCCTCCATCGTAATCAGCCCGCCTGGCATGCCATGGCATGAAGGGCAAGTTCCATTACCTTACAGAACCAGCAGGGCCTCTTCCAGCTCACGAGAAGACACATGAGCCATGTGCAAAAGGGACCCATTCTGTTGGACACCGACTATGTGCCAGATGTTGTAACCCACACAACAACCCTAGGAGGTAGATATGAGTTGTCCCCACTTCACAGGTGAGGAAACTGAGGCCCAGAAGGGTGGGATGACACAGGCTCACTTGCCTAAGCTTACAGAGCTCCTCGGTGACCCAGGCTAAGACTCGAACTTGAGTCTCTGTGACACCAAAGCATACTCTGTCTTCTGTTCCACACTGGCTCCCTTAGGAAGAGGGGCAGAGGGGCTGCTCACTGCAAAATGTCAATACCCAGCCTCTTCCTCAACCCGGCCCTCTCGGCTTTCAGCTTAGCCATGGTCCCTCATCTTAGCCACGCCCCTCACATGTTCATTCTTACAGATTTACTGAAACATCTTAATTCAGTATAACCATAGATTCCTAAAACAGCATCTCCCTTAGTCTTCCCTCTCTCTCCATCCCCACGCCCTCTCCCTCTCTCCTATTCCTGACACTCCCCACCACACACTCACACCCTGACCCTCCGCCCTGACATCCTCCAGCCAGAGACAGCCCAGACAGGCCGTGACAGCCCTGGAACCAGGAGCCCCAGACTGTGATCTGGGGGCTGCCACTGATTTTCACCGGCCCTCTCTGGGCCTGTTTCTTCAACTGGCAAACATGGACACAGAAATGCCCTCCCACCTACTCCCTGGGGTTGTCTGAAGGCCACAAGGTGATAGGTATGAAAACGCTGTAAAAGCTGGTAGTCTAATTACAATAGCAAGAACAATAATAATGGCTCGTGTGTATTAGATGCTAACTGTGGGCCTGGCCTGGGCTGCACTGGACACTCCTGGGCATGGAATCTTGCCTCTCAGTGGGACTGTATCACCACTGCCCGAGTCCGTTGTCACTCATTCAACTTTTTGAGGCCTGAGTGCTTTGTTCCACACCTCCTACCACTCTGTGCCTTTGAGGGGTCAGGGAGGCCAACGAATAACACTCCCCTCTCCTTCCAAGTCTAGAACCTAGTAAGAAAGAGTCCAGGAGGCAGACGATGGAGATGAAAATGTCAGCCTTATGTCCAAGACTGGATCCGAGGTCCTGGCTTAGAGCAAGGGGATCAGTGGGTTTCCTGATTCTTCCTCCTGAATAAGCCTTAAGAAATTTCAGCCCCTTTCCCCACTGCCCAAACAGTCCTGGCCCAGTTAACGGGATCCAATCACAAGGCCCACAAGAGGCCAGAAGGCCCCTTCTTGCAGACAGGCAGACAGGGCTGGAGGTCAGAGCCAGAAGGGGCAGGCTAGGCATGCGCATTTCCCCCAAACTCTCCAGCTCTCCTAACCAGTCAGTGATTGGTCTCCAAGGAAACAATGGCCAGGCAATGGTGGCCTTAGGGTGACCAATCATCCCAGCTTGTTTGGAACTGTCTTCATTTTAGCAAGAAAAGTCCCACATTCCAGGAGACTCCTCAGTCCTGACCAAACTGGGAGAGCTGGTCACCCTAGGAGGTCCCTTAACATTCTGCGGATCCCTGTCCCCCTGCCCTGCCCTGGTGCCTGCCCTGCCCTTGCCCTGAACTGGATCTCATCAGGTTTTTTTGCCCAGAGGTTCCTGGCCTCTCTGAGTGGTCTAGGTAGGCTGCTGGGACAGGCCACCCCTGGGCTTGGGTCTAGCTCTCCAGTGCTGCCTGCAGTGGCATCAGACAGGTCCCCGGAAACCTGGGCAATGCAGGCCCTGCTCAGGTCCCCAGGCCCTAGTCCTTCCCTGGGTACTACCCAGAAAACCCCTGACCTGCAGGCTGGCCTGCTCCCTGCGCCCCTGGAGCTCACAACATTCCTGCCCAGGAGCCAGTCTTCCTGCGGGGAGGGGAGGGGCAATAATTCTAACCTTCTTCGCCTGCACAGCAACCCTGGGGTGACACACCTCATCTCTTATGCGCCTCCTGACCACCCTGTGGCAGGACCAGGTTGGGAGGGGATTGTCCTTCTCTCTGATCAGAGAGCAAATGTGGCCTGGCTATCATCCTCGGGGTCACAGCTAGTCAGGGCCTCAACGAATCCTGTCCTCATGACCTAAGGACAAAGAATGAGAGGCGAGAAAGGCAGCCTGGGAGACTGACATTTAGCGGGAGAAGCAGCCCTGACTTCTTATCTAAGCAAAGACATAAGAGCGCTGTGCTACCTAAAAAGGCCTCCAGGTGTGCTGAAAGTCTTTGCCCAGGACCTCAGCTTCCCTTAGCAATGACCCTGAGTCCCTACTGGCTGCCCCTTGGGCTCTCCCAGTTCATGTGGCCCGACTTGGACCCCACATATGGGCCCCACCATTCCAGGTCCTGGCTCAGCTTTTGGCTGGGAGCCAAGTTCCCAGTGTGTGAGATCTCTGCTGTGTGAACTTTACAAGTCATGTACTGTATTGAGACATCTGAGGGCTCTAGAAGAGTAAACCCACACCTTCTCTGGAAAAGGGACGATAAACCTAGAGGGTATTAGTAACCTAGGAACTGCAGAGACAGGATTGGGGGAGCAACTGACATTTAGGAGCTGCTACCTGTTGGCACTGAAATCAGTTCCCGCTGCAGCCAGCCGGGGGCCAAGCTCTGGAGAAAGGGAGTCAGGAGGGGCCTAGAGTGGTGCATTCAGCCAAAGTCATCCAACCACACCCATGACACACAGACTGTGTGCTAGGCCTCCATGGAGCAGGGAGGTTAACACAAGACAAAAGGGACCTGGCCTGTATCTTCAGGGGATGCCTGGGGAGGATGGAAGGACTCTGGGGCTGGAGCTTGCCATGGAAGCCCAAGTCCACAGCCTCTAAAGGGAGACTGAAGAGGCAATCTCAGCTGACCCAGGGCTGTCAGAGCTGAGGGGCGGTTCATACCCGCTTCAGCCCACCCAGTAGCCACATCAAAGGAGGGAGGTGGGGACCTGGATGTGCAGTGGGGGATGCACAGGGACCTTCAACCCCACCCGGAAAGGGGAGGAAGAAAGCCGAGAGAGGCTGGAGCAGATAAGGCTGAATGTGAATGCTCAGGGAATCTGGGTGGTACGGCGAGGCTGCCAGTGGTGTTCCTGGTTGTATTATATTAACTTTCTCTGGATTTTACCATTTAAAACAAAATTTAGTTCAATGAGCAACAGGGGAACCAAGATGGGACGCAGCTGGGGGCTTCGGTCACACAGGGGCAAGCTGGTGCTTCATTCCAGACCTCTCTGACCCCGAGCCACCCACACCCAGCACTTCAGCCTCTTCTTCTCTACAGCAGGGACCATCACCCACCCTACAGACTCCAAGTCATTATGATGTTTGTTAAGGTGATGCCCACAGAATCACACTTTATGGGCCATCTCCTACCCTCTGTGTCAGCAGAAAGCTTACTTGAGCAAATATAAGATAGTGGGGCTTACGAAAACAGCAAGAATGAGCAGCGGATGCCTCACAGCTAGGAACCGCCAGCGGGCCAGGGAGCCTGGTCTCCAGTGAGGGTCCTGCTCACGGGTCAGGCCTCCTGCACCTTGCCTGCCAACCGACCAAGTGGAAGATGGATGCCTTTAGAAATCCTTTCTCCTGGGCCCCTCCCACCTCTCATTTTACATTTGTTTGCATATTTGGCTCTTTCCACCTAGAATTCTCGGTTATCTCCAAAGCCAGAGAGCATCCATTGTCCTCACCAAGGGAAAACCCCGGATCCACCTCCTCTCCCTCCCTTGGCTCCACCCCTGTGATCTTCAGAATCCAAACCGTCTTTGCATATGTTGTGTCTTCCACTCCAAATCTGACTGCTCCTGCCATCTAAGTCTAGCTCCCACCCCTGCAGCACCATCTCTGAGCTCTCTGACATGCGGGTCTCCTGCCCATCCTCAACCTCAGTGGCGGTGGCTGAATCCTCCTGTAATTCCCGTAATCTGACCTTTATGGTGCAGGCTCATCAGAGGAAACACAGGCCTGAGCCCTTGCTAGAGGACATGCGGCCTGTCACACCAAGCTGGCATGACTAGGCCGCTTCCTCAGATCCCCGGAGGACTCTGGAGGTGCGCACGCTAATGGCTGCGCTTGCTGCCTCGTCCTCCTGACCCTCGGGGGTCAAGGTCAGGCCCAGCCGCCCTCAGAGCCCCTCTTGGCTTCCGCATCTGTGAAGAGCGAGGAGTGTTCTGGCACAGGGGGCCGGCTTGCACAGGCCTGGATGGAAAGGGAGCCCCCATGAGTCAAGGGGAAGTCCAGAGACCCACTTGAGGCAGGCGTCTGCTTGAAGAGTGCCCTAAGTGAGTGTCAAGTGGGGGAGCGTGTCCTCTGAACATCCGGACTGTTCTGTTCAGAGAGTGGGAAGGCTCTCAGCTGAGCTGGAAATGGATCATTAGGAGTCTGAGGGGAAGAAGTGGAAAGGCAGCATTTTTGGTGCTTTTCCCAGGAGCGTGGAGTGTCTGGCTTGGGCAGAGCTCAGGAAGATGTCAGGACCCACCCAGCCCATGTGCTGAAGGTGGGGACTGGTCCCACTTCTCCATTAATGATGTGATAATCCAAGAGAGACACAAAGAAGCCTTCTCATAAAGCAACCCCTGAACACTTGGTGAGATCCAAGGTCATTTGGCACTTGATCAAAGGATATTTAAGCTTCAGCCTCCTTCTTCCCTTGCATGGCCACACAGGGTGCATGGGACCGTGAGTCACCCGCCTGCAGCAGGGAGCATAGGACTGGGGCCAGGGCTGGAGGGTGGCTCTGACCCAGGATTCCAGCAACCTCACCAGGTGAGATTGGCAACCCTACCTCCTTATCCCAGCCTCAGCATCTCTTGTATCAGTAAAACACAAGGATTGGCCTAGGAGGCTTCTAAAGACTCTCACAGTTCAGGAAGTGCAGAATTGGGCCCTGTACTTGCACAGGTTTGAAAATAAGTGCCTCACTTCTCTCACCTTAATACTGGCTGGGGGTCCTATCTTTATTTGAAATTTTGATATTTTATTCAGCATGGATTTCTTTTTGCTTTAATTTTGATGTTTTAAAATTAATAGACAATTCTTTTAGAGCAGTTTTAAATTTACAGAAAAATTAAATGGGAAATACAAAGTTCCCAGGCATCCAATCAAATGCAATCAACTCATGAATGTATTGTAATGTATGTATTGGCACATTAGAATTGATATTGATTAGTATCAATTGCATTGACTAGTATTGATACATAAGTAGTAACTAAAGTTCACGGTTTACATTAGGGTTCATTCTTGGTGTTGTATATTCTGTGAGTTTGGTAAATTTATAATGACCTGCCTCTACCATTATAGCACCATGCAGAATAGTTCCTCTGCCCTAAAAATCCCCTGATCTCACTTATTCATCCCTTTCTCCTCTCCCCCGTTCCCAATCCCTGGCAACCACTGATCTTTTCACTGTCTCCATAGTTTTGCCTTTTCCAGAATGTCTTATCGTTGGAATCATACAGTCTGTAGCCTTTTCAGATTGGCTTCTCTCACTTAGCAATGTGTATTTCAGGTTCCTCCATGTCTTTTTGTGGCTTGGTAGCTCATTTTTTAATGGCTGAATTATATTCCATTGTCTGGATGTACCACAGTTTATTCATCCATCCACCTACTGAAGGACATCTCGGTTGCTTCTGATTCCTGTCTTTATTTGAAATTTTGATATTTTGTTTGCATTAATTGTGATGTTTTTAAAATTTTTCACTTAAATTTTATTTTTATTGATCACTAAATTTTTCTGGTTCCTTTTAAGTTTTGTGCATGAGGCACGATCTAGTCCTGGCCCTGGTCTTACTTCTGTTTGCTCAATATTCAGAAGCGAGGGAAAGGCAGGTGATACCAAGGGTAGAGCAGAATCCAAAAGACACAGCCCAGAACAGGTCTGGGCACCAGGGTGCTCTGAAGCACCTTTAGGGGAGTCCCTGGAAATACTGATGGGCCCCTTCTTCTCCATTACCTCTGTTGTCCCCTACATCCCTCACTGTTTCTAAGCTCCTGCCCTGTCCTCTCGGCTGGATATCCAATCTTGTATAGCAATGCCAAGCCCTGTCTTTTCAAGCAGCTGCTTCTCTCACGTCTCCCTCCTTAAAAATCCATAAAGCTCCTCAGTGCCTTCTGCATCTGGTCCAAGCTCCTTGGCATTGGAGGCCCGTGCTCAGCCTGCGATCCCCGTAATTGGGTTTTCCACAGACTTCGGCAATACCAGGGAGCTTTACTTGATCTCCCCTGCCTCCCCTTTCAGGATTTTGTTCGTGCCGTGTCACCTCACCTTGGGACACCCTCTTCAAGAGATGACAAGGCATCATGGAGGGCTCAATCCTTTCTGAACCAGAGACCTTTCTTCAAATAAAACAGTTCTTGAAAACCTTACATATAAAACAAGTCCAAACAGATCTGTTCTGCCTGGAGCAGGTGGACTCCCTCTTCTTCCCTGAAGCACCACCCCCAGAGCATGGGTAAGTCTGAGAAACGTTGATAGAAAAGACCCAGTCTTCAGTGTCAAATTGCCTGAGCTGGAGTCCTGGGCTTCCCCCACATGCCCTTTGTGCCACTCCAGCCACAAGATCAGGAGTCCTGCTGCCCTGAAAGCCTTGGGTCTTGTGCATCTGTCCTCCCACCAGACCCAGAAACTTTGTCTCATTGTCCCTCCTTCATCAGTCTATTTATTTACGCAGCCACCATTTACTGAGCACCTAATTCTACTACCACTTATGGAGTGCCAACTATGAGCCAGGTACTATTCCAGGCACTGGGGATGCAGGAGTGAATGAAATAGACAAATCTTTGCCCTCCTGGAGCCAACAATGGAGTGAGGGGAGACAGGTAAGAAACGAAACAAATAAATACAGTACCTGGAATAATTAGAAGATGATGAGTGCTGTGGAGAAAAATAAAGCAGGGATGAGGCATCCCAATTTCAATGCAGAGGTCAGGGAAGTCTCCCGAGGAAGATGACTTCGGAACCAGGAGTTGAAAGCCGTAAGCACAAGCTGGGAAAGAGAACTCCAGGCTGCAGTAGAGCAAGGATCCAGGAGCATGTCTGGCTCACTGGGGAAAATCGAGGAGGCCCGCATGGTGGGGGCCGTATGAGCAAGAGGGATTTGGGGAGGAGGGGAAAGGAGGACACCGCTCTGCTGTGTAGGGCCTGGTAGGCATAGTAAGGTCCTTGGCTTTTTCCAAGTAATAATTAGAAGGTTTTAAGAAGAGAAGTAGCAAAATACAACTTGGATTTTTAAAAGAAGGTCTCGATCACAAATTCCCCACTGCTCATCAGATCCCCTCTACCCTGCTCAGAGTCCCAGGAGACCGATGGGTCTGGGACAATTGCATCCCAGGGCAGATCCAGATTTGGGGAGGCTTAAAGTTTAAACAATTTAGGTGGCCTTGTTTTAAAAAAGAAAAAAAGAGGCTGGGTGTGGTGGCTCAGGCTTGTAATCCCAGCACTTTTGGAGGCTGAGGCAGGTGGATCGCTTGAGGCCAGGAGTTCAAGATCAGCCTGGGCAACATGGTGGAACCCTGTGTCTACCAAACAAACAAACAAATTAGCTGGGCATGTGGCACATGCCTCTAGTCCCTGCTACCTGTGTGGCTAAGGTGGGAGGATCGCTTGAGCCCAGGAAGCAGAGGTTGCAGTAAGCCAAGATCGTGCCTCTGCACTCTAGCCTGGGCAATAGAGTGACAATCCATCTCCAAAAAAGAAAAAGAAAAAAAAGGAGAGAGGCCGAGGCGGGTGGATCACCTGAGGTTGGGAGGTGGAGGTTGCAGTGAGCCGAGATTGTGCCATTGCACTCCAGCCTGGGCAACAAGAGTGAAACTCTAGCTCAAAAAATAAAAATAGGCCAGGCGCGGTGGCTCAAGCCTGTAATCCCAGCACTTTGGGAGGCCGAGGCGGGTGGATCACCTGAGGTCAGGAGTTCGAGACCATCCTGGCTAACATGGTGAAACCCCGTCTCTACTAAAAATACAAAAAAAAAACTAGCCGGCCGTGGTGGCGGGCGCCTGTAGTCCCAGCTACTCGGAGGCTGAGGCGGGAGAATGGCGTGAACCCGGGCGGTGGAGCTTGCAGTGAGCCGAGATCGTGCCACTGCACTCCAGCCTGGGCGACACAGCGAGACTCCGTCTCAAAAAAAAAAAAAAATAATAAAATAAAATAAAATAAAATAAAATAAAATAAAAACTAAACAGACAAACGAAAACCTGCAAGTGAGAGGCGTACGGCTTAAGCTTCCTTAACATCTTACTAAGTTTGCTTTGACAATACTATTCAAGCTCCTTTGCCCTCTGGCTTCCAGCTGGGTTCAGCCAGGGGCAGCTGTGGCAGGAGATTGGAGGGCATGGGGAGAGAACAGTTGGGGTGCTCATTGTCTTGGTGGTGGCAGTGTCCTTCAACTGGAGGCACAGCTGCTGTGGGTGGCCCCTCTGACAGCTCCAGCTCTTGCTGGGTCCCAGTTGCCTCAGGAGTTTCTGGGCAGGTTTCTTGGCTAATGGAGACTTCATGAAACACTCCCCTTTGGAGTGTTCCAGGACCCAGCTGGTACACTCACTCTGGCTGCTCTGTTAAGAGTGGGCAGTTGGGGTAGATCCTAGAGGCCACTGCAAGAACCCAGGGCAGAGAGCTGATGGTGCTGGCTTGCTTCAAGGTGGTAGCAACAGGAAAACGATGACTCTAAGACTTCTGATCTGGACACCTTCTCCTGCACCCTATACACCAGCCTGGAGTATCATGGAAACCCCATAAACTGATTGACCAGGACCCCACTGTTTCCTAACTCTCTGACTCAACCTTTCTAAGCCTCAGCTTCTCCATGAGTGAAATGGAGATTGCACGATACTTCCCTTGAAGAGCTCCTGGAAGCAGCCAACCTGTCACAGGTGCTCAGTGGATGTTTCCCTTCAAGATCCTCCCAGGCAGTCTCTGCTTTCTCCAGAAGGTTCCCCTGATCGATCCAGCCACACAGAATGAGCAACTGCTTCCAAAGCTTCTGTTGCATCCACAATCAGAATCAAAACACTTCTAACTTGATGCTTTCTACCATTTTCTGTGATGTCAGTGTTTGGTCTCTCCAGCTTGATTTTAGACGTTGGCAGGCTGCAAACTCTGTCCTCTCCTGAACTCCCCACGGAGCCCAAGTACAATGACATCAACCACAGCAGCAGCATTTACTGAGCACATCACAGGCCAGGAACTGTCCACCTTTATATACATTATCTTTTTTTAATGTTTTATCTTATTTTTAATTGACAAATAGTAATTGTATATACTTGTAAGGTACAATGTGATATTTGGATACATGTATATATTATGAAAGGATCAAATCAGGCTAATTAGCATATCCATCACCTGAAATTTTTATCATTACTTTGTGATGAGAACAATTAAAATTCTCTCCTGTAGCTATTTTGAAATGCAAGCCCATTATCTTGTCTAATCCTGATAATAATCCCAGAAAGTAGGCAGTAATAGCATCCTCACATTATAAACAGGAAAACTGAGGTGCACAGTGGTTGAGCAACCTGCCTAGGGTTACACCTCCCCAGTGTGGATCAAGGATTCAAACCCAGATCCATCTGACTTCATAGCCAGCCCTCTTAATTACTGCACAATGCTTCCTTTTTATCCACATAAGCACTCAAGAAATATTTACTTATTGATTAATTGGTAGACTCTGCACATTAATACTTCCAAGACTGTCTCTTTGTATGTCAGTCTGTTTTCCCCAAATGCCAACTCTACTGAAAAAATGTATTGATCATTCCCTATAATAATTTGTCATCTGGTGATTGGGGTTTACAAACTGCCAATTGCCCAGAAGGAGAATGGGAATTTGGGCTGTTCAAATAGCCTTTTTTTTAGGAGTGGGAGTTTGTCAAGGCACCCTTGTAGCATGTGTCTGTTCCCCTGCTGCAGGGCATGCCGGGGGAAGGGACTTCCTGCCTGATGATGGGGACTGATCTGGGGGCCCTGGGACCCTCAGCCTGGCTGCTGGACTCTTCCCCTTGCCTCCCCCAGCCCCAGAGCCAGCTGGCTGAGACAGGCATTGAGTGATGTCTCAGGATAGATGCCTGTCAAGTGCTTCTCATATTGTGACAGTAGGCAATTATGATTTATTTCACAAGAAATCAACAATAAACTTCAGCAAAGGAAAAAAAAAAGATCAGAGAATTTAGGGTGACAAAAGCACTTGAAGGAATTTTGTTGATGGGTTTTTAACTAAAAGATAGAGAAGAAAATATTTTAAAGGAAGAAATATACACATACATGGAGAATCCCTAAATCTGCACTATCCACCTCTCCCCATCTCTGATAGCCGAGGAATTTCTCTTCTTCTAAGATCCAGATAAAAAATCTCACTTCATCCAGGAAGTCCTCCAGATTTCTCAGCTGGATATGACGACTTGGCCCTCTGAGTCTTCTCTCTCCCTTTATCTACCCCTCTCTAAAGGCACATCCATTTCCACCTTAACTTGGAGCTTTTTGTGAGCTCATCCAGCCCATCTGCTCTTTCAGAGATGAGGCAATGAAATGGCCTATGTGTGCTGTGCACATGTCTATGTGCTTTTTTGTACATGGTACAGTCCAATAAATAAAATCTGCATTCACGCACATGTGTGTCAGTATTGGTGTCCAGCTTCCTCAGGGTAAAGCAGAGGTCAATCACCCACCTTACAGCAGGAATGAACTTGTCAACATGATTCCAGTGGGAGAAGAAGAACCAAATAAACTCCCAGAGGCCTCTCTCTGTTCAGTTCTGCATCACTGGTTAAGAAACCTCACCCAGCAGGCAAGTCCCTCGCCATCTACACCCCAACCTTCCCCATCCTTCCTCTCTGAAAATAATTACAAACAATTTCAAATTCTGCATGAAAAGTGTTTGTTTCTACCTAGATGTTTGACCTGACTATAAATAGAGTATAATTTTGTTTTAGACATTGAAATTAGAGAACCAAAAGCATTCTATTATGTTAGTAACCATAAGCAAGAAAGCCAGAGGGGGGAAAGAGCTGTTGATAAGCATGGGTTTGAGTCAAAGAGGCCGGGTTTCAAATTCCAGCCTTGCTATTTCTGAGCTGTACGAATGCAGGCAAGCCACTATGTTTCCTGTTCTATAAAATGGGGATAGTGATACCTGCCTCTGAGAACTGTTAGAGATTAAATAGATGTTGCTTGTAAAACCCTAGGCACAGTGTCTGCTTCATGGTAAGCCCTCAGCACAGAGAATCACACTCGTTAGGGCAGAAAACTGGGGTCTCCACCCGATGTCACATTCCGTGTCCGACTTTGGGCCAGTCACTCCCTTCCTCTGGTCCTTGGTTTCTCTACTGACCAAACAGTTGGGAGGGATGGCTCTGTGTCCCTTCTGTGTCTAAACATCTATGAGGACATGTTTCTGTCACTTATTTAGCCCCGGGAAATATGCAGCAGAGAGAGCAAGTGCATTGTGCAGAGGCAGGCAGCCCATGTTCAAGTCCTGTCTTCATCGCTTCTAGCAGCGTGGCCTTGAGGAAATCACTTAACTTGTCTTAGCATTTGTTGCCTCATCTATAAATAAAGACAATCATAACTATGTAACCTTTATAAATCCAGGGCCCCATGTGGTCTAGTCCAATTCTGCAGCCAAAAATAATTGAGAAGGAATTCCATTTTTACTAGAAACTCTCAAATTATACACAATAACTTTCCCCTGCAATATTGCTTTCTTCACTCCCAATCCTCTTGCCATCTTCCCAGTTGCTCTGAAGCATCTCACACTGTGTGATCATGAAGTACTCCCTGCAGTGCCGTGTACACAGGACTCTTCTCCTCCCCCTGCCTACCCCTCCCTCCACTTTAGGAGAAGGTTGGAGGAGGTAAGTTCAGAGGGTATATTCAGAATTCTCTTTATTGGAAGAAGATAGGGTAGCTTATATGTGAATATTCCCAAGTAAATAAGGAAATCAGTTTCATCCTGTCACTCCTAAACATCTGCAGGGAGGGTAAAATTAGATTACTTATATTAAGCAGTCAGCCCAGTGTCTGACATATAGGAAGTGCTTGAGATACGAGAGTCATCATTAATAGCTGTTCTGAACCTGCTAGTTCACTCAGACCCGTTCCACACTGCCACCCTTCCCACCATCACCCCCTCCATCTGTCTATCTCTCTCTGTGCTAGTCAGGTTCCCCAGAGAAACAGAACCAGCAGGACGTATAGAGATATATAAAATGAGATTTATGATGAGGGATCTGCTCATGGGACTACGGAGGCTGAGTCCCTCGGTCTGCCGTCAGCAAGCTGGAGGCCAAGAAAAGTCAGTGAAGTAATTCAATCTGAGTCCAGAGGCCTGAGAAGGGAACCAGTGGGGTAAGTCCCAGTTTGAGTCCTAAGCCTGAGAATTGTGGGGCTGATGCTGTTGGTCCTAGGCTGAGTCTGAAGGCCTGAGGACCTGGAGCACGGTTGTATGAGGGCAGGAGGAAATGAATGTCCCAGCTGAAGTGGAGAGCACGTTCACCCCTCCTCCGCTTCTTGTTGTAACCAGGTTCTCAGAGGCCCTCACGATGCCCATCTGCATTGGTGTTGGTGAGGGCAATCATCTTTACTCAGTCTATGGATTCCAGTGCTAATCTCTTCCAGACACCCTCACAGACACACCCAGCAGTCATGTTTTACTAGCTATGTGGGCATCTCTTGGTCTAGTCAAGTTGATACATAAAATTGACAGTGGCAATCTCCTTCCTGTCTCTGAGCTCCATCCTGCTCACAAGTCATATCCCGTGCTGTGCCTGGAATGTCTTCCAGCAGTTCCAGCTCCCCCACCAACCCTTCCTGTATCCCAGGAAGGGAAGTGTTTCTGGTCCCAGCATACACACCCTTGGATGTCTGAACACGTCCTTCTAGTAACGCCCAGTTGCCTCTCCCCTTCACAAAAGGCCCTCCCACCACTGTGAGCACATAAACAAACACGTTGATTGGCTCATCAATGTCGCAGGGGGCCCTGAGGCAGCTGCTGGTGATTCGGTGTGCATCTCGGAGTGCAGCCCATAGGAAGACCAGGGCTGAGTCTCCATGGATCATCTAGTCCTAGTCAAGGAATGCGTAAGAAAGGAACACCAGGCCAGAGTGAGGCTCAGAGAGGAATGCAAGAGAAGCCAAGGACCTTAGCGTGCTGTGAGGAAGGCAGAGCCTCCGGGAAGCGGTGGCATTGTACAATGAGCACTTAAAATCACAAGATTCACTGAGTGTTGAGGGGACCATCTCAATCTCATTTGAGGCAAAAGAATGAAGTTGAACTTTGTGCTCTCCATTTTGTCTATTTTCCCACCCCAGCTCAAGACCAGGCCTTTCTAGCAGCTCTCTTTCACCTTCTATCAAACTTTGACCTTAAAAACCTTCATCTCCCCACAAGTGGCATAAATGACCAAGAATAGAGCAAGGTGTAAACCCACCTCCCATTCAAGGGGACATGAGTATCCTAACCAGGCCCAAAGCCTTACAGAATCAATGATGTGCTCATGGGGAAACGCCAAGCTTCACCTGCAGACAAGAGAAGTATTGGGGGTTGGGGCGTGGAGAGGCCTTCTCAGACCCAGACATTCCTCCTTGTAGGGAAGCCAACCACTTCATGCTGCATAAGGCCAGGTCTTGTTGAAGATGTTAACATTGGTGGTGAGTGGTTGGAAATAATGTTTAACAGGAGGAAATACTTTTAATCCCTTCTGGCAGGAAAATAAAACCCCCAAAAAGCACTTTTTCAACTGAGTCCATGGTCACTGTCAATGTCCACATGGGAAATTAGCGGTATGTGTGAAAATAACTAGCAGGCTTGGGGGACCTGACAACCCACATGTCACCAGTGAGATGAGGACATCCAGACCCCAAATAAGGCCATAGAAACAGCATCCATGGTGAGAAAGCAGAATGCCCACTAAACTCTGGGATGCTCGGGGCCCCACAGTGAAATGCCATCATGAGGAAGAACAAGGAGCCTGACCAAGAAGTTCCAAATTCCTGTTACAGAAGGATTCATGGAAGGGCTCCAAGGAATCTGTCCAGGAGAAGAAAAGACTAGTGGCCTTTGTTGAGCAATGAAGCTTGAGGAGGGAGGATAGAGAGTTCTGTTAAGGAGTTGACAGAGGTATGAGGTTTGAATATTTGCAAAGCCCTCAAGAAGACTGTCAGCTGGAAGTCACAGGGACATGCGTTTCAGTGAGGACACAGGTTTCCATAGGAAGAACTCTCTAACACCCGGAGCTGACCAGAACAGGAAGACTTACTGGATATCTACGTGGAGAGGGCAGACTAGCAGGAAGGGGAGCTCTGGGCATTGGACGGTTGGGTGAATGGACAGATGGGTAGGTAGGTGGATGGATGGACAGCTGAACAGATGTATGAATGGATAGATAGACAAGCAGATGTATGTATGTATGTATATATGGACAGTTGTACACATGTGTGAACACATGGATGAACAGGTATCAATGAATGGTGGATGGAGGGACACACAGGCAGATGTATGTAAGGATGGATGGATGATGATGAGTGGATGCCCTCAGAGCTGTCTTCCAATTCAGAGAATCTACAAATATCTCAAAACTGGGGCAAGGAATACCCATGCCGTAGGATTTCACAGATCAGTAAAATATAAGGGACTGACATAAAGTTACCATCTTTTAATTCTGTCAAGTTAAGAACATCAGTGTGACAACCAGAATCTATTGAAAAAGATGAAATAGACTAGAATGGAATAAAGAACAGTCTTTCCCAAGCAAGAATCATTGAAACCTCTCTTCTCTCTCTCTCTCTCTCTCTACACACACACACACGTGTATATATACACACACACACGTATGTATCTGTGACATTAATTTTACATTAATATTATTATATATTATATTGTCTTCACTTTTCTTATTTAATAAACCCAGCTTTGAGTGCATAATAATGTATGCATTAGTGATTTATGCATACATTATTTGTGATTTTCAATTACATTCCTGAGCCACAGACCATCATGTGTAAAAAAGGATGAATTTATACCAGTGGTCAAAAATGTCATGGCCTTGGAGACCAGGCAGACAACATAATTAAAGCAGGTGGAGCACGGGGATTGCGGGGCAGTGAGGAGCAGTGGAAGCCACACTCACCTGACATCTTCAGTTCCAGCTCACTGTCACCATGCAGGATAGCAAACTGCATGTTGCTGGCTAGATTTTCAGATCTATCAGGAGAAGCTGGAAATATACATTTTATGGGGAATGTCTTGATTTCAAAATATCTGCATTAATTTTTAAAATTGCCCTGTGTTCAGGCCAACATTGTTTAGTGGAGCAAAACACACACACACCTGTGGGTCGGGTTAGGGCCGTGTGCCATGGCTTTGCAGAGAGGTTGCAAACCCTTAGCACGTGGGCCAAACCTGACCCACAGGGGTGTGTGTGTGTGTGTGTGTGTGTATTTGGAGTTGGGATGGGAAGGAGGATGGAGTTGGGATGGGAAGCGGTGGGAAAAGGTACTAAAAAGAACAAGCAAAGAGCTTTTCTGATTACTACTGGGGTGAGGGGGCACCAAAGAGGGCCCCCAGATTCCTCCTGCTACTGAATGTTTTCTCTGCAGTCTATTTCCGGAAGAGCTGTAATCGGACTCCCAACAACCTGTGATTTACATCCCGGCCGGTGTAAAAGATATTGTGCGGAGTCTTCCGAGTGTGCTCTGTGTGTTTGTATAAATCTCCCTACTCAAAATATCTCCCACAGTTGACTGACAGCCCATGTAATTTAGCAGAAGGCTAAAAATTAAAATCTTCGAGCCTGCTGAGGGAGTGAAAGAATACAGTAACACTACGGTGCCGCCCCCTCGCCCAGGCCCAGGCTCGGCAGATGCCAGGGCTGTTCATTTTGGAGACGGAACAAAATATTTGTATTTAGATTTATTAAGTCATTATTCCACCATTTGTTCCAGTGCGCTTTATTAAAACCAGATCTCATCTCTGTTTTGAAAGTATTACCTGATTTACATAAGCCAATCCCAGCCCTAATTATGGCTTCCTTTGGTGTCTTTTCATTCCGGGGGAGGCTTGCTCTCCCCCTCCTGTTTTTTGTCGCCTGCCTTTATGGCCCATATGTCTGCCTTGAGATAGCAAGCATCTTCAGCCTATAAATAGACAGTTCAGAACAGCCCTGCTGCCAGTTATCTGTCCACACATCAACATTACCATAATTGCAACAGTGAATGTGTAATCTCTCTAATCACACGTTCCAGTCGGGAAACTGGATTGGGTTTCATAAATTGTATAATTTGAGGCTTTCCTGAGCTAACCACTGGGCGGGCAGCCTGCTGTGGGCTTGTCTGTGCCCCTCAGCCTGGCCAGGCCTGCCCAGGGCGGCTTGGTGACACACAGCTGAGGCGGGCGCTTGGCTGTGGATAACGGCAGTGCCACCCTCTCTCCTAGGCGAGGCTGCCTGGGGAGTACGAGAAGCACAACTTTTTGAGGACTATTATGAGCCAGGCAGTTTGTACATGCCCTCCTCTTTTAATTTTCATTCTGTTAGCCTTTTGGGGAAAATGCCATAAATATTCCCATCACACAGATGAAGACATGAAGGCTCAGAGAGGGTAAGTGAGATTCCCAGGGTCACACAGCAAGTAGCTGTGACCCAAACTCAGGTCTGAGATGCCACATGCCATGCCCTTAACCACTGCTTTCATCTACAACATGTCACCATTGAAGGCTTCAGTAGATTTAATTGTTTTGTTTCTCCAAAATAATTGCATTTCTGTCATTTTAGCCAATTCTCAAAACCAACCAGGAGGATGTCTTTGTAGATAACAAAATTGAGACTCAGACAGGTCAAGTATGCTGTCCAGGTTCACACAGCTTGTGGAGGTAGAACTTAGATTCAATCCAGGGCTGACTGCCTTGCCTGTGTCTGCCCTCCCTGATGCCTCCACAGCCCAGGGGCTCTCTGGGGGTCCTTCTCTTCGTTTCAGAGCCTTCGTTTTCCTTGTCAGCCTCTCAGAAGGATGCTGTAATTGCACTAGTGTCAGCAGGCAGAGTCCTGGGGGAAAGTGGGGAGAGGGACCGGCCTCTGCCAGCTTCGGCAGAACCCCTGAGACAGCTCTCCCTTAGCCCGGCAGGGACTCAAGGAAACTGCCTCAGAGGACCCTCGGGGAGCTGCTGGGGAAAGAGCTGCTGTTGTTTTGCATTACAAGCTTCCTCGGGGCAATGTTATTCATGCTGAAGGTCCCCTGAGTGGCTGATGACACCCTCATAGACGGGCTGGTCCCCACAGATGAAGCCTCTGCTCCAGCTCTGCCCAGTAATTGCCAAGGCTTGCAAAATGTTAGATGTCTATTAGCTGTTTTAAATTGAGTGCTAATCAGATGATGACGTTGTTACCAGGGCAGTCTCTCAGGTCTCTCTTTCTCAGAAGGAACTATCTAATCCAACTCCCTTATTTTTTCCAGAGGAGGAAAATGACCCTGAGATAAAGGAAGAGACTTGCCCAGGGTCGTAACTAACCTGAGTTCTTTTTTGCAATGGGTATTGGGCTGCACGTGGGCACGTACATACACACCTCTTCTCACACTCTCATCTCTACATGAATTGACTGGGCCTCCTGGCTCCTTCCTCCCGGTTCTGAAGCACTCCCTGCCAGTGTTCTGCATGGAAGACTGGGGACCAGAGCTCCTCTCCTCTGCCCCATTCCCAGAGTGCGAGAAAACTTCATTCTCACATGGTTGTCACTGCTCCTGATCCACGAAGTGACCTGGGGCTTTACTGAGTGTCACAGCCTGGACTGGGTCATGGAGATGGGGACACTCAGGGTACCCTTTCATTTCTCCCAAACCCAGTCCTAGAAACAACTGGGTTAAGTGGAATGAGACCTCCCAACAGGAACTGCCCAGGGCATGCCATGGCAGCAAACTAGACCAGTGCTACTCAAAGTGTGGTCCACAGACCAAACAGCTGCATCAGCATCACTTGGGAACTAGTTTGAAATGCAAACTCACAGGCCCTACACCCAGCCTACTGAATCATAATCCCTGGGGGAATATAGGGGAGACTCTGTTTCAACAGACCCCTTGGGGTTTTGGATGCACGCCTGGGTTTGAGAATGACAGTCTGCATCCAGCCCACCCCTGAATATCCTTCCCAGATGTAGAAGTCTTGAGGCTATGGATCCCAAAGGTGCGAAGGCTTGGCCTAAAACAGGATGCCGGGAAAATAGAAAGCTCTGGTACCCTCCCTCTCAGCTGCACAGCCTCACCTCCTACACTCCTCACCACAGTTTCCAGCTCCACGAACACGAGACCCCTCCCTGTTCCACCATGCTCTGAGCCTAACCTGTTCCCACAGCCAGAAATGCCTGCCCCACCCCACCTCCTCCCCACCCCGATGGTTCAGCCCCAACTCATGTCTCATTTGCCAACTCTAACCACAGTTGCTCCTGGCCTTTTCCAACCAGAATTCCTTTCTCCCTCCTGAGAGCTTCAGTAGCACTTTAAAAATAATACTCCTCAAGCAAAACTCTATTGCCTGTGTTCTCTGAGCAATGCACGGGTCTTCCCTACACTCTGAGTTCCTAGAGGCTCCACCACTTCTGGCAATGTCTGGCCATAGTAGGTATGCAATGCATGCATGTGTGTGTGTGTGCATGTGTGTGTGTGTGTTGAACTCCAACTGCACTGACCGCGGGGTCCCCAAGGATCAGGGTCTGTGGCAAACTGTGTGTTTGCTCCAGACCCACAGCAGACGTCATCACGTCACAACCAGCAAGGGTGCCAGGCTCCCTTCACCTTTCCTCCCTGGGGCCCCTATGGGTTGACCTCAGGGTTATCTCTCAGGTCACGTCAGGGAGCCCTGTCTCACCTTTCCTCTGCTGGTTTCCCCTGACACCCACCCATGCCAGCCTCTGGCTAACCCCACTCTGTTGAGACACATCAGGCTGGGCCCAATGCCTGAGGCACACGTGGGGGCAGCTGTGCTCAGTCCAGGAAGATGCCTGTGGTGTGACCTCCTGCATCACTCCTGACCCAAATCCATAGAGCTTGTCCAGGGTGCTCACACAGCTCTCCTCTGGGCCCCACACAAAGTCTGCCCCTTCCGGGAAGCCTTCCTTGGTGCTCTGACCTCGGAAGCAGGAGATGTGGGTTCTCTCACACGCCCCCATCCCACATCCCAGCAGGCTCATGCCCAGATCCTTGGTGTCTCAGGACTGCAGAGACTTCCTTAGTCACAAGCAGAGAGACTTACCTGCCTGAAGGCAGCAGGTCGGCCCCATGGGCTGCTAGCTCCGCATCCAGAAACAAACTTCATGAAGTCGGATCTTATTCCGACTCCCACCCACCCGCACTGTCCCCTCCTTTTCTGAGTTCTGCTCGCTGGCGGGGGTGGGGTGCTCACCTCACTTGCTCCCTGCTGCCTCAGGGAGCTTGCACGTGCTCTTCCCTCTGCCAGCAATACCCTTTCCCTAAGCATTTCAAATACAGCACTGGAAACTAGTGGCGAGGGCAGCAGATGCAAGGACTTGGCTGGGAGTGGGATGGAGAAGGAGGACAATTGTGCAATGAAATGGCAGGACATGGGAAAATAAATAATAAACAGCAAAAGTGCTGTCACTAATCTGCTGGGTGACTTTGAGTACGTCGTTTTCCCATTCTGGGCCTGAGAGATAAAAGGCTTGAGTTCCATATTGCCACAGCATCCTGCTCCAATCATGAGAAATAATACAGTGACGTGTGCATGGAGTGGGAGGGCCCGTGCGTATGTGATAGAGAGAAAGAGATGGGGGGGGGTTTCTCCAAGCACACATGGGACCCATTTAACCAGATTCTGCTTCACCTTCTTTTCTTTAATCCCCAGAGATGTGACTTGCTCAGTGAACTGCCACTGAGTGCTCCCTGGGTGCCTACTGGTGTCAGGTCCTCTGCTGGGGCCCTGCTTCTTACAGATGAGTCCCTCCCTTGAAGGTCGTCATGCCTGATGACCATTAGCAAAGCCTTCCTGTGTCTAAAGGATCACTCACTCCCTGTTTGCTCAGAGCTTAGGACGCACAGCCTCACTAGAAGGTTTGGAAAGCGCCCTGCGATGGAAGGTACGTCACTGGCATGCAAATTGGGAGGCTTAGATGGCAGATAAAAGATTGGTTTGTGTCACAGGCAACCCCAGCCAGAGTGGTGTCTTGTTACGGTGTCTCTGAGCTGGACTCGGTGCCCCTGGAATGTGAACTAGATGCACAGTGAGGTTTCCTGTTGATACTTGTCCTGGCAGAGTGGTCCACTGGCTTAGCTGCTTCTCAAGTTGCACAACACCTGGGCCTCCCAGCGGGCGCTGCTGGTGCTGGAGGGCAGAGAAGCCTCTGCCTGCAGGGCCGGTGCCCTCCTCTGCCCACTGCCCGTGGTGAAAGGTGGATTCCCGGCCAGACCCAGGTCAGGAGGTGACTGGGAATCCAGGAACTCCTCCCCAGGAACTCCCCCTGGCCCTCCAGGGAGGGGCCTGGTTGCTCAGAAGGGCACATGGCAGGGATGACACCGGCAAAGCGGGGAACAGTGGGAGGCCGGGGAGGAGGGAGCCACACTGCCGTCCCTTCCTCAGGGGAAAGTGTGGAGCAGAGCCACTGGCCTGCCTGAATCCTATTATATGCAGGGCAACCTGTAAAGACCTTTCCCATATTCCCTGTCGGCCTTACCATGTAACTGAGAGGAAAGGTGAGGATGTGGGAGATGAAGTGACTTGCCCTGGGATTGTTTTTTTCCAAAGTTCAGGGATCTGACCTCTAATCCAATGTCCTGTCTGAAGGGCTGTTGGCCTGGTTGGAGCTCCCCAGAAGCCGGCAACAGGCAAATATGCCTCAGTTCAGGAGCGCCAGGGGCAGCCCGGGCTATCATGGCCCATTTAGAGGGCTCAGCTAACTTCAGGGTGTCCTGAGGCCACCAGCCTGGCTGGGAATACTCTCCTGCCTTCTTTCCAGCCTTCTGTGGGAGCTGCGTCCAGCTGGGCAGTGACTCAGCAGCCCTCATTCCCACGTGTGTGTGGGAGGGCAGGCCTCTCTCCCCGCTGTTGGCTTGGCTCCGTTGGCCCGTCTGGGGGTGCCCCGGCGGCCAGCCTGCCATCAGCAAGGCCCTGGGATTTTGGCCAGCCTTCCCACAGCTCAGTCACAGAGTTTGCTCTCTTTCTAGCCCTCCAGCCTTTCCCCCAAGACTAGAGGGCTACTTCTAAGTTCTTCTGGCCACCTCAATCGTCGCTCAGCCAGGGAGCCAGGTTGTGGGTGACTTCCTTAGCACTGTCCCAGAAACTCTGTGCTGTCCTCAGAAGCAGCCCACCTCCTAGAGCAAATAGCTTGTTTGCCAGGCTCACGGGCCTCCCCGCCTGCTCAGAGTGCGTCCTGTGGTGCATGAAGAGAAGGAATTGAGCAAAACGCAGGCAAGAAAACCAGGGAGGGAAGTGGATCTTGGCAGGACCTTTAACGGGATGTATGGGAGGGTGAGCTACGGTGAGATCCGGCAGGTAGGGCACTAGCCCATCTGCTCACGACCGAGAGAAACATCACCCCACATGCCCTGGCTCCAACCCCAGGGATGGCGCGCTGGCGGCATTGGCATAGCTGTGGAAGCTTGAGCAAGGCTGGTAAATTCTCAGACTCCATTTCCACATCTGTAAAATGGGCATGCTAATGCCTGTCAACCAGGTTTGTTCGACACAACACATACAACCCTTTTACTAAGGGGCTTGGTGGAAGGCCTGCTCCAACATGCTTCAGACGTGGAGATTGCTTTCCATCCTAGCTGTGGGTCCAACAAGATTTCTGCAATCTTTTATTGGTCTCATTTCATGCTCATCATCCTGGGACTCTGCGGGAAAGGACCCATGAGGGGCCCTGCAAATGCTGCAAGTGCCGGCCGCTGCTGCTGGTCTTCCCAGAAACTCTCAGGGAAGCAGGGTAAGTGGGGAGCCTGGGTTGGAAACAGGAAATACTTTGCTAGCAGTCATTCCATAAGTTAGGAAGACTACAGGAATTCTTATGGAGCACCAACTATGTGTCAGCCACTAAGAGAGACACTTAGGGACACTGAAGTGCCTAAGACATGGCCCCTGCCAAAACTAGGCCCATGTAGCAGAGGAAGGAAGGAAAGAGAAGGGAATATGCAAATGACCTCCATCCCAGATAGGTGAAAAGTAGGCTGCGCATGAGGTACAGACACCTCATCTGGGAAATCCCAATGCAGTGAGAAATCAGGGCTGCTCCAGGGAACAGAAAAGGCTGCACGGAGAAGGAGCAGGAGTTTGCAGGGTGGAGAAGGGAGAGACATGGTTTGAAGGTCCCAGGGGCTCCAGTAGGGAGCACGTGCCTGGGCTGACCAGGGGGCGGGGTCTCTCCTAGAAGACCCAGACGTACTGAGGCGTCTCCATGCCAGCACAAGTGGCTCCACAGGTATTGCAAGACCCCCATGGGGTGTCGAGACACATCCTATGACCTAGATCTCTGCCTTCCAGGAACTGGTTGGGTGAGATGAGACTCATCCTGGGCATATGTAGAGAGCAATTTTTACCAGCATGTCTCCAACTGCAGGTGTGGCCTATGAGATCTGATGTCACTTCCCTCCTCAGGTGACCCTGCCAGCCCCTCTGCAAAAGGGGACATAGGCACACAATTTTGCACATTGTTTCCAGGGGCTCAAGGACATCCCCTCACCAGCCTATCTCCTTTGAGGAACCCTCAATGTGGTTCAACTCCTGGGTTTTGCAGATGAGGAAACTGAGGCAGAGAAAGAATGTGCCTTGCCGAAGGTATGTGGTGACTCAGGATGGAACGGGCCTAGACTTTTGGCTTCTACCCCAGAGTTCTCCCATGGGTGCCTGCTGCGGCCACCTCCTCAATCTGTGCCTCTGCTCAGCTGCAGTTTTCAGCATCCTGCCTCAGGACAGAGGGGACGGCACGCACTTTCTATCCCTCTCAGCCATCACCTCTTCCCGACCCAATCCTCCCCTCTTGCTGAAACTGCCTTTGCGCTTTCTTCCCAGGAGCACGGTCCCACCGGTTCTCCGCATCCTGGTGCCCCATCTCTGGGAAAGGCTCCACCATGCCCGCACTCACCCAAGTTGCACAGGGACGTCTTTCTCCCCTTCTCCCCCTGCTCCCCCTCCGCAACCAACTCCTAACTGGACTGGCCTCTCGCTCAAACCCAGTCCTTACTGTTTATCAACAGGAATCCAGGCCCTCCTCACCTCTTGCTGCAGCCATTATCACAGCCAGAAAAACATTTCTAAAGCACACAAACATGTCACAGTTCAGCTTAAAATCTTGCAGAGGCGACCTATGGCCTTGAAAATTAAGTTCAAGTCCTCGGTGTGGTCTACAAAGCCCCCCATGGCCGGCACAGCCCCTCCTTACCATGTGCCTACATCCATTCTTGGCACCAGCTTGGCAAATCCTCCATGCCCCCAACCCCCTGAAGCCCATTTGCTCCTGCTGCTCTTCCTATCCAGAGCAAGAATATGTGCGTAGACCAGCTTCATACCCTTTAACCTTGAGGTCTGCTTGCATGCTTGTTTTTAAAATTCAGTTCCCTCTCGACAGCGATACTCTTAAAGGGGGCCATCCACTTTCCCACTTATGGGCTTTTAAAAATCTATATGGAACACTTCATGAATGTTGTCATCCTTGCACAAGGGCCATGCTAATCTCCGTATTGTTCCCATTTTTTAGTCTGTGTGCTGCTGAAACGAGCACATTTATGGTTTTAGAAGATAATCTTAGAACCTTACACACAAGATAACCATTTGTAAACACCCTTCCACAGTAGTTTTCTTACATGAGCAGACACAATTTTTTACATATAAGTACTCCTAGGGCCTGAAATTAGAGTCAGGACAAAGTGTAAATACAAGTGTCTATGACTAGCAACATGCACTGGCTCATTTGCTGATGAATAAATAGCTGAACCCAGAAGCTCAACCTAAAAATTTAACAGGAACAAGGGCTGATATTCAAAGTCCCAAACAGTTCAAAGTTGGGAGGGTAATTAAGAGCCACTGAGATGTGCTGTCAAACAGGCAGATGAGAGCCTGGGATGCCCCCTTCTCCCCTGCCTGGGCTTGGCTTGACAGCAGAGGTCACAAATGCAGCCCCAAACGAACCACATTCCCTGGCTCTTAGAATTGGATCTTCAGCTTTCTAGAACAGCCCTTCCTGTGTTATGTCTGCAATGTGTAGAATCTGATAAGAAACTTGTTCCAAAGTTCAAAAACAACAGGACTTTGTAAATAGTTCCAAATAGAAGCCCTATTCATGCTGGGGAGGGAGTATGTGTGGGAGATGAGAAGGTCCTTCACTCAGACAACCAGAGCGGGAATCCCAGCACCACGTCGGTGGACCACGGGCCACTTCACTTCTCTGCCCCTGGTCTCCTTACCTGCACAATGGGGATTATAACAGTACTTACCTCCTTGGGCAGAAGAATGACAATTCGAGTAAAACACAGAGCATACAGTATGTGCTCAGTAAATATTAGTTGTGGAAGTTGCCAATAAAACCAACAGTGTGAGCAGAGCAGCCATATATTTAATCAATATACATTAAAAATAATCTTTGGCAGAGTGAGAATATCTGAGCTGTGCAAGCAAATGGTATGGGCCAGCATCTAGAACTGCAGCTCAGGAAGAAGAACTCAAGCAGAGCTGAAAAGCCTGTGAGGGAGACAGATGGCAAGAGGAGTCGGCTGAATACAGCTCCAGGTCCTAATCCTGGAGCTGTAAATGTGACCTCATTGGGAGGAAAAATAAAAAAATCTTTGCAGATCTGATTAAGTTAGAGAATTTGAGATGGGGAGATTATACTAGATGATCAGGGTGTATCCTAAGTGCAATCACAAGCGTCCTTACAAGAGACGAGCAGAGGGAAATTTGACACACAGAGGAGAGACAGTGAGGGGAATTGAGAACAGAGAAAGATCTGAAGATGCTGGTATTGAAGATCCAAGTGATGAGGCCACAAGCCAAAGGATGCTAGCTGCTCCCAGAATCTGGAAGAAGTGAGAATAAATTTTCCCCTAAAGCCAGAGGAAGCACAGCCCTGCCGACTCCTTGATTTTAGCCCAGTGATGCCGATTTTTGACTTCTGTCCTCCAGAACTGTGAAATAATAAACCCCTGTTGTTTTAAGTCACCATGTGTGGGGTGATTTGTTACAGCAGCCACAGGAAAACAAGCCAGGATAATGACTCATGAGGCCCATTTTACTTATGAGGAAATACAGACTCAGAGGCTCAGAGAGCAGCAGTGATTTGCACAGAGCCACACAACACAGTAGCCCCTTTGGCCAAGGCCAGACCAGGTTAACAGACCCCGAACCACTGCGCTCCTGCTTCCATCTGCCCTGCTTCCTCCTGGCCATGCTGGGACCCCTGGGAGGTCTTAGACCTGAGATGCCTCTAGTTTCCACAGTGATGTGTATTTGCCCCCAGGCGAATCTTGTTGGGGCCAAGCCCCAACCTGTGGCCACCATTGCCCTCAACCGTGATGTGCTCCCATTGCCCGTGTCACAGGCTGGTTCTGTGGGAGTGAACTCTGGGAGGGAGTTTGGGGTACCAGGGGTTTATTAAAGATCCGCACCAGTGAAAGAAAAGGAGAGAAGTTGGATTCAGCCAAAGGAGATTGAAGGCAAACTGCAATGCAAGTTTGACCAAGCCTCAGTCACCTGGCAGGGAGTCATCCTCTGTCTAGCTGAAGTAGCCAGGACTTTCCACTCCCATCATGCTCAGTCACCAGATGCAGGCTACCCCCGGGAGGGCATGACCTCAGAAGAGGTGGGTGTCTGCAGCTGAGGTAGACACCCTGAAGGAGCTGACAGCTGGGGCTGCCTGCCTGCCACGCTCCCTGCAGAGGGGAAGTGGGGTCTTCTTGGGAGGGAGCTCCGAGTGTGTGGACCTACAGCTACCACTGTGTTCTGCAAACAAGGCAGGCGTCTTCCATCAGCAGTTCCTAAATGGCTGGCCTCCCAGTGCAGGCTCCATGCTGCAGAGCGACCTCACACTCTCCATAACTGAAGTACGTTCTGTGCTCACCTGGGAACTTGTTAGAAATGCAGAATGGATATTGGGCCTCACGTTCCATTTTGAGAAGGAAGTAATAGACCCAGACATCAAGGCCAGCAGTAGTCTGTTTTGGTTGGACCCTAGAACTAAGAATGATTTTTGTACCTTTTACAAAGAAGAATATGTGACAGAAAGTGTACGGCCACAAGACCTAAAATATTTACCAGGTGACCCTTTACAGATAAACTTTGTTAGCCCTACCCTAGAAACTGAGAGTTATCTATGCATCTCAGTCTCAGTTTCTTGCTGTCTCCCTCCTGGCCATTCCAAATGCAAATAAAAAAAGCATCCCAAGGCAAAGGTAGGCAGCTCAGGCTGCTGTTTGGAGTCATCGAGGGCATTGCAGGGACCTTCAGACCTTCTGCCCTCATCCCACCATCTCCACACTTGTGCCTGGCAGCACACCTGCACCGCCGCTCCTCTTCGGCTCTGTCTGGGCTTCTCGTCCCCAGCATTCCCTTCTCCAACAGGCCTTTCATCTTTGCAGCTTTTTTTTTTTCCCCAACATCCCTGACTCTCTTGTGAAATGCAAATTAGTTAGCATCTAATTACTCACTCGGTGCTGCATCTAGAGCCTTCTCTTGTTAGGGTCCTGTCCAACGTCTCTCTCATCAGCTGAGAACTCAGCCCATTAGGAAGAATTCCCATTTGGGGGAGGCGGGCAGTTCCTTGCCCCTCCTTCTCTCCCTCCCGGACTTGTCAGTAACCATCTCATCCGTGGATTCCAGAAACACACCTGCCGGGGTGGGGTAGTTCCACCCACCACTTACTCTAATTACCAGAATCGCTTCTGGGAAGAGTTGTGCCAGGGCTGTGCTGGGCATGGGAATGAGACCCAGCCCCTGCCCTCCAGGAGGCTGCGTGTGTAACCAGGCATGAGCCAGCAGAACAGTGGCTGATGAAATGAGGAACATGGCCTAGGGCATGGTGCAACCTTTCAACTGCGATGGGCTGATTTTCAACCTAGGAGGTAGATGGCGGAGAGCTGGAGTCCATGATAAGCCTTAGCATGCAACCTTTAAGTCATGGAGATGCAGCGTGGTACAGGAGGAAGAGTACAGGGCTCCAACCCACCACCTCTCTGCAAGACTCTGGGCCTTGACCCCCCTGAGCCTCAGTTTCCTTATCTGGGATTTGAAGATAATAGAGCCAGCATGGGGAAAATGAGCCTCTGAAAGTGAAGTGTCAGGCATGGGCTTGGAACCATGTAGGTGCTGAGCATGTGTTAATCCCATTTCCGTGGCCTTTGTGTGGCCAAGGGTGGTCCAAGACAGATGGAACTACAGTTGAATTTCTGTCCAGGGAGTAGCCCCCACCTTGGCTCCTGCCCCACCCTCCCATCTCCTCATAGCCCACAGTTGTTCTCATCAACTCCATCCTATGCCAGCCAATCCTGGCAAAAGTCGAAAGGCCATTTGTCTACCTGCTACCTGGAAGAAGATTATGCTCCACATGCCTTAGCTCAGGAGGCTTAGTCATGAGAGCTGGACTCCTGCAATCTAGCATTCCAGGGCTCTCCCCACAGAGGCATGCCTCGAGCCCTACCTTCACTGTGCCCTGGAGACCCTCTGGCCTCAGCAGTCGGCCCAGGTCTAACCCATCGCAGTCCCAATCAGCCCTGCTACTCTCAACTCAGCTGGCCACAGGCAGCCTAGCTTCTCCACTGCTCTGGTTACTCCCATTCAGACTGAACTCTGTTTTCCGAAACCCCCATCTCTCTAGTGCTTATGGTTCATATGGGACCACCACGCTCTGAATTATCCATGGGTCAGTTCTTGGAGAAATGTCATTGATCCATTTCTTGGGACAGTAACATTGAAATTGGCTTTCCCAGGCCTGCAACAAAGCCAGGAAATGGAGAAATGTCATTTATCCATTTCTTAGTCTGTGTGAGTGTGAATGTGGTCTTGTCTCTCCAGCAGACTCTAAGTGCCTTGAAGGAAAAGACCACACCAGACACCCTAAGATACCAAGCACAGCACAGTGTTGAGACTGACAGGCTGGGCGCACACCTTGGCGGGTGGAATGGAACACCTGACATTCACCCTCGTGTGGCTCACTGGTGCCAGATCAGCAAATGTATTTGGTGGAAACTGGAGAGGGTAGGAGGAGAGAAAGAATGAGGGTTTATTGAGCACCTATGATGTGCTAAGCTCAGATGCTACTCAACCATTTCAAGCATGGGCTAACATTTAATGCTCACAACAGCCTTGTGAGATAGAAATTGTTCTCCCCCATATTATGGTGGGAACCTGGACCCAGAGGTATTTAAATGACCAACCCAAAGTCCTGTTACTACCGAGTGGTGGAGCCCAGCTCGAACCCAGACCTCCAGTGTCATGCTCGTTCTGATTGGCCAGGTTGCCCAGCGCTCTCTTCCCTCTCACCCCAGCCTGGGTTGGCAAACCCAGGCCATTGGTTCCACCTGTTGCTCTGCTCTTGACCTCCAGTAACGTTTGCTCCCTCTTTCCTGGCCAGTATCTTGCACCTGGCACTGAAAATCTGCACCCCTGGGGAGGCCCAGCCTTCCTGCATCTGGATCACTGGTCAGATAACCCTGCCTGAGGTAACCAGTGCAGGGCCCTTGGGCTCTCATCAACCAGCTGCTGCCGTGGTAGGCTTCTGTGTTCAATGATGTCAGAGCTAGAAGGCCCTTTGAGGCCCCGCCAGCCCAACCTCACCATTCTACTGATGGGGAAACTGAGGGTCAGAGAGGAAAGTGGCTTGCTCAGGCCTTCCATCAAGCCAGGTCCAGGAGCTAGGTGTCCTGACTCCCGGTCTAGCCCTCATCCTACCACCCCAGCTCAGTTTCACAAATGTGCAGAGAAGACAGAAAAGTCAGGTGTTCCTGGGGCCACGCAGAGAGAAGGGTTGCTCTCTGTTTCTTTCTGCTTGGTCTCCCCGAGATAGCCACGCAGCTAGAGTAGGCCCGTATACTGGCACTGACGGGGTAGGAGTGTGGCAGGAGGAGGTTGGCAAGTCTCATAAATCTTCCTGGAAGAAAGGCCTTGAAGTTGGGTGAGACCTGGCTCAGTGCATGAAGGAAGAGGCTTTCTGGGCTGAGGCAAGAGACAGGCTGAGGGGCAGGAGGCAAAGGACTTGATGGACAGACAGAGGACCCCATGGATGGTATGAACATCCTGGCACAGAGTGGGGACCATGGCTTAGCTGCCCCTTGTCCCTTTGCTCTGGGGAATGCCCCTGGTACTCCCCGGGGCTGTGAAGAACTAAGCTAGTGTTTCCCAAGATGGTTGTTGAGACACAACCCCACACTGGCAGGACAGCTCTGGGAGAGGGCAATATTCCCATATCTGGCTCAGCTCCCGCCTCAAGGGAGCTGCCCACACACGTGTCCTCCTCCACCATGTGAGTGGGACCCTGCTGGGAGGCGGTGTGCTGCTTGCCCATAGCCCCTGGCTCTCCTCCTCCTCCTCTGACTGGGCCTTCCCTGTCTTCTGATGGAAAGACCTCCCTGCCAAGCAGTGTCTGGACCCCTGGAAGCGTTCAACAAGCCTTAGCTCCCATGCTCAGGCTCTGCCCTAAAGATTCCCCAGTGTTTAGTCCCTGGTCACTCTTCCCGCCCACTCCCGCAGAAAGCCCAGCCCCAGCTGCAGCTCTCATTCACTCACTCATTCAGTGAGGTGGGGGCCCTCCTGCACCACATCTGAGTG
This sequence comes from Mandrillus leucophaeus, assembly GCF_000951045.1. Taxonomy (NCBI): domain Eukaryota; kingdom Metazoa; phylum Chordata; class Mammalia; order Primates; family Cercopithecidae; genus Mandrillus; species Mandrillus leucophaeus. The sequence continues at coordinate 8,957,830 of NW_012100320.1, read as the reverse complement.
CCAGCTGTGGAATCTGGGCAGGAACACTGGTGGTGAATAGGATGGCCCTGCCCGTGAGGAGCTTGCAGTTGATGGAACAGAGGAAACATGGATGAAATTTGCTGCAATATAGGCTAGAAAGTGAGGGCTATTGAAAGTGCTTAAAGGATGGGGGAGATCGTTTTATTTGTGGAACCCAGGGGGCTTCCTAAAAGAGGTGGTATCTGAGGACTAGTCAAGCTCCGCTTAACACCACGCTGCTCAGAGCTGCAAAAAAAGCATGATGCATTCCGACGACTTAGTTTGCTAGACTGCTGAGATGCTTGAGAGGCTGGAGATGAGATATGCGGGAACCTCTGGTGAAGGACCTTGGGAGGCAGAAGGGAGTCAGAGAAGGGTTTGAAGCAGGAAACGGTATGACCAGATTTTGAAAATAATCCTCTATGGCTACAGTGTCAAGAACTGGGGAGAGGAGGGTGCAAGGGCAGCTGCTGAAAGACCAGTGAGAAGGTGACCACATGGCCCAGCAGCGAGCAGATGGCCCAGGACATGGAAGGTTGGATGCAGCTGAGGATGAAGATTCCAGGGATATTTAGCAGGAGGAATCCACAGAATCAACATTTGCATGATGGGGTGGAGGGCAGAGGGGCATCTGTGACGGAAGGTCTGGGTTGAGGCCTGCACTCTGGATGGCTGAAAGTGCCATGACCCTTCAGGGAGGTGATGGGCACAGCTTCAGGAGTTCAGGACAGAGTCAGGGCTGAAGACAGCGATTGAGTCATGAGGTGGGAGGAGAAGCAGACAGAGAAGAGGAGTGGCCAGAGAGCCCCTGGGGAGAGAGAGCCGCAGGGGTGGAGTCAGGCTCCCCACCCAGCCTGCTCTCCCCTTCTTCCCGCAGCCCAGGCCGCTGCCTCAGCCCTGGTTCCCTAGGCAACACCCTGTGCCCTCAGCCCCATTGGGGGTGGCATCCACTCCCCAGGGGAGCTTACAGACCAATGCCACACCACTGCAGCCATGACAGCCAGAGGCCTGGAGACCCTCATCCCCCACCTCGCCCCATTGCACTGGCCTCATATGCCAGCATGCCCTCCCTGGGCACCAAACAGTCCATTCTCTCAGTCCACCCCTACTCCATAGCCACACTTAGCCATCCGTCTGCACTCAACCCACCAAGAATTTTCAAGAACAAGAAGTGCACGTCCGTTATTGTATGAAGCTGCTGAGCTGCCAGGGCTTATTCATGACTGTGCCATAGCCTGGCCTCTCCTGCCTAATGCAATCCCTGTGCAGAGGTGGCACCTCACACCTTGGCCCATACCAAGCTCGTCCCTTGTTCTCTACTTCCTCCTAACCTTCCAGGCCACTGCCATCCCTCCCCAGCCCATCCCTTCCAGCCACTCTCAAATTCCTGAACCCATCTCCACTCACTCATACAATCACTTAAAATCAAGCCTAAAACCCCTTTGTGTCTCTTAAAGCACCAAATACCCTGCTGGATGCACGGGGACCGAACCAAGAGGCACTCCGAATGACTAAGCCCCATGAAACCCCCACTCTGCTTGCTGGGCCTTCCTCCCTGCTTCCTTCCTTCAGTCCATCTGGCCTCCAGGATCTAATCTGGGGGAGTAGGAGAAAGCCGTGAGGGAGAGACAGAAACTATTCCTGGTATTGTTCTAAGGCCACAGCCTGTGGTTGTGGAGGGAAGCGAGGGGGCTGGGAGATGGGGAGGAGAGGTTAACAAGATTTAAAAAGCCATAATGAGACCGCAGCACAAACCCTGCAATTATGCTCCCAAATTTAATCAAAACAGCTTCCCGCACTGGGTCTGTAACATCTCTAACAGGCCCCGTCAAGTTCTGCCTCCCAACCCATCCCTTGAGAGAGTGCAAGGCCCTGAGGTCTTTCTGCAGCACAGGGCCAGGGCCAGCCCCTAGCACAATCCACCCAGCCACCCCAACTGAGAGCAGATTTATGGGGCTTAACTTGCCTTAGATGCACCAGGTCTCCATGAAGCTCTTCCTCCTCCCTCCTCCTCTCCTCCCCACCACCTTCCCCTCTGCTTCTCATCTCTGCAGCCCACTCCCCTTCATCCAGCCCTGCTCCACTGCCACCTGTCCAACTGAGATCCCTCCACAGCTCTGGCCATCATCTGTGTGCAGGCCTCAGACTCCTTCAGGGCATCCCCAGGGAGGGGACCTTTCTTAGTTAGACACCAAAAACATACCTGGCCTTGCCCAGATGCAGTGACCTTCTTGACAGCAGAGGGTATTTTTTTCTTCACATGGTTTGGTTTTGGTCTCCCCTGGCATATGGTAGGTTGATACCTGTAGCAAGGACTGTTCGTGCTCACTGCGTGGCCACATGCTACCTTTCCCAGCCTCTTGTGTGAAAGGGTTGGGACCATGTTGCTAGTTCTGGCGGATGGTCTGTAGCTTCCAGATTGAAGCTAAGATCCAGCATGTCTTCTTCCTCTCTCTCGCTCTCTGTCCTGGTCATGTATTTCAATGAATGTACCTACAGATGAAGAAAGCTACTGTGATGGTTAATTTTACGTGTCAACCTGAATGGATCACAGGATGCCCAGATATCTGGTGAAACATGATTTCTGGGTGTGTCTGTGAGGGTGTTTCTGGAAGAGATTCGCATATGAATTTGTTGACTGAGTGAAGCGCATTTGCCCTGCCTGATGTAGGTGGGTATCATCCAACCCACTGAAGGCCTGAATAGAACGAAGAGGTAGAGGAAAGGAGGACTCACATCCCTCTGCCTGACTGCTGAGCTGGGGCACTGATCTCCTGCCCTTGACACTCCTGGTTTTCAGGCTTTCAAATGCAGACTGAAATCTACACCATCAGATCTCTGGCTCTCGGGCCACTGAACTACACCACAGCTTTCCTGGGTCTCCAGCTTGTAGACAACAAATAAAGGGACTGCTCAACCTCCATAATCATGTGAGCCAGTTTCTGATAATAAATCTCTTTATAGATCCTATTTTTATGTGTGTGTGTGCGCGCGTGCATGTGTACTATATATGATAGACAGATCCTATTGATTCTGTTTACCTGGTGTTCCCTAATACAGCTACCCAACCTGCATTGGACCGTCCATGAATGAGAAATCACCATTATAGGTGGAGCATGACGGCTCACCCCTGTAATTCCAGCACTTTGGGAAGCCAAATCAGGTGGATGACTTGAGGTCAGGAGTTCGAGACCAGCCTGGCCAACATGGTGAAACCAAGTCTCTACTAAAACACAAAAATTAGCCGGGTGTGGTGGTGGGCACCTGTAATTCCAGCTCCTTGAGAGGCTGAGGCAGGAGAATCGCTTGAACCCAGGAGGCAGAGGCTTCAGTGAGCCAAGATTATGCCACTGCTTTGCAGCCTGGAGACAGAGAGAGACAAGAAAGAAAGAAAGAGAGAAAGAGAGAAAGAGAAAGAAAGAAAGAAAGAAAGAAAGAAAGAAAGAAAGAAAGAAAGAAAGAAAGAAAGAAAGAAAGAAAGAAAGAAAGAAAGAAA
>NW_012100320.1:8896911-8954284 GCF_000951045.1 Mandrillus leucophaeus | reverse complement strand
AAAGAAAAGAAGGAAAGAAAGAAAGAAAAGAAGGAAAGAAAAGAAGGAAAGAAAGAAAGAAAGAAAGAGGGAAGGAAGGAAGGAAGGAAGGAAAGAAAGAAGAAAGAAAGAAAGAAAGAAAGAAAGAAAGAAAGAAAGAAAGAAAGAAAGAAAGAAAGAAAGAAAGAAAGAAAGAAATCATCATTATAGTGCTAAGCCACTGAGATGCCAGGGCTTATGATCACTGCACCATAGTCCAACCTATCCTGACTAACACAACCCTGTTATTGAGAGACTAATGAAAATACTTTCAAGTCACTCCCCAGTCAAATGAAAGAGAGTAGAACAGTACATCTGGCCCTGAGTCAGGAAATTTGAGCTCTAGTTCTATTAATATCTCTGTCAACCGATTGCTGTGTAAATTGGGCAAGTCTCTTGGCCTCTCTGGACCTCAGTTTTCTCATCATCTGTCATGTGGTTGAGTCACATGAAATGATATTATTCATTAAGACAAGAAATACAGGAAGAGGTTCAGGTTTGTGGGGAAAGACCTGAGTTCCATTTGGTACCTGTTGAGTGTTTCATAGGCATAAGGTAGGTTTGGGGGCAAGGAATAAAAACGGGGCTGGAGATATGGATTGGAGGTCATAGAGAAAGATGGTGGCTAAAGATGTTATGAATGAGGTAGCTGGCAGGGAACACAATCAGGAAAATAAGGAGAGAGGGCCCTTTGAAAAGAAAACACGAAGAAGCTAAAGTCCAGAGACATGAAGTAACAGGCCTGAGATTACACGGTAGGCTAGTATCAAAGGTGGAACTAGATCTGGAACTCTAGCCCCAGACCCCAGGGCTCCATCCCTTGTCAGCACAGAGAAGCTGGGAGCCTGCGGATGGTGAGGCATATCCCAGTGAATGCTGGGATGCTGATCACCTGTGCGTCTTGGGTCACTTCTACAGGAATCAGCTTCCCTGTCTATATAATAAAAATATGGTTTTGATATAGTAAGGGGCTTTGTGATTTGTAAACTACCTTCATAACCATTATCTTATCTGGCTCTTAAAATTGCCCTTTGAGGAAAGCAGGGTACACAGGTAAATCAAGGCTCAGAGAGATAAAGTGTGCCCGGATCTCTTGACTATAGGTCGGGTCCCCTCACACTGAACTCCCTTTTCAAGGACCACGAGCAGGGTTCCCCTCTGCCCAGACATTGCAGCCAAAGGCCAATCCCTGCAAGAAGCACCATCCACCCACCCACCCCTTTCTCTCCCTTGTTTCGATTCACTCACCCCAAGACCCTTTATTTCCTACCATAAGAAACAAGTCACAAGCCATGGGTATCCCTTGCTCGCTGGAAGTAACCACATTTCCTGGGGTTTTGCTGGTGGGTCTGGGACGATGGGAAGAGGATCAGGGACCACTTGGAGGGATAAGATAGCCATGGAGTTTCTCAGCCTTGCTGGCAGGTGAAGGGCATGACTCAAAGATGTTAACTCATGATGAAGTATAGCTTGAGAAAGGGTAGTCTGACCCCAAACAGGGATTTTAGAGTCTTTGCAATTTCTAGGTTCTAGAGGGGAAGATGGATAACTGTTCTCTGAGACAACATGAAGGACTTAAGGCATTTTGTCAACCAAAGGCCAAGCTTTTCTACAAGAGCCTATCCTGAGAACAACTCAAAGAAGATTCCAGTCCATTCCAACCCATCCCATCCACTCATCCAACAAATATTGATTGAAGGTACTCCCGCCTCTGCCCTCAAGGGCTGCCAGTAGAGAAGCGAGGAGACAAGAGGGAAAGCAGAATGCAGAATTTCCACCTAGAAGACCCAAAGTCAAAGCCTGATCAACCTGTTCCAACTGTGTGGCCTTGGGCTAGTTACTTGGCTTTTCTCAAACTCATCTGCAAAATAGAGTTAATAATACCACCCAACTCCCTGTGTCCCAGGGTGGCTTTGAAAATCAAGAGATCTTCTTTGACAAAGTGATGTGTAGGGTGTTATGAAGAGGATAAATCAAGCACTTATTTCCTAGGGATACAAGGTAGACAGCCACAAGTGCTGCTGGAGAGGCCCAGATAAGGGGCTATGAAGGCCCAGAGCAAGTGGAGGAGGAGAAGGAGTTGGGACAAGGGAAGGACTGAAGAAAAGAGGTAAGCTGTTGAAATTAAAGGATGGGCACAATCTCAAAAGGCAGAAATGGCAGAGAAAGGATATTTCAGCAGAGAACAGAGCAAGCCAAGATACAGAGGCCAGAAAGAAGAGAGTAGGTTCCAGAGACAGCACAAAAAAGCCATCAATATCTGCAGGGGGCCTGCGGGAGATAACGTTGCAACTGTATTTAGAGGAGATGACAGAGTGGCTTGAACACTAGGCGGAGACATTTGGACTTTATTTGGCAGGGGTGTGTGTGTGTGTGTGTGTGTGTGTGTGTGTGTGCAGCACGGTGGTTTTCACTGTGGACCCTAGACAACCAGCAGCATACCACTTAGGCACTTGTTAAAAATGTAGACTCCAGGCCCTGCCCCAGCCCTCCTGGTGCGTCCCAGGAATCTGTGCTTATCAGGCCGTCCAGGAGATGTAAATGCCCTCCATGTGTGAGGCCCACCCGTGTACAGAGTCTGTCAGTGCCCTGCCCTGACCCTTTGTCTTGCCAGCTTCCGTCTGCCACTGTCAGAATCCCTTCAGCTGGAACCTAACTGTGGCCACTGGAGTCTGCACTCCCCCAGGCATGAAAAGACTGGTAGTGCCAGGAATTAACAGTCCTGGGGAGCAGCCCTCACCCAATGATTTGCAAGAGCTTGTGAGTCATAGCCCAGCTCCCTGGCCCTCAGATGGTGCAGCTCCGAGATCAAAGTTTTAGACTCTCTCCTGGGATTCCTCAGAAGGGTTGAGCCCTGGCACCCACAGTAGCCACTGGCTTGAGAATACCCCTGTCTGTACTGGGCACCTTCCCTCTCACTCTCACTTCTCTTCTTCCCACTGGTGTTTTCTGGAACATCTCTCAAATGGACCACTTGTCCTTGAGTCCTTGACTCTGCTTTTGGAAGAACCCAAACAAGATCATTTGCATGTGGATGCAGGTGTGTGCACGTGGAGAGGGTCCGTGTCAGGAAGGGGTAGGGACGGGGAGTTGCTGACTTCCCGGCTGGGGAATGGCACTGGTAGACGAAGACGCTGGTAGCGGAGGCAGAGTGGTTTGGAAGTCAAAGACAGGAGGAAACAGCACTGTTGAGACGTTGGCAAGAACGATGCAGGTACCTGAGGACTTGGTGAGGGAGGGCAGTGAGGAGAGGACCTCCTCCTAAAGCTAAACTGCCAAGCCTGGGCTGTGACCAATTGTAGGGTGTGAAAAAGCAAGAGGGGCCAAACCTCACACCAACTCCCTATTATTATTCCATTTCTTGGACAAAGAAACTGAGGCTTGAGGATGAAGTGACTTGCCCTGGGCCAGGCCTTGGAGCTAGTCCAAGATCTGAGGTCAGAACCGAAGCCTGCCTGGCCAGAGCCTGGTGTTTTCTTGCTGCCTTTGGTAATCCAGCCTCCAGGCCAGTCAGTTCCCTGGAGCCACACTGCTCCTTACTGCTGCTTTGATTTTTGTACCTCTGAAGATTCGGATGTTAACTCTGGACAGAGAGGGTCCACTTGTCATCCAGCAAGGGTCTCTCACACATTCACAAGTGTTTCCTCAGAACTCTAGCGCATCCCTCAAGAGAAAAACAAAGCAGCGTCTGCAGCCAGGTGGCCCAAGTTTGCAACCTAGCTCTTCTGTGCCACGGCTGTAAACCCGGGCAATTTACTTGGCATCTTGGTGCCTTGATTTCCTCATCTGTAAAGCAGGGATAAGGATGCATCACCTGAAACTCTTAGGAGGGTCTGATTGTTGGTGCTGCTGTTGTTGATCTTGCTTGGGTTGTTCATTATGTTGCTAAGTTTGGAAAATGAAGGGTCAGACAAAACTCCTGATTCTGTCACTTGTTTTTTATCACTCAATTCATAAAGTGGCAGAGCTGGGATTTCATCCCAGGATTGGCTGACACCACAGCCCCAGTGCTGAAATCAGCCCCCAAATGCTATGAGAGGGTAACATAATTAAATGCCAAAAACATTGGAAGAGTGGGTTTGACTCATTGCTTTTCTTTCCACATCTACCTGCTGGCATAGTCCCAGAGGGTGCAAGTTGAGGAATGCATTTCTATAAGTGCAGCCATTTTAGGGCCAGAGAAACAATGTCTTTGAGTAGAAATTAGGTCAAGAAATTTAGGTTCTGGTGCTGGTGCTTCTGCTTACTCACCTCTGTGACTTTAGGCAGATCTTTTTCTCCTTAAGGCCTCAGTTTCATCTTCTGTAAAATGGGTACACAAATCCCTTCCTTTTTCACAAGGTTGTAGGGAGACGTGATCAAGAAGCATTCCTTATTTGGCTTGTGCCAGATACTAGTGGGGAGAAAGATGTGTGGGAAATGCCCCCTGGCCTGGAAGCTTGTGGTTCTCCCATGGGGAAAGAGGTGTCAGAGGGAAGAAAAAAAAAGGAAAAGGAAAAAGGAAAAAAAAAAAGGAACAATGTTTATTGAGCACTTACTATGTGTTGGGTGCCAAGCTAAGGGCTTTACCCACATGTGATTTCCACAACTGCCTTGTAAGGTTGAGATCTTATTCCTGTTTTACAGAAGACGAAAATGAGGCTGGGAAGGAGAAAGATAAGTTGTTCGTACTGGTGAAGGTGAGAATTAGATTCCAGTCGGTCTCCAAAACATGGGCCCTTTCTCCCATGCCACACTGCTTCTCACTTGGGGCCTATGACTCAATTCAACAGATGGGGGTGAACCCTCCTCAGAGGCCTAGGACCCTGGGGGAGGATGAAACCACTGCAAAATGGTGTGACAGTTACAAAAATATAAGCATTAGATGTCGTGGTAACTTAAAGGATCTTTCCAGTGAGGCACAAAGTCTGCACGGGGGAAGAGATATTTGACCTGGATTTTGAAGGATAAGTAGAAGTTTTTCAGACAAAGTAAATATGGTCCTTCAGAACAAAGGAAATTGTATGTCTAAGGCAAGCAGATGTTGAATTGTTTGCTGCTTGAAGAACCATGAATGGCTCTCAATTACTGAGAGACGGCAAAGAGAAGTGGAGAAGACACATCTCACCAGCAATTCACCAGCAGTGCGACTTTGAGCAAGTCACTTAGCCTTTCTGAGCCTTGGTTTTCTATTTTATTAAATGAAGCTGGCAATGCCTAATTCGTAGGGTCATTAGGTTTAGATGAGATAAATGTAGAAATACTTTACACATATTCCTCTTATTGAATTCTTATAACCCTGGGAGCTGAGCTGGATGCCAGTGCTATCCCATTTTTGTGGAGGAGAAGGAAGGAACGTGCCCAAGGGCACATAGCCAGAGGTGGCAAGTCCAGGATTCAAACCCAGGCAGACTCGTTCCAGATCTTGCCTTCTTAACAATCTGTTATATTGACACAAAAATCCAAAGTAAAATACTAGCAAAGCAAAAGCAGCTTTAAATGAAAACATGAATGGGCCATGATCAAGTAATTTTTATTCCTGGAATGTGGACATGATTTAATATTAGGAAACCTGTTAATATAAGACATCATATCAATAAGTTAAATGAGAAACACCATACAATTATTTTTAAAAGAATAGAAAAGAGGCCGGGCACGGTAGCTCACGCCTGTAATGCCAGGACTTTCAGAGGCCAAGGCGGGCGTATCACTTGAGGCCAGGAGTTTGAAGCCAGCCTGGGCAACCTGGCGAAACCCCATCTCTACTAAAAAATATAAAAGTTAGCCAGGTGTGGTGGTGCACCCCTGCAGTCCCAGTTACTCAGGAGGCTGAGGCATGAGAATCGTTTGAACTAGGGAGGCAGAGGTTGCAGTGAGACAAGATCACGCCACTGCACTCTAGCCTGAGTGACAGAGCAAGACTCTGTTTCAAAAAAAAAAAAAAAAAAAACGGAAAGAAGATTCAATAAAATGTTACATAAAGAACTCATAAAAAAAAAACTATATGTAAACTAAAATAACATACTTTCCTACCTTGATTAAAATAAAAACAGAAGCCTTTCTCAAATCAGCCAACATAATACCTAGTAAGAAACCAGAAGTATTCATCAAAATGTAGAAAAAGCCAGGAATATCTATTAATTTAATAGAGATTACTACTCCCATTACTTAAATACTCCCGTTATGTAACACTATTCTGTGGGTCACCAGCAAATATAATACAATTAGACCTGAGAAGATATGAGGGATAGCTAACAGAAGGGAGGAGATACAATTGTACTTTTGCCTACCAAAAAAATTTCTCAAAACACCCCCAGAACCCAAAAAACCTATTAGAATGATAATACTCAAATTATACTAATACTAAATGCAAAATAAATATATATGTACAATATACTTTTTAAAATTACTTTTTCCATGTACCAACAAGAACAAGTAAGAGTATAACATTTGGAAAAAAAGATACCATTGATGGTAGCTACAAATATTGTAAATGTGAATTACCGTAACAGTAAATGAGCAGGACAACATGGACAGATAATAAAACATTTCAGAGATATAAAGACTTAAATAAATGAGTGATACAACATATTCTCAGAGAAGTCCTATTATAAGTCTTCTTTTTTTTTTTTTTTTTTGAGACACAGTCTCACTCTGTCAGCCAGGCTGAAGTGCAATGGTGCGATCTTGGCTCACTGCAACCTCTGCCTCCCAGGTTTAAGCAATTCTCCTGCCTCAGCCTCCCAAGTAGCTGGGATTACAGATGTGTGCCACCACACCTGGCTAATTTTTGTATTTTTAGTGGAGATAGGGTTTCACCCTTTTGGCCAGGCTGGTCTTGAACTCCTGACCTCAAGTGATCTGCCTGCCTCAGCCTCCCAAAGTGTGGGGATTACAGACATAAGCCACCATGCCCGGCCCATAAGTCTTCTTATAATAATTATTATAAGACTTCTTCTAACTATTATAAGACATATTATAATATTTTAATGATGTTCATTCTTCCCCAAATTAATGTAAAAATGTAACGCAATTTTTTTAAACTACGGAATCTAGGCCTCGATCAAGTTATTCTAAATTTCTAAATTATTCTAATTTTCATCTGGAAAAATGAAGAGGTAAAGCTAGCCAAGAAGATTTTGAGAATTAAGTGAAATGAGAGGAGACAGTCCCTGCAAGAAAATATTATAATACGAGTTTATAATCCTTATAGAAAACAGTATGGTTGCAGCACAAAAATTATTAGATAAGTTAATGAGAGAGGAAAAAGAAAACTAGCCTAAAAGCAGAACTTAGGACATAAACATGCTAGGTACATATGTAGAGTCAGCAGATATTAAAATGGCAGTTCCTAGCAGGAAGGAAAGAAAAAATTTTTGGATTAACTAGTGGTAAGGCAATTGGTTAACTATTTAGAAAATGAAATAAGTTTATATCTTCACATCATACTTGATTCCAAAAGAAATTACAGAGGATTAAAGAGCTAAACATAAAAAGCAAAGCCATAAAAATCTAGAAGAAAGCAAAGATAAATATTGGCTCTTAAAATGGGGGTGGGGGGGAACAAGTTCTAGAAGGATAAAAGACATGAAAGTAAAAAAGATAAAGAAAAATTAATACATTTGACCAAAGAAAAATTGAAATATTTCAAATTCTCACAAACATAATAAAGAAAAATAAAAAGGCTCATTACAAACTTGAAAACATTTGTAACAAAAAGAAAGATTGATCTGAATATATAGAGTCAATCAAATTGATAAGAAAACAACTAGAGTACCAATGGAAAAATCAACAAAATATACATGGAAAATTAACAAGATAAATGCAAATTAATGACCACAAAAACACAAATAAATAAAAATGTGCCATAAATAATTTTAAGTCATTTTTAAACTATTAAGTTAGCAAAAACTTAAAAAAATATTATTACTCTATGTGGACACAGGTATAAACTAACAGCACCTTCATTCATTAGAAAGCAATTTGGTGCTATATTTTAAGAACCCCACCCCCCAAAAAATCCTTTGACACAGCAAGTCTCCTTCTAGGAATCTAATCCAAGGAAATTTTCAGAATTGGGGGCAAAGATATATATATGTCAAAAAATGCTTGTCACAGATTTATAATAGCAAAACTTCAAAAACCACATAAATGTCCATTAACATGACATTTCAGGAGAATGGTTTAATGAATTATAATATAGTCACACACGGAATATTATATAGTCTTTTACAATATTGCTTGTGAAGAATACTTAAAGACATATAAAGAGGAAAGGTTGGCTGGGCATGGTGGTTCACACTTGTAATCCCAGCACTTTGGGAGGCCGAGGCAGGTGGACCACTTGAGGTCAGGAGTTTGAGACCAGCCTAGCCAATATGAAATAAGTTTAGATCTCTACTAACCCCATCTCTACTAGAAATTCAAAATTAGCAGGGTGTGGTGGCGCACCCCTGTAATTCCAGCTACTCAGGAGGCTGAGGCAGGAGAATCTCTTGAACTTGGGAGGCAGAGGCTGCGGTGAGCAGAGATCTCAACACTGCACTCCAGCCTGGGTGACAGAGCGAGACACTGTCTCAAAAAAAAAAAAAAAAAAGGAAAGGAAACAATAAAGTATTTGGTGAAAAAATAAATTGTATAACAATAGGAATAAAATTTTCTAATATTTTGACAAAACAAATACTTTAAGGGTCACGAAATTTTAAAATTATTGTTCTTATGCCTGTTTGTATTTTTTTAGATTTTGAACAATAAACACAGTCTTTATTTATTCATTCATTTATTTATTTATTTATTTTTAAGCATTTAAGATTACAGCCAGGCATTGTGGCTCACGCCTGTAACCCCAGCACTTTGGGAGGCCAAGGTGGAAAGATCACCTGAGGTCAGGAGTTTGAGACCAGCCTGGCCTATATGGCAAAATCCCATCTCCACTAAAAATACCAAAATTAGCCAGGCATGGTGGCAGGTGTTACTCGGGAGGCTGAGGCAGGAGAATCACTTGAACCAGGGAGGTGGAGGTTGCAGTGAGCCAAAATTGCACCACTGCACTCTAGCCTGAGCGAGACTCTGTTTAAAAACAAAAAAAAGATTACAACTGGCCTGAAATGAAATCATGTGATAAGGGATAAGAAGGCACTTTGACAAGTCCAGAGTTCTCTATGGCTTGTGTTATTTTTTCTAGAAACCTCCTGGTGACTTAACAAATGTCTAGGAGAGACCCTCCTGAGTTGTCACTCACACACAGGCAATTCTGGCTTCAGGAGCACGCCACAGCACATGGATCGGAAACCACCTTGGCTGCTGAGAGGACAGCTGGCTTGACTTGGCTGTTCCTCAATGTCTTCCCTCTGCTTCTGCTCCAGGCTTGTTTGCTGTCTCTGTAGAGGCAACATCACTGCTGGTATCATTATCTTTTCAGGATGAAACACAGAGATCTCACACATACACGCACATACCCCTTCAGTGACTAGGCAGCTTCAGCCAGACTCCTGTATCTTTCATAAGACAGATAAACCTGGAGGTTCAAAGTCTTTCATTCGTTCCACCTTTCTGCCATCTAGTCAAGCTTTTGTTCTGCTGTGAATCTATGTGTCTCTAGCTGGCTACACCCCTTGTCACCTGGTTGCTGCCTCTAATTTTCTAAGCTTGGGGAGGAGGGAAGAGGAGGAGGGAGACCAAGGTTGTAGTCAGGGTCTGCTACCAATTGAATGTATGGGTGACTGCGGGCAAGTCATCTCCCCTCTTGGATCCTCAGAGTCCTCATCTGGAAAATTGACCAGTTGGACGAAACCATCTCTGAGAACCTCTCCAACATCCATGTGCTCACAGGTAAATTTCTCAGGGGAGGTAGAGATTTGGCTTTCCCTTGTAGGGAACAAGGGATCCATGAAGGTTCATGGCCCAGGATGTGGATTGCAGTGATGTTTGTGATATGGGGATGTGTAGGTGGCCTAGATGTCCCTCATGCAGAAAAGTTAATGAGAGCATGGTAAGTGCATGCTACTTACCATGAAGACTTACCAGAAGACTGTAGCAATTGGGAGCCACCACTGGATGTACATTGAAAAGATGGATAGCTCTCCAGGACACAGCATTTCATGGAAAAGTAAGAAGCAATAAGATCAGTAGCCCCTATGCCAATGCGTCTGACTGTGCTGGTGTGGAGAAAGAAAGCAGGGGCTTTGCCAATACACTTGGCATGGAAAAGGAGAACCCCTAGACTCACTGTGAACTCCTCCCTTACAAAATCACTCCTTTGGCGCTCAGAAACATGTTTGCTTGTTTGTTTGCAAGCTCTTCTCCCAAAGACACAAATCTGATCAGAAGCTGTGCTCCGTTCAACAGGAGAATCTGGGGTGACAATATAATACTGGCTAGAAATATTTTGAGTTGTTCTGTGAATCTCACATTGGGTACTTATGTCACTGGACTTCTCTGTTTCAGTTTGTCTTTGCTCCTAAAGGAGCTACTTGGAAAGGTACTTCTTGTCCTTCCAGCTATACCTGCCTCCTACACCCACCCTGATACTTACCCAGCATGCTCTCCCTTTCTCTCCCCAGAAATCCATCCTATGAGACCAATTCCCTAAGGAGAGAAAACATCTTGGGCCCTCCTGGGCGGAGGCCTTCAAGATTCTCACCTGTTCAGAGATGGACAAGATTTCAGAAGGGGAAAGGAAGAGAGGACTTAGAAGGAGATGGCGGGACAGCACCAAAGGCAAACATGGCTGACTCCCCCGTAAGCCCAAGGGCAGCCCCAGGAACAGAAGGAAAAGCCGCCCCTGCTGTCACGCTTGGCTTCCAAGACTCGGGGCTGCCATCTCATGTGTGTCTAATGTTAATGGGCTTAAAAGTGCCAGCCTTGCTCATGAGTTAATGTTCCTTTAAAAGCAGTTTGGACCAGGACAGCAAAAGCACTTCAAGAAGTCTCTGAGCAAGAAATCTCTGGGAGAGAAGAAAGAGGAAAAGGTTATTCAAATAATAGGTGGAGCCGTAGGGAGAAAAATGGTGACTTAAGAAAGGAGAGAACATTTGCATATTCCCAGAAGTAGAATTACCAGGTCAAAGGGGAGGAGCATCTGTAGAGTGCATCCTATATATGGTGCAACTGCTTTCTTAAAAGATGTAATAATTCCAAATGCTACCAGCAGGAGTTGGGTATACCAGTTTCACCACTACTATCTTGTCGGCTTTTGGTGGTGGTGTTCTCAATTTGTTTTTGCTCCCTTGGTAGACAGGAAGTCAGTCCTTCTTCCTCCATTTTTTCCATTCAGCAAGCTTTTACTGAGCACCTACTAAGTCTTGAGTACTTGATTTGTTATGGGAAGTACTGAGATGGCAAGACAGGGCCCCCATTGTGAGCTACTGCACACTTCCGCTGAGGAGGCCGAGGGAATGAATGTGCCCCAGTAGGGGAGCAATGCACAGTCAGGACCAGAACAGGAAAGGGTGGAGCCCAGGCCCAGAGATGACCCAGGCCAGACTCTGCTCCCAGGCTCACCTCCCTGGCTCAGGGGCTTCAGGGCTTGAGAGAGCTTGCAGGAGCACCTGCCACATCAGCAGGCTTGAGTTTCTTCAGGCTCCAGCTCACCCAGAGGCGGCCTGACAGTACCTTCTGCGAGAAAACCGGGCCTCCCAAGTTCTGGAGACTCATTCCCAGCTGAGAGAGAGGGTGCAGAGAGCCGTGGACTGGGAGCCGTGAAACTGAATTCTCCTCTTAGCTCTGCCACTAACAGTTGCTAGGTGGCCTTGGGCAAGCCTTCCTTCCCGTCTCTGAGCTTCAGTCTCTGACAGAGGGGGAAGGTGGAATGGGTAGAGTGGGTTATGCCTGCCTGCACATGTCTGGTTGCTTGTGCCCTCCGCTTTGGGGAAGAAAGCCTTCTCACACACGTCAGCCAGTAAACTACAATCCAGCCAGTCCCGGATTCAAATGTATAGACTGTCCACCTCTTCATTGTAAACCAAGGGAGATTGTTTCCAAGAGGAAAGCTGTTCAAGGGGGCATTTCTAAGAAGTATTGCCTGAGAAGAGAAAGCTGAAGACAGACGGACCTGATGTTTGTTGATCACTTACTACGTGCTAGTTGCTAGTTCCCTGCAGGGGACTCTTGCACGTGTTATCTTTAATCCCACCACAACCCTTGGAGATAGCCATTCTTATCCACATCTTGCAGATAATAAAACAGAGGCTCCGAGATTAAATAACTTGTCTGGGGCCCTGCAGGCAGAAAGTGGCAGATAAGATACACACACAGTTCATCTGAACCCAAAGTCGTGCTCTTTTCTAAGCCAAGAGACCAGGTCAGACGCTGAGCAGGCAGAATCCGGCCCACAAATGTGTGTTGTTTGGTCCAAGTGAGGCTTTAAAAATTGGAAATTTTTACAGGAATTCAGCTTCTGGATTAGAACATTGGAAAATCTGGCAGCACGGAGCTCTTGTTGCACACGGCAACAATGAGCTGGAGCTTCCGGAGGCTGAGACCTTCGGACGAGACTCCAGTCAGTCTGGTGCACTCCAATTTTGCAACTGGCCCGCCTCGCTCTTTCCTTTTCTTTTATTTTTGGAGGGTAGGGGACAGGGTCTCGCTCTGTCACCCAGGCTGGAGTGCAGTGGCACCATCACAGCTCATTGCAGCCTCTGCCTCCTGGGCCCAAGTGATCCTCCTGCCTTAGCCTCCTGAGTAGCTGGGACCACAAGTGTAGGTCACCATGCTAAGGTCTCACTGTGGCTGGTCTCAAACTCCTGGGCTCAGACTCCGGGGCTCAAGTGATCTTCCAGCCTCAGACTCCCCAAGGGCTGGAATTACAGGTGGGAGCCACCACACAGACCCTCCCTCCCTCTTGTATATTACTACTTGCTGGACCCTCCAGGCACTGCACCTGGAACCCCAGGCCTGAGGGAATAGTCTTGATCTTGCATCCAACCAAGTGGGTGGTGGTCAGCTGGAAAATGAAGCCTCTGAGGCCTCTGGCTCCAGTTCCCTGAACTTTCCTCTCCTTCTCCTCCCCTCTCTCCCACTCCTCCCTCTTCTCTTCCTTCTCCTGCCCTCCCTTTTCTTCCTGTTTTCTCCCTTTCTCTCCATGCCTTTCCTCCTCCCCCTTAGCCTTCTCCCTCCTAGCTCACAGACCACAGGTGCACTTTCTGTGCAGGTTCACGTGCACGCACACACACACTCATGCACATGCACCTCCTTCACTCCTTTTGCAGTGCATGTCTGGTCTCTCCAGGGAGGCTGCAAACCCTCTGGCGACAGGAGTGTCTCTCACCTCTTGACACACACAGCCCCACCAGAACAGGAGCACACTGTCTCCCAGACGGTATAGAAAGCACTCATTGCCCTGGCCTCCAAACAGAAGCCCAGCTGGCTGGGGAGGGGACACAGGTGTTGGGAAGAGCTCGATTCTACCTGGCTGCCCTGAATCAACCCCCTCACCATGACAGAGCTCCTGGGGCACCCACTTTGATGTATGAGGTGTGCAAAGGCCAGGCAGCACCCACCAAATGCCCCAGCTAGTCATCTCTTCCTGTTTACACCAGGAAGGCCTGGGATTTATTAACTGGGAAATCTCTGAGAAAACGATGAGCCAGGATCCTGTATAAAAGTGCTGGGGCCCCCCAGCTGTGTATGTGTGAGCTGCAGCAGAGGCCAGGCACACTCGAACCTTCAATCCTTGGCAGACGATGATCTGAGACCGTCAGGTCTAATATCAGGAAGGCCTGGGTTAGCAAAGCCACCTTCCTCACACACACAGGTCAGAGAGCACAGACCCCAGAATGGACCTACCTGTGATTCGGCCCAGAGCGCTGCCATTTTTTCTGGGTGGCCTTGAGCCAGCCTCCAGTCTGTAAAATACTTTCTCCATCTGTGAAATGGGGTTTAGGAAGCTGATGGGTGTGATTGCAAAGCACTATTTGGTGTAAAACCCCTAGAACATTTTCAGATCTTGGGGCCGGTGTGAGGGAATCTCGGGTTCTTCAAAGGGAAAAGGAAGGGGTTGACCAGACATGATGCCTCATGCCTGTAATCCCAGCAACTTGGGAGGCTGAGTGGGGAGGATCACTTGAGCCCAGAAGTTCAAGACCAGCCTGGGTAACCCAGGGAGATCCCATCTCTAATTAAAAAGAAAAAAAAAAAGGAGTCAAGGGAGTTCTCAGGCCCGGGCATGCATTAGAATCACTTGTGGAGCTTTGCAGACGCATACATTTCCAGACCGTATCCTTGGAGAGTCTGCCCATGAGGCCGCCTTAAAACAGGCCATGGAGGTGGAAGGAATCATCATTTTTCCCTATGAAAATGTGTGGAATGAATTTTTCACTTAATAGATTTTCATTTAGCAGCAGTTTTCAGGAACAAACTCCAGTCATTAAGTAAAGAACCGGGTATAGACTTGCTGTGTGAGTCTGATCTCGGGACAGAGGAGTAAACAAACCAGTGTACGGAATGATAATGGTCAAACCTGAGTGGCCAGGAGCCTTATGCAGATTTTGCCATTTCAACCTAAGAGGCACCAGAGAAACTCAATGACTCATCCAAGATGACTGGGTGGGCCAGTGGCAGAGCTAGGATTTGAACAGGACTCACTCTGGCTCCCAAACCACACACCTTTCCTCATCCCCTCTGCCACTGCCTCCCTGCTGAAGGGGCTCTTCCAGCACTCGCATCTTGCCTGCCAGGGCCTGGCCTCTAAAAAGTATAGCCCGTGGGCTGTATTTTCAAGACTTGTTCCTCTGGATTTGTTGGAAGAAGCCCTTGGAATTAATGACAACTGGGGACAAAGTGAAAAGAAGTACAACTGTGTTATTTTCAACCAAAGAGTTGGCACATTCAAAGAGCACAGAGCCAAGGCGCAGATGAGCTGGTGAAGACAGCGCTGCTGGGTGAAGCCATTGGACTCTCTGGGTCTCCGTTTCTTTGGCTGTGCAATGGGGATGGTAACGTCCATCATCACACTCCAATAGAGTATGGACTATGAGATAAGGTATGAGTAAGTTCTGTATAAGCTGGAGAACAAACCATTGTGCAGAAAATCATTTTCCAGAAGATTCCAAAATGCCCAAAGATGACTTATCAAGTTACAAGTTTGTTTTCATATTTCAAATCTATGCCTTGATTAGCATTCAATTTGTGATTCGATAGTAATGAAGCATATTGTCAATGACATAAACCTGCTTGGTTCGGCAAGTAAACTGGAATGATCGTCCTGAGTGGTGCTGGCTTTTGCTTGTTGGTGCTGCCGATTTAGGGGCTTGCCTTTAGTCACCAGAATCTTAAAGAGCGACTTCCAGGAAGAGGTATAGCATCTACTCGGGTATATAGTTCTGATTTTTTTTTTAAGACGAAGTTTTGCTCTTGTTGCCCATACTGGAGTGCAATGGTGTGGTCTCGGCTCACTGTAACCTCCGCCTCCAAGGTTCAAGAGGTTCTCCTGCCTCAGCCTCCCAAGTAGCTGGGATTACAAGCGCCCACCACCATGCCTAGCTAATTTTTGTATTTTTAGGAGAGATGGAGTTTCACTATGTTGGCCAGGCTGGTCTCGACCTCCTGACCTCAGGTGATCTGCCCGCCTTGGCCTCCCAAAGTGTTGGGATTACAGGCATAAGCCACCGTGCCTGGCCTGGTTCTGATTTTAAATGTTAACTCGGTGTAGTGATATTAACTTTCCATGTGTTTCCTTTTCTCAAACATGTTTCCATAGTGTTCAAGGTGAAGGAGCACTAGCACGTATGAGGAGCAATAAAATATACTGCACATAAGACATCCTGATAGCAATCCATTGTATCAACCTACTTTACCTAAATAATAAAAGTATTCTGAAAAAATTGATTAACAGTAAACAGTTACATGATGTTATGTAACAAGTGTATTTTACATGAAGCATTTAACATTATGAGGTGTATCAGATTTTAAGTAAGTTTGCCTAAGTGGTATTCCTTAGGACCTGTTACAAGGAATGCTTTTCTTTCTTTCTTTTTTTTTTTTAATAGAGGAAATAAAAACCAGTTCATCAGTCAACATAAAACAAACAATATTCTATAAGGACCTACACTGTGGATCAACGGTACAAACATAGGTTCAGGAGTGCTTGTATCTCATTCATTCTCCTAAATAAGTTAAATATTCCTCCTGCCGTAGGCAGTCACTTAGTGAACCCTTCTCTGCCTGGCTGCCATGTGCAAATAGCCATTTTCCAAATGAGCCTCATAGATTAGTACTATCTCATGGCCCCACTTCAAACCTTCAAAAACAAAAAGCATTAATTACACACAGCCTCTCCTATAGAAATCCTCTTCTGACGATCAACTAAAATATGTACTCCAGGGAAGAAAGTGCCTTGGAATAAAATGCTGAATACAGGGGTCGTACATTGTCCATTTTCTAGCCTGTGCTTTGGGTGTTGGGTTTGTTCTTTGAAATCTCACTACTTTGGAAAAGTGCTTTTCCAGAGTCAGACCACTAGATTCAGATGCTAATTCTGTCTCTCACTAGCTGTGTGACCTTGGACAAGTTGCTTAACTTCTCTGCGCCTCATTTCCTTCATTTGTAAAATACGAAAAACCGGCTGAGTTGATCAGGACTCCGATTTCATGGGCACTGGTGGGTCTAGGGGAGGGGTCAATAAACTTTTTCTGGAAAAGGCTAGATTATAAATTTTTCCAGCACCAATAGCCAGAGTTTGCCTTGAAGAGCACTGAAAGATGAGCCTGGGGGCAGGAGGGCTGTGCCCAGTCTGTGCTGTGCCCCTTTTGCTGGCTCCTGTTAGGCTTTGTAGCCTTCTCCCCAGAGCAGAGTCACACAGCGCAGCTCCCCACTTGTGTGCTCCGGCCACGACCTCTTCCCCTCCGGTGAATTATATTCTAGAGCTGGAAGAGCCCCTGAGATCAGCTAGCTCATGCCCTTGCTTTTTAAATGAGGAAACTATTGTCCAGAGAAGAGCAGAGATTTCCCCAAGGCCTCCCAGCCACTGTGTCCCTGCCTGTGGCTCTGAGGAAGCCCCACCCCGGCCCTCTGTGGAATGCAAACTACAGAAACTCTGTGGGCCCAGGCAGGACCACGGCTGGCCCAAACAAGGCCATTGTGAGAATTATAAAAAAGACCCCTTCCTCCGGCGATGTAAACTCCACATGAGTGCCGCGGCACGCCAGCAGATTGCAGGAATTCAGCCCCCTTTGGGCTCCACAGCGTGCAACCTGCACAGCCGTACATGGAGGCCCTGGGCCCATGCGCGTAGCAGGGATCGCTGCTAACCTTGGCAAACCTGAGACCGCAGACCCATCTGGAGATGTCAGGAAATACTCAGCTTCAGGCCCTCATTGCCAGATAGGAGTACACTCTCCGTGTACCCGAAATCTGGATTTTCAAGTGAAATTTGCAGTTTGTGAATGTTGGCAAGGGACTCCATTTTCTATTTTTTTAAAAAACAAACAAACAAAAAACACCTTACTGGTGGATCCTGTGGAGAGCACAGTGAGGCAGTCTGTCGGCTGACAGACTTGCCATGTGACTTACTCCAAACCTCTCGCAATACAGATGTGAGATGACAGGGAAGTGACTTGTCCAAGGTGACACCTGGAACAAGTGACAGCCTGTCCTCCAGCCTTCTCTAGTGCCTGTGACCCACACAGCGTCTCCATTTCACAAGTCAGCATGAATTGCACACACACCTCCCAGCCTGGCCCGGTCCCCAGCTGATATTTTTACCAAATGTCACAGCAGTTTGCAGGAAGGCCCAGGGTCTGGCTTCAGCCAGTAAATTATGATCGCTTGCCAGAGAGCTGTAAACAGGATTCTGATTAATGAATTCCTTAATGGCTGGGCCCTGAGTGCAGACCTTGTCTGAGTGTCACCCCAGGCAGATACACGAGGAGGAATTGGCTGGGCAGTGGGAAGATTTGTGTCATGTCTTTGCCTCGGAAAGGGAGTTCCAAACCTGCTGGCCCTGAGCGCCTGAGTAACCACGCCTCCCTCGCTCCTAATTGTGGGCCTGCCCCATCTGAGTTCACGCCAGCCCGTGTGTGCAGAAGACCAGGGAAAGAGATGATTGAGCCTCGGGTGGAAATAGAATTGGCTGACCTCCACTGTGATCTCAAGAAACTTGAAAATGCCCTATCTGAATCCAAACAAAGAGCCGAGAAGCCTATTTCCCCATGCTGGTGCTTTGAGAACCCCCTGCCTGAGGCCTGAGCCAGAGCAGAAAGCCCTGGAGTCTCTACCTTTCTTAGCTGGGGATTGGAAACTCAGGCCACAGGAGCCAGACACATACTTGTCCAGACTCCCCAGGGATCTGGGAAGAATGGAAACATGGGAAAGTCACTGACCAGGAAACGTCCTGCTGTGTGACCGTGAGGCCAATCTCCTGACCACTTCGGACCTTGCGTCCTCTTCTGTGACATGAAAGGCCTGGAGCACATTGTTCACCCAGCACTTAGTACAGCCACAGGGGTGAGGTCAGAGCTAAGACCAGAGCAGGAGTGGCAAGCAAACTGAGTGTGTGCCCCCGCCTCCCGACTGCACCCAGGGCAAGCATCTCTGATTGATCCTGGCCCTCATTCCCACTGAGCTGGGGCCAGACCTCACAGCTTTTCTCACTGTAGAACTCAGGGCAGCACCACCAATCAATCATAGCCAGCAAGGGTGAGAAAATCGATCTGCCATCCCCAGACTGGAAGATTTGTCTTTTGTGCTTAGTCTAAGAGTGGCAGCTTGTGTGGCAGAAAGAACGGGGACGTTGGGAGACCTAGCTAACTGTCAGGCTCTGCTGTCAGCTGGCCAGGGCACCAGGCCTCTCTGAGTTCCTCAAAGTCTTTTTTGGCTCTGAGGTCATGGACGAGTAAGAGCAGAGTCTATTAATATAATCGCAATGGGCGCTTATGTCTCAGACACTGGGCAAAGCACTTCATGCCTTTTTCTCACTTAGTCATCATACAACTTGGCAAGAGAGATTAGGATTATCCCCATTTTGCAGAGAAAGAGATTGAGGTTCAGATAGGTTCAGTGAAAAGCCCAAGTTTACAATAGAAAGTGTCCAAACTGACAGTTAAACCCAGGCATCTTGTGGCAAATTAAATACGTCCACAATGTCTTTGAGGCTCCTTCCATCAAGAGGTGGGATCTGTTTCCCTCACCCAATCACTAACAGGATGTGACGGAAAGGTACCAGCAAGTTCAGCAGCCTGGGGCCAAAAGGCCTGACAGCTCCTGCTCTTGCCCTTGGATTGCTGCCCCAAGGCTGCTTGTCTATCTTACTGGAGGGTGAGAGGACACTTGGAGGAGAACCAAGGCACTCGAGCATCAGACATGTGCATCAGGCCACGGTGGGTTCCCCAGTCCAGCAGCCCTTTCAGCCCACCCTCCTGAGTGCAGCTGAGTGAATGAACACAGCAGAAAGCAGCAGAGGCACTGCTCAGCCAACCTATAGAATTGTGAAAAATAAACCACTTAGTTTTTAGACTCACTTGTTATACAGCAATAACTAACTGATACACAATCTCACTCCAGAGCCACGTTCTGAATATTATGTGTGTGCTTCACAAGAGGCAAGACCACGTAGTGGGCAAGAGTGTGTGGTCTTTGGAGCCAGGCAGCCTGGGTTAAAAGTGACTAAAATAGTGGCTGGCACTATGCTCACTAATGTTCTCCCTAAAGAATGGAACTTTCCAGGCTTACTGGGAGTCAGTGTTATTTACCCAGTGAGGACTCCTGGGATGACAGCAAAGGTCCTGGCCATCTGCTGCCTCTTATATCCTCACTTCAGAGAGAGAGAGAGAGAGACCGAGCGCAAGAGTGCGCTGGAAGCCCCCAGGACTCGCAAAAGGAACATCTGGGTGACCAACTTCTCTGGAGTTGGATTATGTGCAGATTTGCATGGTAGTCCAAGCAGATAAATACTATTGGTTCCATGTTTCCCAGATGGGGAATCCAAGACCCAGAAAAATAACTAGCCCTGAGCCAGTCTCCTAATTCTTGGTCCAGGGCTTGTCCCTTTGTCTTAGTGCTGATGCAGTGGCATGGATCCCAGCTGGCTGAGCCCATTCCTCAGCCTCAAGAGTATGGCAGAGGCAGACTCTGGGATTTCAGTTATCCACAACCAGCCTTCTTTGGCGTGTGGGTGGGGAAGACTGGGGCATGACCAGCCCCTCTAAGGCCTCCTGCAACCAGAAACCCACATGAAGGAGGGAGGGCCAGCCCCCAGTAGGATAGTAGAGCCCCTAGCTCATCATCAGAAGGGGCCCCTTTGCCATCTCTTGGATGTGCATCTTTCTCTCTCCTGGGTCCTTAGCTCCTGGTCACCCAGCACCCACTCTCCTTCAATCTCCATGAGGATAAGCCTCTCTTTTTCCTTTTTCAGGGAGGCTGAGAACCAGGCAGGGGAAGCAAAACCTAAGACTTGCTGAACACTCAGTGTGTGCCTGGTACAATGTAAACATGCTCTGCTTTAATTGACACAACAATGCTGCCAGGGATGCCTTGTCACAAATAAGAAAACCAGGGTTCCAAGAGGCTAGGCTCCAAGAGGCTAAATGTGCCCAAGAAGACACATTTAGTAGGTGTCAGGGCTGCGATTTGAATCCAGAGCCACAACCATTTCTACCACACCGCCCGTTATCTCCCAGAGGAAGCAGAGAACCTGGCATGAAAACTCCAGTGTGGAAACAACCAGTGGAAACCACATTAATGAAAGGAGAGATTGAGCCAGGCCTGGCCTCTGGGGCTGGTTCCTCATCAACCTGAGCCCCGAGAGGAGCTGAGGAGAGATTTTCCCAGCATCCTTAGCAGCTAATTACCAGCTTCACTTTTTCCTTTTCCTCCTTAGATGTTTCCAGTGCTCCCATCAAGTGCTCCGAATCCAGCCTGTAGAACAGTGCTGCACCTCAGAGCTGGCAGGACGGGGGTGATGGGGGTGCTGAGAAAGCACCTGCACAGCACTCACAGCCCACTGTCCTCCAGACAGCTGCCTGGAAGCCCACTCCAGGAAGAGAGGGACCCTTGTCAGCTCCAGATGTGGCTGAGTCTATGGTCCTCAGTAGAGATGGGTTGAATTAATACATTGAGCACTACCGGGTGCTAGGCGCCGTGCCCTGATGTTCACATTGGTGTCTCATATTATCCCCGCAACAATCGCATGATACCAATCGCCGATAATCCTTATGACATGTCTCCACTGTGCTAAATGCTGTCCATGTGCAGCCTCACTTCCCATGGTTCACATCGACCCCCTGAGAGAGCTCTCAGGAGTCCCCCACCCTCTTAGTGTTGACCAAACCTCAAAAGGTGCAATGACGCCCCAAGGGGCTAAGTGACTTTCCCCCAGTTAGTAGGTGGCTGCACAAGGTTTTAAATCCAGATGCATCTGATCCCCAAGCCAGTTCTCTTAAGCACCATGCTCTGTGGGGTGTAGAGAAAACTAAAGCTTGGGAGGCAGGTGTGAGATTCCGCTCTCCAGAGATAAGGCATGACCCATCCAGAGCTGCATTGCTTCTGGTTGTGGCTTTCAGCCCAACCCAACCCCAGCAGGGCTGGTCCATCTCTCAACCCACCCTCCCCAGAGGCACCTGAGACCAATCGGGGCCTGGGTCATTCTTCCAGCCTACTTGCTCTTTCATCCTCCCTCTTCTCTTATTCACACCCTGCCTCCCACCACCACCACCACATACACACACACACTCTCTCTCTCTCTCTCTCACACACACACTCTCTCTCATGCACACACACACACACGTGCGCGCGCACGCGCACACACACACACACACACTCTCTTTCTCAACATTCCTCTTTCTCACCCAGAAATAAAACAGGTATAGCATTGGAGTCAGGAGACTCAGGGCTCAATATTTTATCTCCCTACTACTGTCTGTGTGACCTTGAGCAAGTGGCTTGGTGCCCAGAGCTTTGGTTCCTAAACCTCAAAATGAAGCTAATGAGCCCTGTAGCCAGGCGGGGTGGGCCGGGGGAGGAGCTAGCTAGCCTTTGGGACAAGCCCACATGGAGCCTGGTGCTCCACAGGGATTACTCTGCCTATCTTTCCGCCTTGCAGCCTCCCACATGGGCCTTAATGGAGGCAGAGGTGGAGAGGGGTTCATTCAGAAGTGGAGACCTGGACTATGCCCGTCTTTTAAATGAAGAAGATGAGACTCAGAGAAGGGAAGTCACTTTCCTAAAAGCCCCAAGGCCAGTAAGAATTTGGGCACACATTAGAACCAGCTCTGTGCAGGCACGAAGCCTGTGCTCATCCATTCATTCGGCGTGTGTGTTCCCTAAGCACCTACTGTGGGCCAGACACCTTGCCCAGCAGAGGATTAGCAAGATGTTTCAAGGCACAGTCGTCATCTCCCAGGTGACTGGGGAGGTGTCAAGGCCAGTTAAGATCATGGATAGGAAAGCACTTGCGAATGCCCAAGGACAGCGCATGGCCACCTCTCCGCCCCCAACCTGCCTCGCCGCCTCGCTCAAGAGGGCCTTTCCTTAACCGGATGGCCATGCCAGGAAGGAGGAGCCTGTAGGCTCAGAGGTTGCTGGCAGGCCCTATTGGACCACCCGGCCACCAAGGAGCCTCTTCCTTCAAGCCCCCGTGCTACCAGGTGTGAGATTCAGATTGTATCAGCAGAGGACCTTTGGGCTTGGTCCAGTTCATCTTCAGCCTATACCCTTGGGGCCCCTAGGGCCCCCTGCTCTGAAAGCACCGCCACCTTTTCTCAGGTCTCTGGTTCTGCTGGAGCTGCTCTGCAGAAACCCCACGCAGAGCCACAAACAGAACTGGGCCAGGGCAGGGGCAGCACCAAGAGGAAGCCCTGAGCAAGTGCCAGTGCTGACAGCGAGAGGGGAGGTTATTTTTAGAGGCAGCCTGATGGGGTAGCCGTCTGTGCCACTGCATGGTGACACAGAGATGCCCTCAGGAGAAGGAGCTTTGCAGTCCAACACTCCGCCTCCCCTGGCCTCCTCAGAGCCAAGGCAGAATCTCCTCCAGGAAGTCTTCCCAGTTCCCACAATGTGCCAACGGCCCCTTATTCTCAATTTTGTGTGCAGAGAAGCAGGGAAGGGCAAGGAAGTTACTAATGCATGTTGAATGACTTTTCTGTGCCAGGTGCCTTACCCACACACACCCTCATATAATCTTCCCAGGAACCCTAAGAGGTGGGCATTTTCCACCCTCATTTTACAGAGGGCAAAACTGACACTCAGAGAGGCTAAGTAACTTGCCTGAGGTCACACAGCTTGTGAATGGCAAAGCTACAACTTGAACCCAGGTCAGTCTGAGGACAAACCTTGCCCTCTTTCGACTTCATGGTGTCTCTTGGGAACACACCCTCTTCCCAGTATCTGGATGAGGAACTCACAGGGCTCTGGTCTGGCCTCATCTCCCCCTTCATTCACCCTGAGACCTTCAGGCCTGACCTTCCACTGAGTCTTGCAGACTTCTGAGTGAGTCAACCCTGGCACATGGCTCTCACGTGGATAAGGAGCATTTATTAAGTATCTACAGTATACCAGGCACTAGGTTCTGTTAATCTTCCACAGACAAGTCATGAGGTGGTATGAATGGGACAGCCCCCTTACCCTGGCGGCACTTAACATACTTCAGCCTCTGGCCTTTGAGCTTTCTTTCCCTCTGTTCTTCTACTTAATCCTCAAGACATCCCTGGGTGGTAAATGTTTATTATCTCTATTTTGCATATAGGGAAAACAAGGGTTGGAGAGATTAACTCTCCTTTGCCCAGAGCTTTGAGATTATTTGGTTTAGGGCCCCTATTATATTTGTTTTAGCTATTTACACTTTTTCTTCATTCATTCACTAGTTTGTTCTTATCAAATGCCTCCTACTTGCAGCAATGCCGAGGGCCTCAAGGGATCTTAGAGATGGTTCAATACCTTTAGCCTTTATCTTACAGATTGTGGTAGACCCTGAGTAGGTAATTCATTTAACTCTGTCCGTTTTGCAGATGAGAAAGTCAAAGTCCAGAGAGGCAATGGAACTTCCTGTGTGTTGCACAGTGACAAAGACAGAATGAAGAGACTGCATCCTCCCTGCTCCCCATCTGCTCCCAGTTTTACATAGAAGCCCTTGGCCCTGAGCCAGAGCAGTCCAGGACACAGTCACAGGGCGCAGGGTGTCCCCTGAACACCTGCGTACTTGACCTCACAGGAAGCCAGAGACTCTGGGCCAGCTTGGAGCCCAGGGAGAGGTTAAGAAACTCAAGCATAGGAAAGAGAAATGCCTTTTGGAATGCACAGAAATCAAGCGTTTCATGAGGAACCATGGTCAGTGGGAGGCCCTGCAGGAGCCGGGATAGGATGTGCGGTGTAGCAGGAGGAAGTGGGACTGGGTGCCATAAGCACAGAGTCTTGTCCCTCCGACTCTGTGGGGCCTTGGCTGAGGCGGCTGGGGCCCTTGATCTCTCTGGGCCCCATTTCCATCTGAGGCATGAGAGAGGGGTGGTCAGGTGGTCCCTCAAGCTTCCACTTAGCTCTGTAAGGTGGTAGATAAGGGACACCAAAGACAAAGCAGCCTGCATTGGAACCACAGGAAAAATGGTCAGAGGTCTGCAGCATCTGGAGGTGGGGGAATCAGGGGGAGTGGAGAGGCTGCTTCAGCAAGGGGGGCGCTGCCTGGAGGAAGGCACTCTCGCCCAAGCTCCCCTAGAAGGCTGCTAGGGGTGGGGAACAGGAGCCCTGACCCTGAGAGGCTGACAGCCCTTCAGCTCAGCCGGCGAAAATGGCTGCCGTGGAGAGGGTGCAGAGGGAAGCCGTTGCTGGAGGCAGATGTATCAGTTTCCTGTAGCCACTTTAACAGGTTCCACAAACTGGGTGGCTTAAAACAACAGAAATTTGTAGTTCATAAGTCTGGAGGCCAGAAGTCCAAAATCAAGGTGCTGACAGGACAATATTCCCTCCAGGGACTCTAGGGGAGAATCCATTTCCATGACTTTTCCAAATTCTAGAGGCTCTGGGCTTCCCTTGACTTGTGGCCACATCACTCAATCTGCCTCCACAGTCCCGATGCCTCGTCTACCATCTCTCTCAAATCTCCTTCTGTGTGTCTCATATAAGGATATTTGTCACTGGATTTGGGGCCCACCTGGATAATCCAGGATGATCTCTTCGAGATCCTTAACTTAATCACATCTGCAAAGACTATTTTTCCAAGTAAGAGAATATTCCCAGGTGCTGGGAATTAGGACATGGGCATATATTTTTGGGGCCCGCCATTCAACACCCTTGAGCAGGATCTTGGGGAGCCCAGGGCTGGGACTCCACACTCAGTGGCTCTTGGAGTCAGAGCCTTCTGGCAGCTCAGCTCAGCTGGGTGGGAAGTTCCAAGTGAGGGTCAGCCTGCTTCTCACTTGCTCAGCCCAGTCTGAGAGCAGAGACACTCTGGAAGGGAGTGGGGAGGGAGCCTTTCTGCAGAGGCGCCTCCAGCTCTGGGAAGGCACCAGCAGCCATCATCCATTTCAGAGACAAGTTAGCCAGCTAATTCAACTCCATAGACTGGAATGGCCAAGCCCGGAGGGGACCTGGGACAATCAAACCACTCCCTCTCACACCAAAGGACACGGAGGGGTCCCAGCAGTGAACAGGGTGGGGGCCTAAGAGTTGGATTCCAGGCACAGGCACAGTAGAAGGACATATGGTGGAACTTCCTAGTGCAACTCAAACACACTCCAGTGGGTACCACCTTTTCTTCCCAGCCCAAGCACAGGCATCCAGAGCCCAGGTTCAACACATCTGTCCCAGTTTGGAGCAGTTTATATCATTATCAGAGCCCTTGACAAGCATGACTTCAGATCTGGGGTCTTGAAAACATGCCAGTGAACACATAGGGCCCTCCTGCTCCAGATCATTGGAGGATGAGCTCTGGGCTGATCAGCTAATTTACTGTGCACCATGGCCTGGCTCTGAAAGAGACAGCACGGAGAGAAGAAAGGCAGGGGTCATTATCTCCACAGTCAGGGAGCAGCTGACTAGACAGAAACTGTGCACACAAAGAGATGTAACAGAGCACAGCCTGGAGGGCAGGGGGCACAGGACAGTGGTGTGGTAAGGAAGCATTCTGGATATTTGGGGGACACCTGGAAGGAGGTTTGTGTAGAGAAATTAGCTTTGGATTGAGGCTGGAAGCTGGTGTTGTAGGGGTCCAGAAACTACCCAGGCTTACAGCTTATGAGTGACAATACTGGGCTGCATTTCAGGAAGATCAATACAGGGGCCACATGTCAGATAGAATGGGGAGCAGGAGAGAACAGCACAGAGAGGCTAGTTGGGAGGCTGTTGACCAGATCTCGAGAAACATAATGGGAGCTTGAACAAGGGTGGTGGCTCTGGGGCTGGAGAGAAAAGGATGTAAGAGGAAGAGAAGGAAAAAGGACTTAGTGAACATCCACTCTGTGCCAGACACTTGGCATGATACCTCTCATCCAATCTTCTCAACCACCACTAAAATGGGACAACTGGCTTCCTAAGAAACATCATGTTTAAAAAAACAAAATCACAGAAAAAAAATGTTTGCAATAGAAAAAGGAGAGATTCTAGAATGAAAAAAAAAAATGGACTGACAGTAAATTTATTTTCTCTATAGTAATCCAACAATTAAAATGTCTTATAGCCAAACTTGCATTTTGTGATTGCAAGCTAAAAATAATCGAACAGCATGTTCCCCACATACAGGGTGCATGTGTCATCACCCACTGTGACTGTCATCACCAACAGCAGTCCAGTCATATGTCTCATGTTCCCTAATTAATCAGCCCTATCATTTCCAATTCAAGGTATGGAAGCACCCGTGTTTATGATCCCCACTTTACAGCTGGGTAAACAGACTCATGGATAGGAACTCTCCCAGGGTCACCAAGCTCAGGAGAGGCTGGGCAGAGATTTGAAAGCAGCCCTTTGGATGGGCGCTCTTTCCACTCCACGCCCCAGGAAGAGGAATGGCTGAGACTTGGTGACTGATGCCCACAGACGGCCCGGGAGGAAGGGCCAGCACAGGCAGGGCTCCGGGCCAGGGACTGAGGCCAGCCCAAGCCTCCCGCACAGGCAGCCAAGGAAGGCAATCCCTCTCCGGCTTGGCTCGGCTGTCCTTCTCGCCACTGGGAGCCCTGATTGAGTGCGGCACTTTCAGAGCAGTGAAGGATGAAAATGGAAAAGGAGGAGAATGAGCAGACAGGGGAGGAGGGGGCATCTCGCCCAGAGGGAAGACAGCACCCTATTTAGGCTAGACCGAGGGCAGCTCTGCCCAGCTATCTCTGCACTACCTTTTAGCACTTTAATCAAATGCCTTACGAATGGGTTTGCCCAGATGTCAAAAATCCAATCGGATACATTTATTGGCCTGACAACCAATTTTCTGCTATGTATCATCAGGGACTGATGGTCCATTCTCAGCAGCAGGGGAGTTGGCGATAATGGAGCTGGGAGAGCCATTGTGTGCCCTCAATATTGTTCCAGGCTGTCAGCAGGGAAGGAAAGGAACCTGGGCCCACAGGGCAGACAGACAGAGACAGAGGGTGCCTTGAGCCTTGGATCCCTGCACAGTGGGACTAGTGCTAGACAGAGGGGAGAGATCAGGGAAGCCGGCAGGCCATCCACAGTCCACACGACTTGGGGCACTGCCCTTTCCTAACCTGGGCTTCCTTGGGGTCCTCACCAGCCATGTTGGAAGAATGGGGGAGCAAGAACCCATCAGGACTGATGTGAGGACCACATGGATTCAGGCAGCGTCTACTCAGCCTCCTCAGCCTGCAGGGCACTGAGCTAGACAGTCAATGAGGAGATGACTCCAGGCCTTGGGGAGCTTCCAGGAGAGCAAGAGAGATCAAATTAGAGGACTGGAGGAAACTGCAGCCCCTGTCCCCTCGCCTGCCTTTCCACCTGGCCCTGAGGAGCCCTAGGACTCTCCAGGAGCACTGGCCCCCTCAGAGATGCCCAAAAGCCGAAGACCCCATCCCCAGCCTCCACTTCAACCAACGTAGCATCCTTTACATCTTGTATGCCTTTTCTATGTTGGGCTTCTGGGTAAGATCATCTTTGACAAAGGATTGTCCTCTAAAAAGAAAAGTATAAAAAGCACTAAGAGAGTTCAATCCTCTCATTTTACCAACAGGGACACTGAGCCCCAGGGAAGTCTGGGAGGGGACACACACAGTGAGCCTTGAAGGACAAGCAATATCTCCCCCACTTCAAGAGACAATGAGAGGAGGATGGAAACACGACATTGCCCACACCTGTCCCACCTGGGGCCTTTGCTCAGGGTCCTGTCACCTGGAGGGTCCCGGCCACCTGTTCCCTGGGCCTCATTTGCTCAATTTCTCCTTCTTTGACAGGCTCATGCCTCCTCCTCCACAAACCACCCCATCCAGAATGAATGGTCTGCCCTCCTTGCTCTTGAAACAGATTATTTGTGGGACGATTTAGCTCTTCTATCATTCTGACCAGCCCTGTGGCTAAATTGGTGGTGCCAGTGCCTTCCAACCTAAGCTGCCAGAAACACACCTATATTTGAACAAAAGTGGGCATATTACCCATTGCAACAGAGAGAACACGCGCCACAGGGAATGGCGAGGCAGCTCAGTGAGAGGGTGCTGGAAATGAGTTACAGGATCTGGGCTAGTGTGAGGTGCTCTAGGGAGCAGAGCTTGGTTCTAGAGGGAATGCTGTCAGGAAGAAAGTGATGGGGAGTAATTCTGTGTCTGGGGATCTTATCTAGAAGGAGGGAAGCAGTGAGCACAGCTGAAGCTTTAATTGGTAAAGAAGCAGTAGTCCCTGATATTCACCAGGACAGGGGGGTGTTTGGTGATCTCTGTGGTTTGGACCATGTTCTTGTTTTTGTCTGTGTTCAGACACAATTACGGAGTGGTCTTGTTTTCGTCTTGCTTGTGGCCTTGTCTGATGTTTATATTCTGAGAAATTGTTTATGTTCAATAAGAGATTACCACAGCCAGGCTGGGAATGCCAGGGCAGCTCTGGCTCTCATGGGCCGTCTGTCCTCCAGGGCACGGGCCGAGCCCAGAGCCCGGCACAGAGCAGGCGCTTTAGCAATTGTGTTCCACATTGTCTAAGAGGCTGGGGTGTGCAGGGCAGGTTTGAGGAATCAGTATGGCTGAACCAAGGGCATGGCAGTGGGGCGTGCAGCTGGAGGTCAGGAGCAGGCCTTGAATGCCAACTAACACACACGATAACCGAGGTGACTGCACTCTGGAAGGTATAAAGTATGGGTGGATGGTGAGGATTAGTCTTATCTCCAGCTCCTTCCTCCCTGGACATTGGCCGGGAGGCTCACAAGCTGTTCAGCAATCTTGCCAGCCTCAAGAGACAGGAAGAGAGAGAAAGCAGAGCTCAGCAGAAGCCGGAGAAGCCCAGCTCGGGTGGGCGGGCCAGCGAGGAATGCTATTTATCCCGAGGATGCCCCTGACCTTTCCCTGCACAACAGGGACAGACGCACGGAGCCTGGCTGCATCCTTCTCCTTTAAAACAAGAAATGGAAGCATTACTCACCAAGCCCGGACATTTATCATGGTCTGGGGACATTAATTTGACAGTGTGTCATTTTCCATTTGGTTTGGGCCCGGTGGAGGCTGCCCTCGAAACACCTTCAATTAAATGCAGCTAATAACACAGAGCTATTTTGAGCAAGGAGGGCCCTCTGCCTCCCCCCAGAGCTCTGATGTGCGTGTGTTGTTGGGGGAGGGGGCTGCTGCAGGGAGGTTGCCGTTCATCGTGATCCCAGTGCCGGGATCCTTTCCCACAAATCTAGGCCTTGCCCCAGTCATAGGCAGGTGAATCACATACAGGACAGAGAGGATGGGGAAAGTGGCCACCGCATCCCCTGGAATGAGAAGATTCCAGCCAGCTGCCTGGCTGTGTTGCAGCCCTTTCCCTAAGAGGAAGGAAGCCATGGTTCTCGCCTAGCAAAGAGAAAGCATAGATTTTGGAGTACAGCAGACTTGGAGGTGGATCTCAGCTATTCTGCTTCCTGCTGTGTGGCTTCAGGCAAGTCCCATAGCCTTCCTGAGCCTCAGTTTCCTCGCCTGTAAAGTGGAAACAAGAGTTCCTCTTTCATGGAGTGGTATGATGAGTCACAACATTTTATGAGCTCAATTAAAATAATACATGCATGAAGCTTGTTAATTCATTCATGATCATTCAAAAATCGTCTTTTATATTTTCCAAATTCAAAATTTGGGGAAAGACTATTAAGTGCCCAAAACTGGAACTCAGAAAGTAACAGAGTGCTTTAGGAAAGCACATGGCCTCCAGAGTTAGAAACATCTGGATTTCAATCACAGCCCAACTGTCAACTAGCCGTGTGATTTGGGGCAATTTATTTAACCTCCATGTGCCTTGGTTTCCTCATCTGTAAGATGGTGTTAACCATGCCAACCCTCCCTGGAATTGTTGAGAAGATGAAACAATATTGCATGTACAGTACTAGCAAAGAGTAGACGCTCAGTTCCTGTTAGCTCACTTGTTCTTTCTTGCCCAAGTCCCGAGTCTAGAAAATAAGCACTTGATGTTGGTGGTTCCTACATTTTACATGGGTGCTAAGCATTGGGTATGAAAGTTCTTATTTTAATCATAAAAATGCTACAAGTTAGGTACTAGTGGTCGATTGAGCCATATGAACTATGTTGTTGTTGTAGATCAAAAATGGTTGGCCAGTAGCAATTTCATACATTAAACCTAACTGCTTCCATTTTACTGATGAGGCACCTGGGGCTGGGGATGTCAGTGTGCTCAGATCAGACACTTGGACCAGTGGTGGAGCTGAGATGGCTCCTGGCAGTAGACACTGAAGCCTCTTGGCTTCAGGCTTGATGTGGAGGAACAGCAGGCCCATAAGAAGCTCCCAGACTCTAGGGAATAAAGAATAACCACCGTGAGTCCTGCTTTCACAGGTTGGTCCCCTGTTCCCCTGAACAGATTCAAACCTGTTGGCACCAGAAACACTTGGTCAGACTCAGTTAAAAGTCTGGAAGGACTAAATGTAAGGGTCAAAATGAAGTTGTTTTGTTTGGGGGGTTTATTTATTTATTTATTTATTTATTTTGAGACTAGATCTCACTCTGTTGCCCAGGCTGGAGTGCAGTGGCTATATTATAGCTCACTGTAAACTCGTCTTCCTCCTGCCTCAGCATCCCAAGTAGCTGGGACTATAGGCACATGCAACCACACCTGGCTAATTTTTTAAATTTTTTTGCAGAGATGAGAGACTCCTTGTGTTGCCCAGGCTCGCCTCTATCTCCTGGGCCCAAGTGATCCTCCCGCCTCAGCCTCCCAAAATGCTGGGATTATAGGAGTGAGCCACTGCACCTGACCCAAAGTGAGATTTTATATGTGGAGGAGCCCAGTGGACAGTTAGGGCTGTGCACAGCAACCTCTGAGGGCTACTAGTCTCTTTGGGGCCTCTGGGACCTACCCTTTGAGCTCTAAAGCCTAGCCGGCCTCACAGGAAGGCTACCCTCCCCACAGGAAAGGCTCTGACAGCCACAAACGCCAGGAACCACAATTCACTGCATGTCCAGCTGCCAACAGGCTCCCTGCAAAGTGTGATATTGATTCAGCTGCTACTGCTGCAGTTCCTTCAGAGCACTGTGCTGGGGAAAGACCCACAGCCCACCTTGTGCCATCACTGAGATCGTGTTTATCATGAACAAGATGCTAAGAAATGCCAGGTATGATTCAGGCAGGCCTGATTCAGAGGAAAGCATCAGTCTGTGTAGCACCAAGAGCTTTGGGCTCTCTTTAAGGCCTTGCCACTGGCTTGCTCTGTGGCTGTGGGCTGTGTCTTTCTAGGCTCTGTCTCCTCACCTGTAAAATGGGGCCCTGAGTGAATGACCTCACCAGGTTTTCCAGCACTGAAAGTCTACGAATCTTACAAGCCGATTTCAGAAGGTGACTATCTCAGTCCGTTCTGTGCCACTATAACAGAGTACTCAGTAATTTACAATCAACAGAAATGTATTTGGCTCACAGTGCTGGAGGCTAGAAGTCCAAGATTAATGGGCTGCATCTGGTGAGGGCCTTCTTGCTGCATCTCATGATGGAGAGCATCACATGGTGAGAGAGTATGCACTAGAGAAGGCCAGACTTAATTTTATAACAAGCTCCCACAATAATGACACTGTATACTCCCACGATAATGACACTATCTATTCATGAGGACATAGTCCTCATGACCTAATCACCTCTTAAAGGTCTTAGCTCTCAGCATGTTGCATTGGGGATTAGGTTTCCAACACACAAACTTTGGGGGACACATTCAAATCGTAACAGTGACCTTATGGGTATATTCAGACACCTTTGTTCCTGAAGTAATGAGGTGAAGTAGTAAAATTCTCCTTATTTACAGTTACTGACCTTCCAGACTGGTTTCACCTCATGCTTTTTTTCAAATAACTTTAAAAAGATTATTTCTCTTTTCCCTGCACTTCCCCTACCACCCACAGAAGTAAGACTAAGAAAGAGAAAAAAGGAATTCACATTTTCTTTCTTCCCTCATCTGCATTTTTTTTAAAACTGGTCAAGACAAGAATGTAGACATTTCTCAGCAA
Organism: Mandrillus leucophaeus; assembly: GCF_000951045.1. Classification (NCBI taxonomy): domain Eukaryota; kingdom Metazoa; phylum Chordata; class Mammalia; order Primates; family Cercopithecidae; genus Mandrillus; species Mandrillus leucophaeus. The sequence continues at coordinate 8,921,747 of NW_012100320.1, read as the reverse complement.
GAATGGATGCCATTGTCAGCTTACACAGATTCACCAGAACTTGGTGCTGGGGCAAACTGCAGGAGACCTGAAGTGAAACAAAGTGTAAGCAGCCATAGAAGACCAAGCCAGGCAGTTACAACAGTCTACTCCTTTTTCTTGCTCACAGGTAAAATGGTCACAAACATTCTAGAAAGCAGTTGGGCGAAATTTATCAGGAATTTTTGAAAAGGTTCACATCCTTTGGATATTGGAATATATCCCAAGAAAGCAATACCAAATACAGAAGGAAAGAGCCACATGCATAAAAGTGTTCATTATGTGAAAAATTAAAGCAGATTAAATGTCTATCAATAAGGGATTGGGTAAGTAAACCATCCCACATCTTCTTAATGGATTATAAAATACTATACAGCAATTAAAAAATAAGTCCATAAAACTTCCATAATTTGGATATGGACATATATGTGAACTTTCAACCTCCAGTACTGTGAGCCAAATAAATTTCCGTTGATTACAAATTATCAAGTCTCAGGTATTCTATTGTAGCAGCACAAAATAGACTGCAAAATCACCTTCTGAAATCTGCTTGTAAGATTCATATATATATAAATATATGTAATTATATTATATAATTATATTATTTATATTATATTATAATATATAAAATACAACATATTCATATATTATATAAATATTGTATATTTATATATGAGGAAAGAACTAGAATTCCAATCCAGTTAAATATGATGGATTAAATATACCTTGACCTTATCTCACTGGCAACATTTTATTAAATTGACAGTAAATGAGGAGACATACATGAAATCCCAAGTCCAAAGTGGTTTGTGACATCAGGAGATAAGAGATTTCAACAAAGACCTGGACTCTGGGAAGCAGAGAGATGAGTGGTAATGACTCAGCACAGTGGAGAAAGCTACAAACTTCAGCACTTGCAGAAGGCAGACCAATGAGAAGCACATTGATTTATCTTAAAGGATTCCTGAGAGATTCAGCGCTTGAATGCTCCAAGTCTGCAAAAATCCATGGCGATGTGCAGAGTGGAAGGCACTGCAGTTAGTTTAAAGTCTACATCTGGAGGAGTTACCGACCCAGGGTCACCTCCCCGCGTCCGCCACATCCACATGGTGTCAGACTTCAACTAGAACTTGAGAAATAGAAGACAATGGAAACATGAATGCAGAGAGGAACCCTATTTTGAACACAGAGCTCTATACAGAGCTTGATCATAAATCAAGTGTGATGGTGGAATAAGTACATTTCAAACACATACAAAAAATTGACCTCCCTTGCACCTTTCCTTAGGAAATTACCATAGGGTGTGCTTCAGCCAAACAAGAAAAGAAACCAATAAATAGGAATACATGGGATACAGGAAACTGGGGATCTCACCCAAGAAACTGGCTGGATTTTAGAGATAACCAGAGAGCAGCCAGTACAAATAAGGGAAGGCATGGAGGTGAAATTTGTATATTATCTAGTATGTTGTTTCAAACTTTTAGAAAACAATATTGATGGGCATTTGATAGTTCTTTTGGAGGACAGAGAATTGAGCAAACAAAAAAGCAAAATGATGTGCAAATACGGGAAGGTACCTGACTTGGGTCATGGGGGAATAATATTTTCACAGCCATAATAATGCAAACACAGCCCCAAACTATGATAGAACATAGTAAGATAATCAAAGGAGAAATGGAGGAGAGAGCTTGTAAAGTAGCTAAACCCTCAATTACAGAACATGAAGTCAATAGATAATGGGGGGAAAAGCAGCATAGCAAATTATTTAGAAGTATATGAAGATAAATAATAGAAGCAATGCCTAAGGGAGTTGAAACTGTTTCCTCTCAGGAGTGATGAGAGGATGAGAGGCTCTGGGGTAGGAGACAGCTACTTTGCACAGGAAGCCTCTTTTGTGTGTGTGTGTGTTTTTTTGTTTTTGTTTTTGTTTTTTTTTATTTCTTAGAACTATGTCCATATATCACTTTGGTAAAAGTAAAAATTAATTTTTCAAAATTGTTTCCCCAATTTAATCACAACTGTCAGCTCCACGCCTGGGTCTTAAAGCCAGATTAACCCAGTCCCATATCATGTTCCAGTGCAGCTGCTAAAAGCAAGCAGCAAGACTTGCTACCTCGGTAATTTCAAGCAGTTTCTGAAGCTATGGCTCCCTATTGCTCCCAATCTGATTCTCTCGCTTTTCTATCCATTGTCCTGACCCCTAACTCCATATAGCATGCTGAGTTTCTGCCTCTCACTTTCTGTGGTTTCAAAAATGCTCTTGGTTTGCTGGACTCGGCACTTCAATTAAAGTTTTCCCTCCATTTTCTCCCTTGGTTCCCATTGCCCTGGAGGAGGTGTTCCTACCCCAGCCCCAGACTCCCGGCAGCCGTATTTCCACCAGGTGACCCCACCCACTGGCCACAGCTGATTGGAGCAAGGATGAAAACCTGACCAGGCAGAGCCAATCAAGTTCTCCCTTTGGGAGATTTCTAATTGAGGCTAAGAGACAGCCAGACAGCTGGACTGATTTTCTGGATGGGGAAAAATGTAAATGAAGGAGCTGTGGGCTGGAAGATTTCCAATTTTATGGGCATGAAGGGCAGACAGTCAGTCTGGAGAGAGAGAAGGGCTCAGACAAATGCCGGGGGAGGGGGAAGGGGCAGACTTAGAGACCATGTAGTTTTAAGTAGAGAAGCCAGAGAGAAGCTTGGTTCTCAAATGGCCCTTCCTAAGTCCTGAGGATTTTGTTTTGTTTTGTTTTTATTTATTTTATTTATTTTATTTTTTTGAGATGGAGTCTGGCTCCATCGCCCAGGTTGGAGTCCAGTGGCACGATCTCGGCTCACTGCAACCTCCTCCTCCTGGGTTCAAGTGATTCTCCTGCCTCAGCCTCCTGAGTAGCTGGGATCATAGGCGACTGCCACCACACCCAGCTAATTTTTGTATTTTAGTAGGGATGGGTCTTACCATGTTGGCCAGGCTGGTCTCGAACTCCTGACCTCAGGTGATCTGCCCGCCTTGGCCTCCCAAAGTGCTGGGATTACAGGCCTGAGCCACCGCACCCAGCCAAAGCCTGAGTTCTTCAAGCTCCTCTGATTCCTTAAGAGAAAGCCCCCTTTTCTGATTATGCTTGCTTGAGTTGGTTTCTGTCACTTGCAACCAAAAGAATCTCAAGTAAAAGTCAACCCAGCCCATTTCCTTAGACTCTGAATGGGGAGGGTGTGAGAAGTAGAGATTTGGTTTTTTTGAGACCATGGAGACTTTTCCCCTCCCCCAGCAGCCCCCAGTTTCCTTTGTGTAAAGTGCTCCCCTCACAGCATGCAGTCTCAATTTATAGAAAGCACAGGAGGTCTGTGTTTCACTGGCAAGGATGGGGGGGCCCCAAAGGCTCCTTTTGCTGGAACCTTCCACCCACTGCCCTTCTTCAGCCAGGGGGTACACACATAACCAATGACACATTCTCTTGGGACCCTGAATCTTGAGCAGAGGCAAGGGAGAAGGTAGGGTTGGAGTTCATTCAGTTCCCCAGGAATGACCAGCTGGGGAGATGGACAGAGTTTCTGCTCCTGAGAGACTCTGGAGCCACCACTTCCTGTCAGTTCACAGTTCAGCTTTTATCCTTCTCTCCATCTTGTGACCTCCCTCAAATTCTCCCACCAAGTTCCTTTTTATGCTGTTGGTTGCGCTTGCCCATTTTGTTTTCTGTTGCTTGCAGTCCCCAAACCCTGACCAGCCCGGGGAGGAGGGACCAAGAGGAGATCAGGCAGCCATGTGTGGAGCTCCTACAGCTCCAGTGGTTTCCAAGACCTCAGAGGCCACGCCTCATGTTTGGGAACAACTGGAGATGGTGCACTCATGTTCAGCAGTGGCAGTGCAAGGGAGCCTTGTTTGGTTTGGCAGGCAATGGAGGCTTTGGAAGTAGAGGAACAAAATGACTAGCAGTGCCTGACCACTGGATGAGCAGACCCCCAGAGTGGTGGACTGAATTTTAAAAACAGGGCTGGAGACAGGGACAGTGGCTCACTCCTGTAATCCCAGCACTTTGGGAGGCCAAGGTGAGCAGACTGCTTGAGCCCAAGAGTTCAAGACCAGCCTGGGCAACATGGCAAAACCTCATCTCTACAAAACATACGAAAGAATTAGCCAGGTGTGGCGGTGTGCATCTGTAATCCCAGCTACTTGGGAGGCTGAGGTAGGAGAATTACTTGATCCCTGGTGGTTGAGGTTGCAGTGAACCGATATCACACCACTGCACTCTAGCCTGAGCATTAGAGCGAGAACCTGTCTCAAAAAAAAAAGCAGGGCTGGAGATCTGGTAGGGCCTGGAGTTAGATGTAGATGTTTACTGTACTGTGTGATTGTGACCCTGTTTTTACCACCAAACTGCTCTGCATGTGAAGCACCGATTATATAGCTAGGGATTTGGCTAGAGGAAGATTATATAGTGAAAAAAGACTGGAAATAAGTAGTCTTTGTTTTCTTCCTTTTTGTTCTGAGAATTCCCTCTCCTCTTTTCCTGTCCCATGCTGTTAAGTGACACCCCACCCCATACCTTCTATCCCTGCTCAGGTAACACATGTTAACAGTTTATTATGTGTCTTTCCATGTTTATATGCAGATTTGTATAATCCTATACAGACCTGTGTCAACATACATGTATATGCATACGAACACAAAGGCAGGTCATTTTTGTTATTGTTTTATAAAAAATGAATCATGTTACACACCCTTTTCTGCATCTATCTTTTCCGTTTCAACACACGTCTTCACATGGTTTGGAAGTGTGTCCCATCCAAATCTCATGTTGAAATGTGGCCCCCAGTGTTGTAAGAGGGCCTAGTGGGAGGTATCTGGGGCATGGAGGCAGATCCCTCATGAATGGCTTGGTGCTGTCCTCATGGTGATGAGTGAGTTCTCACTCTACAAGTTCACATGAGATCTGGTTGCTTAAAGGAGCCTGGCACCTCCTCCTCTCTCTTGCTCCCTCTTTTACCATGTGATGTCCTTTCACCTTCCACCATGAGTATAAGCTTCCTGGTGTGAAGGTCCTTGCATGAATCAGATGCCAGCTCTATGCTTCCTAAACAATCTGCAGAACTGTGAGCCAAGGTAAACCTGTTTTCTTTGTAAATTAACCAGTCTCGCGTACTCCTTCATAGCAACACAGAAGAGACTAATGTACCTCCCTACCCCCAGTCAACTAGTACAGTGCTAATTCATTATTTTTAATGGCTATATAATAGTCCGTGGTTTATGTATCCTCATTTATTCAGCCTTTCTCTGGGGTGGGCATTCATTGTGTTCCCTGTGCGTGCATGCACATGCATGAACACCACTCAAATAACGCTGCGATAAACATCTTTGTACTTACATTTTTACCTAATGGAGCTTTTATTTCTGTGGGCTAGATTCCCAGGAGTGGGATTGCTGGGTGAAGAGTATATACTTTTTTTATTTTAATAGATGTTGCCAGATTGCTTCCCATAAAGGTTATATACCACTTCGCATTTCCCCCAAAATATAAGAAGGCACACTTTCCCCACATCCCCCAGGACTGGCAGGGAATATTTCAACATATTAACAGCGGTAGTGTTTGGATACCGGAACAATGGATGCTTTTCTCCCCTTCATTTTATTCTAATTTCATTTCCCAATGTTTTCCCCTTTAAAAGGAGGAAAGGTGCAATCGTTTGTTTTAACCAGCCCCACCCCTACCCATGCTGATCCTCAGACAAAGGATTCTCTAAGCTTGCAGGCCCTGGGGCTCACTGTGCAACCCCTCCTGGGCGCCAGCTGCCCCTGGCCCCCTTGTGGACCTGTTATCTCATCCCAGCAAGGAGGGGACCCCAGAGGCCTTCACACAATGTCTGCGTATCATATGTTTTCTAAAGCTGATTTACCGAGGTTACTTGCATGGAAGTGCTGCTCTGGTAGAAAAAATTCTAGACCCAGAAACAGACTAATCTGAGGTTGAAGCTTTGACTTTGCCAAGTCACTTAATGTCTCTGAACCTCAGCTTCTTTATCTGTAAAATGGGGATAACAAAGCAACTACATCAAAAGATTAAGAGCAAAGTGGTTAATAGTTACAAACATTTAGGGAAGAGGGAAGTATCTGGTAGGTAGTATAGGATCTATGCTGTTTTCTTGTTATATAAATAATGTCTGCCTCATTACGTCACTGTGAGATTACGTGCACTGAGGTGCTTTCCTCAGCACACAACCTGCTGAGAAGCTGCAAATGCGTAGTATTGCCACCGAGGCAAGTGCTTGTTGGGCTTAGGGCTCTCCTCTGAGCTCCCTTAGCCCTGTGCCTACAGCTACCCCCGTTCTCAGAGGACACTGCGGTTGAGTCTGGTTTTGTGTTTTTCTCTCTGCTCTTCTGATGACTGGACTGGCTTTGGGAGCTGCTCTCAGAAAGGCCCTGCACTTGGTTTCCTGCTCTGCTGTCACCATCTTGAAATTCTTGAACATAGGCCACAAATATGATATCATATAGCTATTCCCACCTCGTGCAATGCCTGACATGAAGTGAGCCCTCAGTAAATGTGCTAAAATGAAGCCATGCAAATAGTAAAGAAAACTTTGCTTCTGCCTTCTAAGTGCTCACAGTATAGTTGGGAAGATAGCTATTGAAACTCTGAAGTACACGAAAACCTCCACACAGTACATGGTGCAGCATTACAAGCCCTGGCTTGGAGTCAGACAAAGCTGGACATAGAGTCCAGCATGTAATGCTGAACAAATTACTTGACCTCTAGGTACCTCAGTTTCCTCAGCTGCAATCTAGAGCTAAGACTACCAACTTGGTCAATCTGGAAGGTCAGTTCTGAGGTTTCCACTGCAGGCTTTGGGGTGGAGTACGGTGAGGCCTCATCCTGCTGAGTTGGGTTTGGAGCTGGGTTTGGGCAATGGCAGTTCCTGCCTCTCAGGTTCATAAAAGGCCCCATTTTCCAGATCTCTTGGATCTTCCAATCTGTTCCTCATTTCGCCTTACTAGGGGTGCTCACCTGCGGACTCTGATGTGGGTTCTCGCCCACTGAAATGGGTTTTTTTTTGTAGAAATGGGTTTTCTACAAAAAAGGTATAGCCTTTTCTGTACACGAGAGTCTAATATAGGGAGGTCACTTGATATCACAAACAGGGCCTCAGAGTGAAGAGAAGGCAGCATTAGCAAATCCACAGCTCCAGGAAGTCCCCTGATATGACACCTTGCCTACTCTTTCCCCTACCCCCTTTATGTTCTGGGACCACACCCCTCCCCAGCTTCCCAGACCAGGCCTTTCCCACTACTTCACTCTCCTTCCTGCATCCTGGAGCTGCCCTCTTTCCATCATGGCTTCCGAGGCATAGGCACCGGCAGGAGGGGTGGAGGTGACAGCACAGGATCAACAGCTGCCAGCCTGAGTTGAGCCCAGCAGAAAGCAGAGGGGTCCCCAGGTGATTTCCAATACGTCAGGCATCCTACTGAGAACCCCCCATAGATTAGACTTAGTTCTCACAGCAGGCTTTACGGAACTCCAAGGTCTGAGCTCTGGGCAAAACCTAATTCATTTGGCAGACTCAGTCTTTCACATAGTGGGTTTATGGTGGTTAAAAATAATGAAGGGACTCTTGGCAATAAATAATTTGGAGTACGGTGGCCTGAACAACCTTGCTAAGAAATAAGGATTCAATGGTGACTTCTGTCTTAGGTCCCTCCAATCTCCATTCCCACCCCCACAATTATCACCTTCCTGTCTCCCTCTGGTGACCTCTTCCCCCTTGAATCATGCCCTAGGCAGGCACTCATCTATTCTCAGGGCCATCTTCATAGGCTCTTCCCTGCAGGAGAGAGATGATTTTGTGCAAGCTCCACCTAAAAGTTACGTGGGCTTTCCAGCCTGTTCCTCCCACCTCCTTCCCGCCCATGAATCTTCCCGCAGGGTCGCCCCGAGGACAAGCAGTTTACTAACTCAAGGGAGAGCAGGGAACTCACATTCCGGGTATCAATGAAATTTATGAGTCATGGATATCATAGGACCCTGTTTTCGTTGACTTCATTCGCTGCTTCCTTTCTTTGTATTAATTTCTCCCAACAGCCCACTTATCTTCCCTCTTGGAGCCCTGCCCACCATCGCTTTCCCTGATACGTGGTATCTCTAACAGGCTAAAGCACTCAGCGATGCGATTGCTTGGGAGTCGGCTCGCTCAAGCACTCACAAGTTACACTCTGTGGCTAATCAAATGTCAAAACAATCTCTCCCACGATTTGGAGGAGCTTGGTGACAGGAAGACATTGGCCACCGAGCCATCAGAACAGGCCACGTTTGCTTGGTGGCAGGCAGTGAGAGTGGTTTCTGCCGCGTTACATTCCTGGTGGTAGCTTTCCCTGAGAAGCAGCTGCTCTATGGTTAGTGGGGTTTGGGGTTTGGAATTCTTTTCTTCTTTTCTTTTGAAGGCAGAGAGATACTCCATGCCAAGGGTCAGCGGGGCAGAGGGGTGGTTAAATTTTTTTCTATGACAAAATGTTGTCAGGTCTCTGAATCACAGCAGCCACAGCGGTGGTTAAAGAGAAGAGATCGCATCTAGGAGCTGGTCTCAGTTCTGCCACAGAGGACGCACTGGACGAGTCCCAGCCACTCTGAACTTCTGTCTCCTCTTCTGGAATATGAGGAAATTGGGTTAAATGGTCCCTGTGGTTCATGAACCAGAAGATGATTCAACTTGACACCATAGCTTACAATTGAAACATTTCTGTGCTTGTTATTTCATTTGATGTTCACAGTAAGCCCATAAGTGAAGAGGAGAGGGATTATAATCTCTATTTTATAGCAGTGAAATGACTTGTGGTGGTTATACATCCTGCCCATGACAGAGCTTAGCCTGGATCATGGGCTGGTGTCCTTCTCCTAGCCCAGGCTGGTCTCAACTCCTCATGCTCCATAGGGCAGATTCCTTGAGCTGAACCACTTCCACCTTCAGTGCCACACGGGAGCTTTTGTTCAAGCCAGAATTCAGGGATCGTCCTGTCCACTTCATTTTCTGCTGAAAAAACTGAGCCCCATAGAGGGAAGCAAAAGGGCCTCCCCCGGCTCACACCGCAAAGCGTCCCATTCTCCTGATGTGGAACCACTCCACTCTCCTCATGGGTCCCATGGGGGTGAAAGCGCCTGCATCTTGGGCCTGTGCTAAGGATGGATCTGTCAAAAATGGTGACACAAATAAGTTTTGGGTGCATTTGAGACACCACCACTGTGTCATCATTACCCATACTGCTGTCATGAGGTCTTCAGAAATTGTCACTGGGGTCCTCTTGGCGTCTGATGTGCCAAGAGAGGTCAGGACAGGGTAATCTGTGTCTGCTCCATGCCCCCTCCGCATCTCCTTGAGCCTTTGAGAGTGCCTAGCTCATTCTCCACGCTCCTTAAAATCCTCCAAGTTCCACAGCCCCGCCTAGACCGCAGAGTGAGTGGTTCACTTTGCAGCACTCAGGCCCACTCAGTGATCACAACAAACACAGCTTGCAGGGTCTGGCTGGCCACACGTGCTGTCCCTTCTGCCCACCTGGAAAATGCCAGCTCTTCTCTCCAAATTGAGCTTGCTGGCCCCCTCTTCCATAGGGCCCCTGAAGAGGCGAGTTCTTCCTTTCCCCATTCCCACGACTGTGCAGAAAGCCTCTGACAAAGCACTTTCACTTTCACATGGTGGCCACCAGTCTCCGAGGCTGTTCTCCTTTTAACTGACAGCTCAGTGAAGACAGCGGCTGTACTTTGTTTCTCTCAGTGTCTTCAGCGCCTGGATCCTGTTGGGGCTCAGTGACCTTGCAGGGAGAGGGGACAAACTTTACATGCCAATCAGGAGCACAGGCTTTGACACCAGGCTGGCCTGCGCTGAAATCCAGTTCTGCCATTCACCTACATGTCATCCAAACCTCTCAGAGCCTCAGTTTTCAAATCTACAAAATGGGAAGATTGGTACTGCAGACCTCATCAGGATGAATGGGAAAAACCATGGAAAGAGCTTAGCACATCACAGGGAGTAACCGGGAACTATTGTTACTATCATTGGGGAATTCCCCAAAAGGTTCCTCTGTGAGTTCACAAGAAAGCCCCTGGGTCTCCACACCGTCTGCAGGAAGCGCCCCGGGGATTGGCAGCCCTGCCCTGCCCTGCCATCTTCTCCAGCTGCAGTCGGAAAACCCCTTTCTCAGGATGCCCCAGACAGGGCCAAGCTGCTTTCCTTCCCCTTGTTGACACAGGGAAGACCTGGCTGCCTGGAGCCTCGACTGGGCCTCCCACTCTTTAAAGTGCAAACACTGGGCTGTGTATTTTGGGCCCCTCTGAAGGGCCATTTCTGGTGAAATACCAAGTTTTGAAATACTTCACTCCTTGTTTGCATTCGGAAGCCCTTACATGCTCAGGTCTCTCAAGGCCTGTGTTCAGAGAGGCTGGAGGTAATGTGGGCAACAGAATCAGACTCCAGTGGGGGAACACAACGGCCCTCTGCTCTTGGGCTGGGCCTACAGGAGCCACTGGAGGTGGAAGAGGGAGCTCGCTCTCACGGAGTCTGCCTCTGGCTGGGAAGAGCAGACGAAGGCATACAGAGGTATGTCCAGGTGAGCCCAGGGCACAGACAGCTTGGACCAGAGGCTGGTGTGAAGAAGTCATCTCCTGAAGACCTAACTACAGAAATGCTGGAACTCAGTGCTTCTTCCAGTCCCTCCTCTGCTCCGGCACCCACCCCCACCTCTCCACCCAAGGAGTATGTAAACTTCTCATCCTGCCAAGAGCTGGGCAGGGAGGAATGACATTTATTTGAGCCTCATTACTCTCATAGGAGCTGTCTTAGCCTAACAGCAGAGCTGGAGGAAGCCAGAAGGGGAGGCAGGGTTGACTTGATAGAGATCTCCATGGGTTTCAAGGAGGGTTTGGTCTGGTCCTCTAGGAGATCGATCCTCCACATCCTGGGTGCTCACTTGGGCCAGGTATTTTATACATCCTGTTTACTTTAAGCCTCATAAGATGGGTGGTCCCATCCCCACAGATGAAGAAACTGATGCTATAATACTATAATAGAACAGACTGGGCTCCTTACCCAAACACCAGGACCCTAGTAGAAGCTCTTTGAGGATAGGGTCCTGGTAAGGCTTGTCTTTCCCTCTCAGAGCTTGGTCCAGTGACCTTCCTTGTCTACAAAAGCTGTTAAGAAGTGTTTGCTGAAAGGAAGCAGGGCAGGGCTTACAGAGGAGGGAGCGTGGGGGAAGCTGGCACAAAAGCATCAAGGAGAGGATGTTCGGGACAAGTTCAGAGGCTTGGGAGAAGCCGCATTTGGCCAGAGAGGGAAGAGATGGGGGAGGTAAGGACAGAGCAGCAGCAGGAGCTGACTTTAGAGGGGACTGCATCCTCCTTATACATCATGGGGTGACCAACCAGGGGCGATCTCCAAAATAGACAGCCAGCAAATAATGATGGAGCTCCGTCAGCGTGCCCAGTGCCTCAGGATCCCCCAAGGAGCATACAAAAGGAAGAGAAGTGAGCTGATTTATTTACACAGCAATCTCATGGGTCCTATGCAGTGAAGACAAATTGCTGAAAATGATGCACTAGGCTCACATGCATTTCCCACAGAAAGGGCCATCTTTCAGGCCTCCAATTGGAGCCTGTTTACTCTTAGTTTGTGCATAGTCCCAGCAAGCTGAGTGACCCGGATTCCCAGTGCCAAGCAGATTCAAACCAGAGGTAGAGGGGGCAGCAGGGGGAGGTGGGGTTGACTTAGAGAGTTCCTCATGGGTTTGGAGGAGGATTTGATCTGGGAGGACAAGCCACCACCTCCACTTGGACTAGGTGTTTTACATGCCCTGTTTAAGCCTTGTGCAGTTGGTGGTGCCATCCCCATTTCACAGATGAAGAAATTGACGCTGGAACAGACTGGGCAGATGCCAGAATGGCAGGATTAGAGAAAGGTATGTAGACAATAAGGGGAAGGTGTTGCTGGAAGCCAGCAGTGAAGAAGGGGACAGAAAAACCAAAGCAAGATGGGGAAGAATGCTCCAAACAGAGAGCCAGCTAGGGCTGTCCTGCCTAGGAGGACATTGAGATGAAAGAGGCTGGACTCCCTGATTTTGCTACTGTCTAGCTAAGTGAAGTGGGCAAATTCCTGCCGCTCTGAAGCTCAGCTTTCCCATCTGAAGAGCAGGGTTAAAACCACCAGATAGTGGCAGGAATTGAAGACAAGGCAGGTGGGCCACCGGCCGAGGATCTGACTCAGGAGCAGTCACTTGCATGATGGTTGCTGAGACGATGTTACTTTTTATTACTGGGGGAAACTCAACACACCCTAGAGCAGTAGTTCTCAGATATGTCTACACGTTGGAATCATCTGGGAAGCTTTCATAAACACCTCTACCTGGTTCTGCCTTCTGGAGATTCTAAACGAAATGACCTAAGATTGGCAGGGGCATCCGGACTTTTTTTTTTTTTAAGTTCTTGAAAAGATTTGAACACACAGCTAAGGTGGGCTGAGAACCACCACCCTAGAAGCAACTGTGACTCATCCAACCCAGACGCAGATGTTGAGGGTCCCATCATAGTTGCTGGGAAGGGGTCAAACCTCTTCTGGGTACCCAGGGTCTGAAAGCAGAAGAACATACTTTAGAAAGCCTTCTGTCAAACTGGTTAATTTCTTTTAAGCTTTGGCTCTTAAGGGACTGAAGTTCAATTATCTGGAAAACTCACTTATGTGGAACTCCTCACTCCCTAATGGCACTGGCTAAATGAGGTGTTACGATTCTATAGATTCTCAAATTACAGTCTTTGTGATTCTTCACCCAGAAAAGAAATTATCCAGAGGCTCACACCCCGCCTGCCCTGCCTCCTTAGGCAGCTGGGCCATGGTTAAAACTTGTCTTGGGGAAGGGCTCCCTGGCACTGAAGGAAGATTTTGGCTTCACGCTCCAGTCAGCCAAAGTGACATGCCCACTCCCAAGTTGGCTGAGCTCTGCAGGCCTGTTAGTCCATTTCCACATGAAACAGCGAGCCCATGACCACATGCTGACACTGGGACAGTCACCCTCATCACCCATCCTGCAGAGCATGGCCCCACGTGAATAGTTTGATTTTTTTTTTTTTAAATAAAGAATAAAAAGAGGCTGGGTGTGGTGGCTTACACCTGTAATCCCAACACTTTGGGAGGCTGAGGCAAGCAGATCACTTGAGTTTGAGACCAGGAGTTTGAGACCAGCCTGGCCAACATGGTGAAACTCCGTCTCTACTAAACATACAAAAAATTAGCCGAGCATGGTGGCTGCCACCTGTAATCCCAACTACTGAGGAGGTCGAGGTAGGAGAATCACTTCAACTCAGGAGGTAGAGGTTGCAGTGAGCCAAGATTGCACCACTGTACTCTAGCCTGGGTGACAGAGCAAGACCCTGTCTCAAAAAGAAAAAAAAATGTTTCGTTTGTTTTGTTAGCCTTTTTTTTTTTTTAACCAGGGGAGTGGGAAGAAGAAAACAAAAGGCACTTTGATTATTAAAAATGTCTATTTGGTCTGGGCACGGTGGCTCAGGCCTATAATCCCAGCACTTTGGGAGGCTGAAGCAGGAGAATCACTTGAAGCCAGGAGTTTGAGATCAGCCTAGGCAACATACTAAGACCCCATCTCTATAAAAAATACAAAAATTAAAATTAGTCAAGCATAGTGGCATGTGTCTGTAGTCCCAGCTACTCTGGAGGCTAAGGTAGGAGCATTGCTTAAGCCTGGGAGATAGAGGCTGCAGTGAGTCATGATCGTGCCACTGCACTCCAGCCTGTGTGACAGAGCAAAACCCTGCTTCAAAAAAAAAAAAAAAAAAAAAAAGGTATCTCATTTTGTCCTTAAGGACCCCACATAAGCAAAACTCAGAGATGGAACATTTATCATTGAGTTTTCATGACCCAAATAAGAGAAAGAGAAGAGAAAGACGGGGCCATGTTTCAGGACCCCTTGCAACTGTCATCATTAGCTCTGTCCTCGTTTGTGTTTTTATTGTCTGTCTTCCCCCTGGAAACGCAGTCATAGGACAGAAGGGGCCTTGTCCCTTTTGTTTACTGGTCTGCCTCTCAGGCCCACAACGTTGCCTTGCCAATAGTAAGTATGCGATAAACATTTGTAGAATAAAAATGATTTTGAACTCAGTTTTGAATCAAAGTTCTAGGACGTACTAGTTACCTGCTGTCTGAATCTGTTAGGGTTGCCATAACAAAGTACCACAAACTGAGTTGCTTCAATAACAGAAATGTATTCTCTCGCAGTTCTGGAGGTCAGAAGTCTTCACATGGTGGCCACTGGTCTCAGAGGCTGTCTTCCTTTTAGCTGGCAACTCAGTGAAGACAGGGGCTGTATTTTGCTTCTCTCAGTATCTTTAGTGCCTGGACCCTGATGGGGCTCAGTGACCTTGGAGGGAGACAGGACAAGCTTTACATGCTGATCAGAAGCACAGGCCTTGGCACCAGGCTGGCCCGTGCTGAAATCCAGCTCTACCATTTACTAACGTCATCCAAACCTCTCTGAGCCTCAGTTTTCACATCTACAAAATGGGGATATTGGTACTACAGACCCCACCAGAAATCTGAGATCAAAATGTCAGCAGGGTTGGTTCCTTCTGAGGGGAATAAGGAGAACCTGTTTCTTGCCTCTGCCCTCACTTCTGGGGGTTTGCGGGCAATCTTTGGCATTCGTTGGCTTGTAGAAGCATCACCTCAATCTCTGCCATTGTCTTCACATGAGGTTCTCCCTCTGTGTCTAGGTCCACCTTTCTCCTTTTTTATAAGGGCACCAGCACATACGTTTAGGATTCACTCTAAGGACCTCATTTTAACTTGATTACCTCTGAAAAGACACTATATCTGAAAAAGGTCACATGCTGAGATACTGGGGGTTAGGGCTCCAATGTTTGAACATTTAGAGGACAAAGTTCAACCCATCATACCTGCTGATTAGTTTATTCATTAGGCTGGGCATGGTGGCTCACACCTATAATCCCAGCACTTTGGAAGGCCAAGGTGGGAGGATCACTTGAGCCTGAGTGGTCGAGGCTGCAGTGAGCTATGATCACACCACTGCACTCCAGCCTGGGTGACAGAGTAAGACCCTGTCTCAAAAAAAAAAAAAAGAAAACATAAACAATTATTAATTGATTAAATTAATGAATTAAATCCACTCTTATCACAACATGTAGCAGGCATCCCCTATCTGCTAATTGGGAGATTAATTAGACACTGGGAGATTATGAAGATGATCAAAAAAGGTCCCTATCTCCACAGAGCATAGAGAAGAGAGGCAGAAACAGAAATAGAGAGCTAACTGAGATCATCCAAGGAGGACTGGACCCATAGTAGACTGTGCACAACAGGAGCAAGGCTCCAGGATGGGCATAATTAATTCTGTGGATGTGGTCAAGGAGTCTTCACGGAAGAGAAGTGATATGGTTTGGCTATGTCTGCACCTAAATCTCATCTTGAATTGTAGCTCCCGCAATTCCCATGTGTTGCAGGAGGACCTGGTGGAAGACAATTAAATCATGGGGCAGTTTCCCCCATACTGTTCTCATGGTAGTGAATAAGTCCACAAGTGTTCTTATGGTTTTATAAGGGGAAACCCCTTTCATTTGACTCTTATTCTGTCTCTTGCCTGCTGCCATGTAAGATGTGCCTGTCACTTTCCACCATGATTGTGAAGCCTCCCCAGCCACGTGGAACTGTGAGTCCATTAAACCTCTTTTTCTTTATAAATCACCTAATCTCGGTATGTCTTTATCAGCAGCGTGAAAACAGACTAATACAAGCTGCCACTTGAGCTGGGCATTTGCAGGATAAAAAGGGGGTCCATGGGTGGAGAAGGGAGAAAGGCCAGTGGACAATGGGAACAAAGGGAATAGGCAGGATGGTGCTGGGCCTTGTAAGGGAGCACTGAGCAGTTCAGTGAGGCTGGGATGTGATCAACATGAAGCCAGGAGGCAAGAGAGACACTGTGGGGTCCCACGTGTGTATTCCCTGCAGGCCAAGGGAAGCTAAGGCATATGGTTGTGCAGAGGAGTGATTTAGCAAGGTCACTAGTAGTGCAGGGAGCTGGAGTCCAGAAGATGACTTCCAAAAAGCCCAGGCTAGAGCTGTTGGGGTAGCTGGATCAGGAATGGAAAGAGCCATGAACTCCAGACTTCTCCAGGGCAAGCCAGGACAAGTGGTGAGAAAGGAAGAGACACATGGAGTGGAGGGTGCCCTACCTTGAGACAAGGATGTACATGGAGAAGACAGGGAATGGACAAGAGACTGAGAGGTGGTGAATGTGTTGAGTTGAGGCATCTGGAGTGTCCCAGGTGGACATGGCAAGGCAGGAAGAATTCAGGAGAAAGATCAGGGCTGGACATGGAGACTTGAAAAGACAAATCTCTAGGACATTACACATTATGGGAGATGAGGACATTATGGGAGACATTATAGGAGGACATTAAGGGAGATGAGGCCACCTGGGGAGAATGGTGAGCGCTTAGAAAAGGGCTGAGGACAGGGCCCGGGGCCTCAGAGATAGTGAGCCTCTATGGTGGCTACACATGGCTTCATCTGGAGAGCTCTGAAGTCATACAGTGAACCAAGGACCATTCCAGGGGAATCTGATTTGACTGGCATGGGAAGAAAGAACCAGCTTTGGTATTTATAAAATCAGCAGTTCTCATAGTTAGCTGCATATTGGAATCACCTGGAATGCCTCAAAAATTGCTGCTGCCTGATGCCAGATCCTGAGATCCTGATCTAACTGCTCTGAGGTAAGACCTGGGAGTCAGGAGTTTTATTTATTTATTTAGAAGCAGAGTCTCACTCCGTCGCCCAGGCTGGAGTGCAGTGGCTCTATCTTAGTTCACTGCAGCCTCAAACTCCCAGGCTCTAGCCATCTTCCATCTCAGCCTCCCGAGTGGCTGGGACTACAGGCACACATCACCACACCCAGCTTTTAAAAATTTTTCATAAAGACAGGGTTTTGGTACTCCAGTTGGTCTCCGGGCTTAAGCGATCCTCCCACCTTGGCCTCCCAAAGTACTGGAATTCCAGGCGTGAGCCACCGCATTTAGCCGATATGGGCAGTTTTAAAAGTTCCCTATGGGAGCCAAACACGTAGTCAGGACTGAGAATGCTGCTCTGCGGGGCAGGTGATGGAGTGATTCATGGAGAAGCAAAGGGCAGATGGCGAGAAGGAGTACCAGGAGACCCTCGCAGCTTCAGAAGGCCAGTAAAAGGGATAAGTACTATGAGGACATCAGAAGGGGGTGGCACTAGGAGGTCGCTAGGCAGTGATATGCTAGAGCCAGCTCCCACCTGTCCAAGAAAGCTGCTCCTCTGCATCTCTTCCCAACTCTGTGTTCAGTGGCTTCACTTGGGTAGCTTAGGATCAGCCATGATGAGATGATGAGTACCACGAAAAATTGACAAATGCTACCAATCAGGAAACAAATCAGTCTTTTCTCCCAGAGAGCCTGTTGTTAAACATTTACCAGCACACCACTGTCTTTGTGCTCGAATGCCAGCTGGGCAGAGTTTGCAGGGCTGGGACAAACTGTGTGGAAGCAAGCCAGGTTGTAGAGGCTTCCATTAGGCACTGAAAAGAGAGTCACAGGCTGGGGACGAGAAATTTCCATCTGAGGTCAGACTTTTAATCCATGTATCTTCTATTCCAGGATGGGTTCCATCCTGAGGGTTCCAGATTTCCTGGCTGGAAATGTGTGTTCCATGCCCCCGAGCCTTTTCTCTCCCTCCCTGTGAGCAGCTTTACAGCCTCCAGCCCCTGTTGCCCACAGCAAACCAGAGCTGCAAACACTGATTGGCCCTCACTCTGCACAGGCCCTGGAGGGACCCCAGAAGCTGTGAAACCTGGTCCCAGCCCTCAAGGCCTCCACTCACTGAACGCTGAAGGCGAAAAGTTAAATGACTGTGGAAGAGGTAAGTGAGAGGTTAAGTCAGAAATGAGAGACTGTCGCAGTCCAGAATTGTCAAATGGATGTGCCAACAACACATGCTGCAAAACACCGGCAGCCCTGAAGAAGAGGTGCTCTTCGCTGAGGGGCAGTTAGCATTGGCAGGTGGGTAGGAAAGAGGTGTCAGCTGCTGAGTTGTGTATGGCCATCTCATAAGGGGAGGACTGGGCTCTGCATTATTTTATTTCCACAAAGACAAGAACATTTCTTTTTATGTTGAGACAGGGCCTTACTCTGCTGCCCTGGCTGGAGTGCAGTGACACAATCACAGCTCACTGCAACTTCAACCTCCCGGACTCAAGTAATCCTCTTGCCTCAGCCTCCCAAGCAGCTGGGACTACAGGCATGTGCCACCACACCTGATTGATTGATTGACTGATTGATTGAGATGGGATCTCACTTTGTGGCCCAGGCTGGTTTCAAACTCCTGGCTTTAAGCAATCCTCCAGCCTTGGCCTTCCCAGAGTATTGGGATTACAGAGCTGTTGCACCCAGCACTCCCAGAGCCATTTCTATGTTGGTTTATACTTATTGTCCAGGCCTTTTTTTGCATTTCCCAAGAGCCCCTGCTCTAAGCTCCTGCCGGATCCTCTGGGATGCACTGGATGCTCTTGTTGTAGCAGAAAGCCAGCCTCCTTGGAGTCCCTGATGAACCCAGCCCAGTCCTTCCCAAGCCTCTCCTCCCTACCTCCCACACACGTTCCGCTTTAATCAGCAATCCTCTCTCCTTGCAGACTCCTGGCTGGGCAATGGTCGATGAGCTCATCCAGTCAGTTCCAGCTGGCTTCCACACCAATCCATTTGAAGCGCTAGTACAGGCAAAATGAAGATTGGTGCTATGTTTAGGGGGGGCATTAATAAGCCAGAATGGGTCCAGGAGCCGGTGATCAAGCGGTACCCCAAAAGCCAAGTCACAAGGGGAGGCCCAGGGACCAGGCATCATTTGGTCTGGTGAGAGTCTGACCCGAAGAGCTTACTTTGGAAGCTGGCAGAGCCACCACGTGGATGTGGAATTCATCTTTTGTATGGCCATGGAGGGCTGAATTTCACCAAAGAGAGGAGTATCCATAAAGCAGAAACAGCCCAGTTCCAGAGCTGTCTGTCCAGCCTGCTGCCTGCAGAGGCCTCTAAAGTTGGCAAACAACAAAGGCCAGCCTGATCCCCATTGGCCGGATGCTAGTCAGAGAGGGCCACCTTTAAAATTACCACTGCTAACACACAGGGCAGTGGCCCCAAGACCCCAGGCCACTCCACCCTTAGCAACTAATAGGGGCTAAAGTTCCCAGGAGGGGTGTCAAAGGTAGCAGTCTCTCTGTTTACATCCGCTGATGCTGGAACCTGGTGCACTTCTTCCCCTCTCCTGGCCCTGAGACGCGAGATATCTCTGAAGCATAGTCCCAGAAAAGGCCATGCCAAAATGTGAATGATCGATAACAGTGAGATCAGCATCGAGGCTGGGAAGAAATATGACTCTGGACCAATGCCTTTAGCTACAGAGAAAAACTTCCTAGGTATAACACCAGGCAAGGCCAAGCTGCTCATGGGGACCAGCCGTTACGGAGCTCGATGCCAAGTCCTGTACTGAGGACTGGACCTCTTCTATCTCACTGGATATTCCTTCTCAGAGGGCCACTACGTATTCCTCACAAACCCACCTGGAGGCAGGGGTCAGGCTGGCCATGGAGGTGGGAAAGCAAATCTTGTAAAAGATACCTTTCTGTACTCTCTCCGTGAAATAGCATTTTACATTATTAAATAGAATAGCACACTGGAGCAGATCTTGCAGAAAGATAAAACAGAGAGTGGACTCAGCCCTACCACAGAAGGATCAGGACTACAGAAGGATCAGGGGCCCCTGTAGGTTCCATCTTCGCCAATGTTTGTTTTCAGATCGTTAAATACTTAACAGAGGGAGAGACAAAAAGCCAGTGTTCCAAGCCATTGCTGATTAAGTATCAATCAGAAATTAAGACAGAACAAGTCTGAAATTGTAATGATCTTTTTTTAAGGACATATTCATGTACACTTTATATATATATATATATATATATGTAAATCTGCCTGGCAGGAAGCTAAGCAACTAAAGCATGTGCTTAAATACAGGTCACCTGGAGACCCTGGCACTCAGATGGGTATCACACTTCTTGTCTTACAGGTGAGAAACTGGTGCTCTCAGAGAGTGTATAAGTGGCCCAAAGTCACACTGCCTCTGGGTGTGTGCATGTGGAACCAGGATTTGATCCTGGGCAGAACAAACCCCAAGTGGTAAGTGCCACTCCTTCCCTCCTACTATCACACCTCCCCAGTGCAGGCAGAGGAGTTACATGCAAATGCCTTCCCTTCTCCTAGTTGGCAGGGGCCTGGGCTTTCCTTGTCAGTGCCGTGGTGGGTTCTGGGTGAGACACTGTAACTCACACTTGCTGAGCATTTCCTGTGTTCAAAGTTCTACCTTCCATGTGTCACGTTATTTAATCATCACAGCCACCAGGTGCAGTTGATCACATGATGAACCCCTCTTTACTGGTGAGAAAACTGAGACCTAGAGAGGCTGAGTAACCTTTCCAAGACACCTGGATAATAAGCCGGACCCAGCTGACAAGCCCAGCCAGTTTGATGCCAGAATTCTCTTACCTGACCTCTGTGCCTGCCATCCCTGCTGCTGGAGGGGAGAGCTAGCCTCCTTTCCTCGCTGCAGGATGGGCCCCAGGTCTCTCTTTGGGTTTCCAGATCCTGCTCTGAAGATGAGGAGATGACATTTAGCACCAGCCCTCTCTAATTGGCTCTAAGAGGAATCGGTGTTCCCTGGTGGTTCAGGAGTCAAAAGGGTTAACTGTAGCTTTATTCCCCTTTCAAAGGAAATAAAGCAGAGGCCCTATTTGGGGATAGGCCCTATGCCTGAGTCACTTTGGCACTTAATTGCTTATTATTTAATTGCTATATTGGGGAGCACAAAGTGATCTACTGCAAAGTTGTTAGCAAATTCTAGTTTTAAGGAAATAATTACTGAATTCTCCCTCCCTGGGTTGAGTAATTCCTTCCAAGATGCTCAGCGACATTAAGCATTTTCACTAGGACCGCTAGCAGCTCTGTAATATGCAAATAAAGTAACTCTGTAATTACCAATAAAATGCTTACTGAAGTGACAAATTTTTACTCAGCAGCGAGTTGGGGGAAAAATGGCATCATTTGTTTTTTAAGGATCCTTTAACCTTGTTAGTTGGCATTCATTTCCGTGCTGTTTTATGGTCATTTAAAAAGACAACGGAGCCAGTACGCCTGCCTTGATGGGGAGAAGCCCTCCTGGGAGCTCCCTCTTCCAACCAGCCTTGCCCATTGTGTGGAGGCACGGATGGGCCGCTCTAGGTGCTGGGGAATTGTAAGCACATGGCAGACCTGCCCTGAGGGTCTCTGTGTATGCTGGGAGTTTGGCTTTCAACTGGGTTCAGGGCTGATCTTTACAGATGGACAAATAGAGAGTGACCTCTCAGCCAGAAGCAGCTGCCAGAGCGATCCTTCTGAAAGCCCAAGGATGGCTGTGTTGCTCCCTGTTTTAAATTCTCCCTTGTGCTTTAGGGGTAACAGCATCAAGTTCTGTCATTTCAGGCTCTCAAGGCCTTTCACAGTCAGCCAGCCAGTCAGGGCACTGGGCACAATAAGGGCTCAAGCTTCCTCTTCACCAAGGTCATCCATGCCTCCCCATGCAAGCTTGATTTCTCTATCTGTAAAATTGGGTATCGGTCAGCATAGACTGGATTATGCAACAGTAACAAGCAAGTCCAAAAATTTTAGTGGCATAAAACAATCAAAATGTATTTCTTGCTCATGCTACATGTTCATCATGGATTAGTAGGAGTTTCTGCTTATTCTACTCACTTAGCAAAAAGCAGGCTGATGTAGCCATTATTGCAAACATTGCTGGCCTGTCACTCTTCTGGAAGGAACATGAAATGTTATCCAATCTGGAGCAATGTGTTACTTCATTTCACAAGGCATTGGCCAGAACTATTCACATGACTCCACCTGACCAACCACAAAGGGGTCAGGAAGTGAAATTCTACTTTGTACTAAGAAGAAAGAGACCCAGAAGTATAGGAGGACAGCACTAATGACCACCATAAATGGGGATTTTTTTTTTTTTTTTTTTTGAGACAGGATTTCACTCTGTCACCCAGGGTAAAGTCCATGATCACAGCTCACTGCAGCCTCTGTCTCTTGGACTCAAGCGATCCTCCTGCCTCAGCCTGCAGAGCAGCTGGGACTGTAGGCACACACCACCATGCCCAGCTAATTTTTTTTTAATTTTTTAGTAGAGATGGAGTCTCTTTATGTTGCCCAGGCTGTTCTCAAACTCCTGGGTTCAAGTGATCCTCCCACTTGTGTTTCTCAAAGTGCTGGAATTACAGGTGTGAACCACCACACCCAGCTCACAAATGGGATTTTTTAAATTGTATAAGAATGATCTTCTGAGGATTGTTTTGAGAGCTGGGTGTGATCATACTTGTAGAGAGCTTAGCACAATGCCTGGCACACTGTAAGGCTGAGCCAATACTACCTAGTAATAGGTGCTCCATGTCTTCTACATGCTTATTGGCTCTCTCTCTCTCTCTCTTTGGATCACTATAAATTGTGGTGATCAGAGAAAACTTTCAAAGAAAAGTTAACATTGAACGAAGTCTGGATGACGCTGCAATATCAGGAGATGACTCTCTGAAACGAGGAAGGGCGTGAGCAAAGGCAGGGAGGTCAGACAGTAGGATGCACAGGGACAGCTCTGGGAGATGAGCTTCACTGGCATAGAGGTTTTCAGAATAGTCCTATATTCAATAGATAAATCTCAAAGAATGAGAAAAGGGGTCTTTATTCTGAAGCTTGAGTTGGCAGAAACAATTCACAAATCAGGAAAATTCCTTTGATGTGCCCTGCATTTAATTCTTGGCTTAGAAAAATGCCTCTGGAAAATAAGGTTGGCATTAGATCATCTTAACCCTTGATCTAAAACCCAGATCCCAGCTGAGAACCTAGGCCTCCTGACTCCAAGTCCAGAGGCCACTCCACAGCCCTCAGAAAATCCCCGTGCAGTGGCTGACCTGGTTTTTTCTCCTTGTTGCCAAAGGCTCCATTTCTGGGTGACCACAGTTGCCCCCGGGGATAAGTCTTCTCTCCTATTTGCATTGGTAACTGCTCAAAGTCCCACCAAGACCTTGGAAGCGTGCCACCCACATCGTCTCACACTGGCCCAATTGTTTGTGGCAAATGCCTCCCTTTTGAACTCTGGGCCTTCTGGAGGAAACGGTTTCAATAGGAATAACTCCCAGCTCTCCCCGGCCTTGCCATCTGGACGTCTGGAATGGAGCTTCCAGGATACATGGCTCTTTTGAAGGAAACAAATTCAATTGGTGATTGTGTTCCCATTTAATATGCCTAAGGAGTGGTCCTGTACTCTTGCTAGTACATTTTTTTTCATTCAACAAACACTTATTGATCTCCTACTGCAAATCAGACACTGGGCTGGGTGTGGGGGTGGGGAGATGGAGAGAGTGGACACTTTTTAAAAAATGCCTTTGAGCCAATAGAATAAGAAACACAATAGAGATAAGCACCAAAATCTATGGGAGCCCAGCGAAAGGGATAGCAAATTATACCTGGCAAGTCCAGAAGGCTCAGAAAGAAGACTGGGTCACCAGGCACTGAAGAGAATGACCCTGCAGAAATTTAGGGGGGGTCCTACACTTATTCCAAAGCGGAGGCTCACAATATTCCTGGACAAGTTTAGGATGCACACAATGAAACATGATTCCACTGAAGAGACATGTTAATATGGGACCTGCTGCTTCTCAGGCACAGAGCTGGATGACTGAGGTCTCCAAAAAGGAATGAGGCATAGCCCCTGCCCTCAAATTGCTTACTGTTTGATTATGCAGGTTAAGGTTTGAGCACTGATTATTCCACCACACAGCCCGACCAGAGCATTCAGATTGCCTTAGAAACCCTACTAAAGTTCTTCCAAGTGGAAATAGCAAAATATTCTCAGCAGCTAGGGGGAACCAGGGCAGGCTTGCTGGAGGGGGTGGCAGAACTGGGCTCTGGAGAGATGCAGTGGTGGGGAGCAGGGAGGCGGGGGCAGTGGCACACACAGGCAGGGTGACTACAGAGCCAAGTCACAGGCACAGCCACACCCACACGTGTCCCAGCTGGAAGGAAGGTCTGTCTGAAATAACGGGGGCAAAGCTGGGGTGGTGGGGTGAGGAGATAGGGTGTGGACCTGAGGTCACCAATGTCGTCACATCTTTTGTTTGGTTCTGTCTCAGGATCCCACCTTTTAGCAGGCTTTTTCTTCTGAATAGACCACTTCTATTAAGCAACGATTTGTGTGTTTTCCCACAGAAAAACCAGTGTTAGCTCAGCGATTATTATTCTAGCCAAAAGGAAAAAGAAAATTTTCTGAACATTTCACTCTGGTGCTCCAGACTCTTCCATGGCTCCCCATTACCCTCAGAATAAAGCCCAGCATGCAAGGCCATTGACCACCTAGTCCCTCAGCTCTCTGCTAGGCCTTGCTGAAGTACTTGTGGTTCTCCAGACCTGTATATGTGCCCCTCTCCACACAAAAGCTTCTATTCCCAACCTCCTCCGTATCTTCTCTTCCAACCCCCTCGTATCTTTTCTTCTCTCTGGGCTTAAACCTTAATGCTTCCTCCAGGCAGTGTTGCTGAGCTCTGATCACTCTGTGTGGTCATGGTTCATTTGCTTATCTGTCTCCCTCAAGGGGCTGTAAACACCCAGCATGTGGGGACTCATATCCAACCTCCAGTGGCCAGCACTGTGAAATATAGAAAAACTCAATATAGTTTGA